>NW_006408664.1:3181295-3182887 GCF_000296735.1 Chrysochloris asiatica | reverse complement strand
ATAGGAGTAATTGATGGTCTGGTCTGTTCCACAGTCTGCCCTGGCCTTGTTTTGACTGATGACCTAGAGCTTTTCCATTGTCTCTTTCTGCAGATGTAGTCAATTTGATTTCTGTCTATTCAATCTGGTGAGGTCCATGTGTATAGTTCTCTCTTATGCTGTCTAAAGAAGGTATTTGAAATGAACAAATCATTGATTTTTCAGAATTCTATAATGCGTTCTTCAGCATCATTTCTATCACCAAGGCCATATTTTCCAACTACTGATCCTTCTTTTTTGCTCCCAGGATCGGACATTGTTTCGTTCTGCTGTGCACACGGGTCGCTGAGTTGGTTCCAACTCGATGACCCCTGACGACAACAACAATAAGCAGCTGGTGGGTTTTATCCACCGGCCTTACGGTTTGCAGTTCAGTGCTTATCATACAGTGCTATACCAGGAGTCCAATTTGTTTTTACTGCTGTTATTAAATGCTGTCGAGTTAGTTCCTACTCTTAGCTACCCTATGTAGGGTTTCCGAAGAATGGCTAGTTAAGTTTGACTTACTAACCTTCTGTTCAAACTGACCCCAGGGTCCAGTGCATTATCCTGTAGCACTACACCAGGACTCCAGGAGTCCAGTTGTTGTTGCTGTTAAGTGCTGTCGAGTTGATTCCAACCCATAGCGACCCTGTATAGGGTTTCCAAGGAGCAGCTGGTAAGCTTGAACCAACTTTGCAGTTCAAACGACTTTGCTGTCTGATGCATTAGCCCACAGCGCCACACCAGGACTCCAGTAATAGTAATTAAAGTATGGTGGCGGTGATTATGTGTCGTGGAGTCCGTTCCGACTCATAGGGGCCCTGTACAGGGTTTCCAAGGCTGTAAATCTTTTATAAAAACCTCATCTTCCTCCCGCAGAATAACTGATAGTTTCAACTGCTGACCTTGAGGTTAGCAGCCAATTCGTGTCCACTTCGCTACCAGAGTTCCTAATTCAAGTATTGTTGTTGTTGTTGTTATGTGCCGTGGAGTCGGTTCCGACTCATAGCGACCCTGTACAGGGTTTCAGAGGCTGTAAATCTTTACGGAGCAGAAAGCCTCATCTTTCTCCCGCAGAACAGCTGGTAGTTTTGAACTGCTGATCTTGTGGTTCACAGCCCGATTCATAACCACTATGCTACCAGAGCTCCTTAAAGTATAGTAATTAAAAAATTCTGATTTTGATAGATTTTAGGGTCGCTATGGGTCGGAACCAACTCGACAGCACTTCACAACTACACAACAACAATATTCCTGGTGTGGAGCTGTAGGATAAGCATTGGATTGCTAACTGCAAGGTGGGTAGCTCAAACCAACCAGCCACTCCTTGGAAATCCTATGCAGGGTTGTTATGAGTTGGAACTGACTCAATGGCACTTAACAACAATAATTCTAGTTACAAAGATCTGCTTCTTTGAAAGTTGGATAGTATTCACTAATAAGAAGCCTTGTTGTTGTTGTTGTTGTCAGGTGCCATCGAGTCGGAACCGACCCATAGCGACCCCATGCACAGCAGAACGAAACAATGTCCGATCCTGGGCCAACCTCACTACCGCTGCCACACTTGAGTC
>NW_006408664.1:3165501-3180840 GCF_000296735.1 Chrysochloris asiatica | reverse complement strand
GAATGAAGTCCTTGACAACTTCAATCTTTTCTCCATTGATAAGAATGTTGTTTATTGGTCCAGTGGTGAGGATTTTTGTTTTCTTGACATTGAGATGTAAAACAAGAAGCCTTAGAAAAACTAAAAATTTTCAAGAATCTTTTAACTTGTTATTTTTCCCATTTCCTCTGAAAAATGAAAGTTTTTAATTTTGCCTACTTATGAGCTTATTCATTCTCAAAAATACTCTGTATACTATTTTGTTTTAAGTGAGAGTGCAGATGTTGATTTAAAATTTTGTTTTAAATCAATTTAAAGATTACTGTGGTAAAGGAGTAGAGTTAGGTGGGGGAAAAAGGTAGAGAATTTCCATAACTGTGCAACATTATCTTGGAAGGATACAACAAATCTTTGTTATTATGTTTTGCTCACACTAGAAACAGTGTTTATGCATTGTTTAAAGTATCCCATTCTAGTTCATATTTATGACAGCACCCTGTGAAAGTTGTAATGTTTCCTTGTTTACTTTATCATTCCATTTAATTAATGATACTCAGGTTTTCCTGAGACAATGCTCAAATACTTTATGACTCTGCTCAGCAGTGGATCCTGAGATACTAAGGATCTAAACTGTTCTTGTATTTTATATGACATAAAATGAGTGGAGCTCTGGTATTTTAACCATGGTTAAACTTGCCAGGGGACAAAGACTTGTGGGTAACTTTAGATCTCTTCCTCTAGAGATCACATTTCCTGATTATCCTCTGCTTGAAACATTCTCTCTTAACATGAGATTACTTATTTACATTTCATTTTATAAAGCCTTGAATATTAATTCCCAAACATTTGGAATTATCAGCATCTTCACAAATAAGAAATATAGCACTTATTATCCATAATAAAAATACATAATATAATTTATTAGTAAATGAAACAAAGTAAAATAAAATGATTAGGGGGACTCAAGTACATAAATTATTTAATTTTCTTTGCCCAATTCCAGTATTATCTTATAAAATGAAACAGCACAGTGTTTTCTTGAAGTACATGCTGGGTGGCCAAAGAAAACAAATGTCTGTTGTAAGAGGCCTAAGAAAGGAAGAAGGATAAGACATTACCACTAACATGTTGTATTCAAGTTGTACTCCCACTATATCCTGTCAAACGACTGACTCTGGAGAAGCTGGAAGAAATGTGTACTATAAATTATGAAAGGCAGCTAGCAAAATGTCAGCCTTTGAACTTTATGAACTATATAAAATGATATAAACATTTTTTATTTGATGTAAACATGTAAGTTTTTATTGGTTTATAAGAGTGCTTTGTTGGAATGATGGATAACATTTTTTTCCGAATGTTGTTCTGGTTTACATAATTCTGGATTGATATTTTGTTGAATCCCTTATTAAAATAGAGCTAAGGGTACTTGATTTTATTAGCTTGATTTTTAGATTGTATAGTGATGAGGCATTAACATAATTTCTTATGAAATGTATGAGAAATCGCATTAGTGCAAAAAACAACTGAAGAAAAGAAAGGTCTTTAAATCAAAAGAGGGACCACTTGCCAAATGACTGAGTTATTTCCTCTTCCTTATCATGCCATTTTAGCTTCTTAGACATTGAGTAAGGGTTTTGGCGAAATATAGTGATAGTAAGTGTGAGATAAACACAGGACTGCAAGGTCAGTTTGAACCACAAGACCAGTGGTTCAAACTCACCAGTTGCTCCTTGGAAGCCCTATACTGGAGTCACAATGAGTTGGAAAGGACTCAACGGACACTTAACAACAACAAAATAGTCTCATTAGAGTGCCTTCAGAAAAGAAGGCCCTATCAGAACAGTGATTTCCAAGGGGATCTGCTGAGTCAGTTAAATTCAAGTCAGAGAGGTCAATGTTGAAGATTAGGGCAACTGTTTGTTGGGTAATTTTAGTAGATTTTCTTGAAGGAGAGAGGATGATCATAGGGGCTAATTATGAAAAAGTTTTAGGGGAATTGAAAACTGAATTGGTAATAAAAAGATGTGAAAAGCTGTGCCAAGGAATTGCTTTCAATCATGACATTATACTTGCTCATTCTTTGAGGGTAGCAAGAGCTGTCCATTAAGGATTTTGTTGGGAAATTTTATCCCATTTTTCTACAGCCCTGATCTTGCCCCTTCATACTGCTTTTTGTTCTCCTAAATCAAAGAACATTTATTTATTTTCGTGAGTGAAAATTTGGAAAGTTTTTCATCATCTTATGTAAAATAAACCTTCCTGATACAACAAATGAAGTATTTTGGGGTATTTAACACTTTCCAACATTTTAATTGCTGCATTAAACTATGACACATTAATTCTCAATATTTCTTCATTGAGAATAATTTAAATATACTTATAAATTAATATAAATATATTTATCTAATTTGTGTAATACAAACATTAAAAAAATTTTTTTTTTAAAGGTTTACAGGGCAGATAATCAGTTTTACATTTAGATTATAATTCATTGCAATGATTATAATCCCCTCCATGCACCCTCAGCTAATAGTATTTACCACTAGTACTTTTTATTTTTTGATGTCTGTATATCATATTGAAAATATATATTCATTTAAATGTCCAAAGGACACATTTTGTAAGCAAGCCTCCTGCCTTCAGGCACACTGCCTTTCTCAGTCCATGGGACTATTGTTGCTCTGTCTCTGCTGCTCTGTCTCTGCTGCTCTGTCTCTCTATGCCATCGCCTCTGCCACCATCACTGTTGTTGTTCCTCTCATGCTCTTTCCTCTTGATGATCCTAGGGTACCCTATTTCTGAAATGACAGATGATTTGCTTTGCCTTTTTGGTCACACCTCTTTGACATTTACAGTTGTGACAATTACTATTACACTTGACAACAGTTACTCATGATTGAATCATAACATCCTATCTCCCTCATCATTAGACTCATCTGGACAAGAGGAAAACTCTTCAGTGGGGTTTCTATCTTACTCCCCTAGTCTGACACCAAGCACCCTCATGAATGTTGTGAACCCGTCCCTCCGTGACTTTATAGCCCCCCAATTTTGATAGCCGAAGTTTAAATTGCCCATCCCTATCAACCCAGTGTACTGAGGAGAAACTCTTGGTCTTTGATATGAAGAAACCTTTCCTTTCAGTTGGAATTTTGGTCAGCTTCAACCATAAGCAAAGATCCAGCAGATCAGGTTGTAGCAATTTATGCTTGCTTCCTGTATCATATTTCTTTATCTGTATCTGGTGAAATTTTGGTCAGAAAGCCAACTAAGCTAGGTCATAGGGGTACTATCTGAAAGTCTGGGAGTTCCCTTATGCCTCTCTGTTCTTCAGACCAGCTAGCAGCTTCACTCTTAATACTAGCCCCTACTGGCTAGGTCAGTGTCCTTGGGATCGGGAGTTAACACGTCTCCCTGAGCTTTAAATCAGTCAGTCTATCCTCTTGTCTCTTACATTTCAAGATCATCCAGCATCTATGGAACATAGCAGATATCAGCCCATGTCCCCATTTCTGCATTCCCCCCACTTCAATTCACAACTTGACCAGGATGGTCACCAGCAAGCATACAAGACAGTGTGTGTATTCCCTTTGAAGGAACTCAAACAAAATTCCCCTCATCCTTCAGGTCTACTTGATGACTCCAAGGCAAACAGCTTGCTTGATATTGTCTCAACCACACAGTCTGCTCCCCCGTTCCTCTCCTTGGCCCCATTGATTTTCCTTCTGAGAAGTGTCTTCTGTTCCTCTAGCTGTTCTGGGTTGGTCTGCATGTCTTTTCAATTGGGAATGTCCTATTTCCAAAGGTTCTGTGTGGGGCTCAGGATTCCACCTAAGACTCCATATTCCACAAAGGCTTAACAAGAAGCCTGTTTCTGTGGGCACATTCTAGTCCCCTTTTAGATAATCCATTCAGTTATAGGCTGAAGACAGGCTTATAAGCTTTCTGTAATCATATTTCTCAATATTCAATCAAAGAACATTTAAATGGAACACAATCTGAATACCTCCAAGATGTCAAAACTGCTGTTTTATGGTGTAAAATGTGGGTTAATACACTGGATTGCAAGGTTGGTTTGAACTGCAAGGTCAGTGGTTCAAGCTCACCAGTTGCTCCTTGGAAACCCCATACAGGGTCGCTATGAGTCGGAACTGACACGATGGCACTTAACAACAACAAACTGAAAAGTACAGAATTTTGGGGGGAAGGAACACTTTCAGGAGTGCATAGATCTAGATGGAGGATATGTCAAGAAACAATAACTTCACTAGATATTTTTACTGAATACAGGTTTCTATGATTTTGTAGCAATATCTTTTGATTTACACTTGTATTTCAATAAATTACTTTTCATTCTCATTTTATAAAAAAATACTGATAAGGGAAATGAAATAACTATGCACTTTGTGTCCTCAACAAAAGATATGAAATGAAGGATTAAGAAGGCTGCAGGATCAGAGAGAGAGCCTTTATATGGGATTTGATGGGACCCATGGGCCACACAAGGGCATTTTAATTTCTCTCTTCTGCATTTCTTCATTTTCTGTGGATTTGGAGCAGATGAAGATGACATTTAGATAAAATGGAATTTCCTTTTACAGAAAGGGAAACTTCTCCTAAGGCTTTGAGAAACAAATCATTTGGATCAAAGCGTAAAATAAAAGTTTGAGGATAAATTCAGTTTATTGTAGCCAGGTCAAAATATGTTCTAATTTTTCCAGCCAGCCAGATCCACTAACTGTCTTCTGAATATTTCTATGAGACCAATCACTTCTTAAGCCAGCCCAGTGAATGGAAGGTGACCTTTAGGCTTCCTCCTCAGATTACCCAATAGGCAATTCAGTGCTGTTATTTTTTTTTTCCACCTTGTGAAATGTAGGCAGGCACCTAGGATAATAAATGTAGGCAGGCACCTAGGATAAATGTTATCACTTTTACAATGAATTCTCCAAACAAAAAGGTAGATCCATCTTTATGAGCTCTGAACTCATAAGCTGAGTAACGAAAAGTAATAAAAAAGGCTAACATGTACTGAGTACCTACTATACTAGGGCGTTGTGCCAAATACTTTATTATATGATTCCATTTGGTCCTCACACCCCATCAGATAAGTATCATTATATCTGTTTAAAAACGAGGCCACTGTGGCTTCAATGACTTGCCTGACATCATAGATCTAATGTGTGCAGGAGCCAGGTTTTAATTCCAGGTGTACATTTCTGCAAAACTCTTTACAGTAAGTGCCACATACTGCTATCTACTTATCAGACAAATGGACCAAATTCAATGGACTTATTGATTAATCAAATTAGTAAAATAACATGACTAATGCAGCAAGTGGACTCTTTGGTGTGCTGTTTGTTGTATGATAAGCATTGGACTGTACACTAAAAGGTTGTCAGTTCAAACCCACCAGCTGCTCCTTAGAAGTCCTGTACAGGGTCATATGAGTCAGAGTTGACTTCACAGCACTTAACAGCAACAATAACAACAACAATGTAGCAAGTCAAACTAGATAAGCCAGTTTATATGGAGACAGAAGGGAGCTACTCCTTCCTAAAAGCCAAGGTACTTTGTTTAATCTAAATACTTAGAATAACAAAATATAGTATTAGTTTTTCACTAAGCTCTGTAAGATCTTATCTATCATATTCACCATCATATCCCCAGGACCTCCAACAAGAACTGGCATAGTGTGGGTACTCAACAAATATATGCTGAATGAATAAACAAATGATTATTTTAAATAGGTGTGGAAGAATTTCACCAAATTCTGTGAGCAAAACTCAAAATTCCTCTCATCCTTCAAGCCCACTTCATTTTTGTTACCTTCCCTGACCTAATCAGGATGAAGGGCTCCTTCCTCTGCTCTTCCATATCACTAACTGACTTCTCTATGAGATCCTTACTCCATTTAGTCTTGTTTCACGCTCATTCCCGACTAGACTGTGTGCTTTTTGAAGTAAGTGACCATGATAGACCCAACTCGTGTGCCCAGTCTGCAGCTTTGCACTTAGCAAAGCAAAGATATTGGCGACGTGTATGTACTATGAATTTTATAGAGCAGATGCTTTGAGCCATGTTTTCTGAGTCAGGGTTTGCCTATACTTTTAGTAGTTGAGAAGCCAGTACACAAGGCACTTTGTTTATGCACAGCAGTCACAGCCCTGAAAAATGTAGACAATTTCAGTCAAAGTTGTGAAAATCATATACTCTGTGCTCACACCTACCAGTTTCCAATCTGCTAGGTTACCTTGAATGACTTGCAAGGCTCTTTGCTTTCCTGAATCTTAACTAAACATCAAGATTACAGGGTGAGCTTTTAAGTGACTGCTTCAGCACTGAATTCAATGTATTCAAGCTTCCTGCTTCTTTGGAAGATTGAATATCATATAATTTAACTGCATGGGTCTAGCTTGGCTACACTAAATGCTGTGCATGATTTGGAAAGGTTCATTAGTCCGATCTAACACCTTGACTGCACCCTTCAAAACATGACTAATCAGGACTCATTCAACTAAATGAACTGATACATAGGAGGAGCAGGTTCATGACTCAGATGGCAAAAATGCCTTTTTAAAAGTTCTTAGCAGAGAGAGAGCCAACAGAGATAATAGCTCTGGACTAGGCTTTACAAAGCCTTTCATCCAGGTATTGTGCCTTAAAGCTCTTTGCTCCTCCAACACAGTCATCACCATTTGAATATAACTCCTGCCCTTCTGGATGAAGTGGAAGTAAATGCACACACAACAGAGGCCCACTGCTGTACTTATTTGTCTCTTGGATTCAGAGTTTCTTACTCTCCTCTTAAGGAAAATTGCATTGTGCAACATTATTCAGTTACATTCAAACTAATTATCCAGAGCCTGACAAACATGAAACAGAAAAGATGCTTAAATTGCAAAGTTGAGACTGTGGAACATCCTGATGATTGGTGGCAGAGACTACTTTCTCCTGGGAGTTCAAAATTTCCTCCCAACCAAAGGGAAGTGAAGACAAGGGAAAGGTTGTTGTTACCTGCCGTTGAGTTGGTACAGACTCATAGCAACCCTGTATAGGGTTTCCAAGGAGCGGCTGGTGAGCTTGAACCGCTGACCTTACAGTTCAAAGCAACCTCAGGAAGTTTTATTTTGGGGATCCCCTGTGGGAGGCCTGGGCTTCTTCCTTTGTTCTTCAAAGGTGGGATTTTTTGGGAATAGGTTATGTATGAGCAAACACACACATCCTGTCTGTTATTAGGTATTGTTGAGTTGGTTCCTACTCACAGCGACCCTACGCACAAAAGAATCAAACACTGCCTGGTCCTGTGCTATCCTCACAATTGTTATGCTTAAGCCCATTGCTGCTCCCATTGTGTCAACACATCTTGATTGAGATCTTCCTCTTTTTCACTGATCCTCCACTTTACCAAGCATGCTTCCTTCTTTAGTTACTGGTCTCTTCTGATAACACGTCCCAAGTGTGAAAGATGAAGTCTTGCCATGCTGACTTCTAAGGAGCAACTTCTTTCTACACAGATTTGTTTGTTCTTCTGGCAGCCCATTGTACTTTCAATATTCTTCGCCAACACCTTAATTCAAATGTATCAGTTCTTCTACAATGCTCCTTATCCATTGTCCAAAGTTGGACATTGTTATCTTCTGTTGTGCATAGGGTTGCTGTGAGTTGGAACCAATGCGATAACACTTAACAACAACAACAACAATATTATGTGCCTGACAATGTGCTTGGCACTATGAAACAAAACAGACGATGCCTTCAAATAACCTGAGAATCACAATTCAGTGTGATGGCATAGGTATATATAGAGAGGGGCTGGGGACAGAGACGAGGCCCATTCCCCTGGCCCTCAGATAGTCAGTGAAGACTTCCTGGCAGTAGTGATGTTTGAAGCAGAGAGTTAACCACAGAGTGGGAAGTAGCCAGAGAAAGAGTGGGGGAGCAGGATGTCAAAGACAGAGAGATTAGTGTGGGCAAAGGCATGGAGGCTTGGTGCAATTAGGGACCTGTGAGGAGGCCAGTGGGTGGGAAGCTCAGGTCAGGGCATGAAGAAAACAGATGCAGTAATCTCTTATGATTCTAGTGAGTGGACTGTTGAAGATTCTGCTTTCAAATTAGTTTAATAGTAAAAATGATTTTATTATCTTCTAGAAATTGTTTTTTTTCATGGCAACCTGGGTGTCCTCAGTGAAGAGTTCTGGATGGACCATTTTCTGGCTGCTCTGAAAAGGTCACAACACTCTGACTGATAAGATTTCTAGTAAAAACAGAATACCTGATGCTATAATCATCAAAAATCAATTGTTCCCAGAGTATTGGATCCCTTTTCGGGGCTCCTCTGATCTTCTTAGGGAAGGCTTTGCTCTGCAGTTGCAGGAAAGAATACTGAAATCTCTGTGAAGTGGCAGCAAGCTGTTTCTAACAGGAAGTTTATGATCAAATGACTTGTTGCACATGTATCTTTAAAGCAACATTTGTTTGTTTGATGTTTCCTATTATTCATTGAGGCCTATTCCTTTAGGATTCACAGTGTTCAATGTATTCTAAAATACACATGACTGAACATTTTAAACCAGCTAAAATTGTAGGTGATGCTGAATCCTTGTATCCACTCAGGTGGATAAGCCAGACTGGAAAAGCTGATCTGAAAAATGAAATTAGACATAGTCATGGCAGTAGAAGCATCAACTTGATTTTTTTAATTTTAAATTTAAATTCTAGGACCTCTCATTTGATCTAATTATGTTGTTACTTGCCATTGAGCCAACTCCGACTCTTGGAAAACTCTAGTACAACAGAATGAAATGCTGCCTGGTTCAGAGCCATCCTCATGATTGCCAATATGCTTGTGTTCATTGCTGCCTTCTAGCCCAAGGTGTTCAACTCCCAGCATTATATCAGATACTATTTGGTTGTGATGGTAGAGTTTTCATTGGTTAATTTTTGGAAGAAAACTTTCTGTCATTTCTTCCTAGTCTGTTCTTAATCTGAAATCTCTGCTGAAACCTATTCACCTTGGGTGGACCTACTGGTATTTGAAATACCGGAAGCATAGCTTCCGACATCAAAGAAATGTGCAAGCCATCACAATATGACAAAACACCAGGCAGGTTGTGGGACCTAGTTATTTTTGTTGTTGTTGTCAAGTGCCATTAAGTTGGTCCTGACTCATAGTGACCTTCATGGAGTTTCCAAGGAGTGGCTGGTGAGTTTGAACTGCCAACTGTTTGGTTCAAACTGACCTAGTGGTCCAGGGTTTGTCCTACAGTGCTACACCAGGGCTCCGGACCTAGATACTTTATTACTGTTGTTAAGTACCATCGAGTCGATTTTGACCCATGGCAACGACTCTGCATAGGGCTTCCAAGGAGCAACTGGTGAGCTTGAACCACTGACCTTGCGGTTCAAACCAACTTTGCAGTCCAGCGCATTAACCCACAGCACCACACCAGGACTCTGGACCTAGCTATGCTTATCTGTAAATCTTGAGTGTGGCCTTTATTACCTCTTTTCCTTCTCACCAAATATTGACATTGTGTTTATAATATAAAACTTTCATACATGCCTGAGTCAGATAATGAGTAAATGAGTAAAAAGTGCTGCTAAAAAAGGATTAAATCCTGTAGTACATTTGATTAACCTCCTCTCTTTCAAACTCTCTTCATTAAAAGGAGGATGGAATCAAGACCAAAATGACTTCAAGTTCATGTCCTTTTTTGGTTTGGCAAGTCATTAAATAAAACAGCATATTCAACATATGGGTAAACATACTTGGAGTTTTAATTAACTTTCTGTCACAGACTTACATGATCCCAGAGGACAATCCTTTAAGCTTCCATTGCCTATATTGTCTCAATTGAAAGACAAGGACAATATAATTGAGTTACTTCACAGAGTTCTTGAAGAAGGTTGTAAAAGAAAGCATTCCTTAGGTAAGGGGCATTCAGGGGTTGGAATACTACTGTTAGTTATTTAGTCCTATATTCTCTTATTACCAAGGGTCTTTTTTTTTTTTTGTCTTAGAAACATTTATTTAGTGTTATTAGCTAGGATCGCTGTTATTGTTAAGTGCCATTGAGTCGGCTCTGACTCATAGCAACCCTGTGAAGAGTTTTTGAGTAACAACTGATGAGCTTAAACTGCCGACCTTGAGGTTCAAAGTGACTTTGCAGTCCAGTGCATTCACTCACAGCACTACACCAGGACTTCAGCTAGGATTAGGTTACCAAAACAAAACAAAAACAGACCCAACTCACTGCTACAGAATCAATTCTGGTTCATAGTATCCTTATAGGACAGAGCAAAACTACCCCTGTAGGGTTTCTAAGGCTGTCAATCTTTAGTGAAACAGACTACCACATCTTGTTTCCATGCAGCAGCTGTTGGGTTCAAACTGCTGTCCCTTTAGTTATCAACTAAGAATTTAATCACTCTGTTACTAGGGCTCCTAGGATTAGGTTAAGCTTCATATAATAGTAAAATCCCAAATAACAGAAGGTTAAAGACAGGCTTTAATTTCTCTCTCATGTAAGTGAAGTCTAGAGGTAAGTAGTCTGGTTTCCACAGGCAAGGTCACTGATCGGTATCAGATTTGTGATGAGGGCCACAAACCAAAAGATGCCTACCTCTATTCCTTTAAGGAGGATTCTCAGAAGTTCCAAACAAATTTTCTCCTTATGTCTCATCGGCTGGACCTTAGACATATGCCCTTCCCAACTGCTAAGGATAATGAAAAATGTTGCTTTTTAGCTGGCTGCCTTGCCATCCCATATAAAATCAGAGCTTTGTCATGAGGGAGAAAGGCAAGAAATGAATGTAGAGATAGGGAGTTAGCAGTCTTTGCCATAGTCTACCCCTTGCATATCCAAACAACCATTTTTCCTATATATAGAACACACTCAAATTAAACAGATCCTCAAGGAAATGGAAATCTAGGGTTGGATAAATTATTGGTTTGAAGGTAGTAAATGTCTAGTGATTATTAAAGATGGGACTCTGGCAATTCTTGTTACCTTTGGGAGATGAGTTACTTAAGTTATCACCCATACAAATCTTTAGGAGTGACTTGCTATTGCAAGAAATTATTATGGAGGGCAAATGAAGAATGTAAGACCTGTAGGTTGGGCTTGTTACTTCAAGTAAGAAGCTAAGAACATAATAAAAGCAAATAACAGGTTCCAGATTTAAAATCTCAGCTCACCCAACAATGGAAGAATGGATAAACAAACTGTGCTACATACACACAATGGAATAGTATGCTACCTTGAAGAATAACAAGGAAGCTGCAAGTCACCACATAACATGGGTGAACCTTGAGGGCATTATGTTGAGTGAAATTAGTCACTCACAAAAGGAGAAATACTTCATAGGACCACTATGGTAAAAGACTAAGAAAAAGAACCCATACAAAAGGGGGGCAGGATTCTTTGCTGGTTGCTGGGATGTGGGGGGTGGGGTGAGGGGAGGGAGGGAAATGTGGAGCACAGGGTAGGGAATAGACACAGGATAGTTTGGGTGCTAGGGAGGGGGGCAATACACAAGAAGGGGGAGGGGAATGGAAGAACAAAGCAGACGGGAAAACAATTAGGCAGGTTTGCATGGGCTAAGTGGGACACAGGTAAATAATGATGTATGCACAACCTTGGAACAACAAGGTTCTAGGGTACAGGGATTGAGACATGGTTGGAATGGGCAAAAAGGGGGGAAATAATGTTAAGAAAGTGCCAGAAATTTAAGCTGGATTCAGAAGACATGGAACAAGAGACACCATTGCTAATGTCCAATGGATCTTGACTGAAAGCAAAGAATAACAGAAAGGTGCTTACTTGTGCTTTATTGGCTATGCATAACAATGGAAAGAATGGGTATTCCAGAACACTTAATTATGCTCATGAGGAACAACATAGACCAAGAGGCAGTTGTTCCAATAGAACAAGGGAATACTGAATAGTTTAAAATCAGGAAAGGTGTGTGTCAGGGTTATATTCTTTCACCATACTTATTAGATCTGTAGTCTGAGCAAATAACCATAGAAACTGGATTATGCGAAGAAGAATGTGGCATCAGGATTGGAGGAAGACTCATAAACAACCAGTGATATGCTGAGAACACAACCATGCTTGTTGGAAGAGAATAGGACTTAAAATACTTACTGATGAAAGGTAGAAGATGCGTAACAAAAAGAGGGGTGTGGTTGATCTTGCATTCCAGAAACAGAGGACACTGGGACCTGCATGAGGGAAGAGCATGGGTGGAACATAGGACCCTAATCAGAGAGGCAGCGACACCAGAGACAATGACTTGGAACAGTGGAGTATATGAAATCTCTAGACTCATGGAAAGAGAAAGGCTGTGTGCTGACAGGCACGGGGCTAGTCTGCAAAATGTGCCTTTTAGTTCTTTAAATGATTATATATTCCTGCGTGTTTTTGTGTACATCAAAAAAGGGGCTTGTAATCATTAAATGAAACAAGATGTGATTGGTTGAATGTACAACTGATGTTATGCTATGTAGATTATCACACAATTTACAATAAAAGTTTCTTTGTTTTTATTTAAAAAAAAACACAACTTACTGATGAAGATCAAAGACTACAATCTTCAGTATGGATTGCATTTTAATGTAAAGGAAACAAAAATGGGATCAGTAAATAACTTCATGATACACGGAGAAAAGATGGAAGCTGTCAAAGACTTCAATTTGCTTGGATCCACACTTAACGTTCATGGAAGCGTAGTCAAGAAATCAAAGGACGTATTGCATTGGAGAAATTTGCTACACAAGATCTCTTTAAAGTGTTCAACAGCAAAGATGCTAGGTTGAGGACTAACTGATCCAAGCCATTGTATTTTTGGTCACCTTATATGTATTGTTCTGCTGTGCATAAGGTCGCTATGAGTCGGTATCGACTCGATGGCACCTAACAACAACAAAATATACATATGAGAGTTGGACAATCAACAAGGAAGATCATAGAACAATTGATACATTTGAATTATGGTGTTGGTGAAGAATGTTGAATGTGCTATGGATTACCATAAAAATAAACAAATGTATCTTGGAAGAAATACAGCCAGAGTACTCCTTAGAAGTGATGACAGTGAGACTTTGTCTCTCTTACTTTGGACACATTATCAGGAAGTGTCAGTCCCTGGAAAAGGTCATCATGCTTGGAAAAGTGCAGGGTCAGTGAAAAAGAGGAAGAACCCCCAATAAGATGGATAGACAGAATGGCAACAACAATGGACTACAACATAATTACAATTGTGAGAATGGCACAGGACCAGGCAGTGTTTCCTTCTGTTGTGTTTAGGGTCACTATTGTTCCAAGCCAAATCGATGGCACCTAACAAAAACTCAAAGGAGCCCTGGTGGTGAAGTGGTTAAAGTGTTTGGCTACTCACTAATTAGGTCAGTAGCTTGAACACACCATGTGTACAGCAGGAGAAAGATATGGCAATCTGTTTCTGTGAAGATTTACAGCTTTGGAAACTCTATTTATGAGTTCCACTCTGTCCTTTAGGACAGCTGTGAGTTGGAATGGACTCGATCGCAGTGGGTTTGCTCTTTCGTTTCTAGATAACTCACCAATTCTTTGGGCCAACTGAAGAAACAGACCTTAGACTGAGTTTCCTGAAGCACAGCTCCTCAATCTATTCTGAATAATTGGATCAACATGATCCAGAGAACTGCCTATTGAATCAGGAAATGGTTGCCTCTGCTATCTTTCCAGAGCCTGTGGTTTTGGACACAACATATGCCAGCCTATGGGTATCTTAAGTCCCATCTGTTTCTCCCCGACTTAGTTCAAAATCAGTCTTGTGTGGATGCCACCACTCAGTTGAGATTAAATAACACCTAAAACAGCTTTAACTTTCCATCCCCATACTACACAAAAGCAGGCTAAAAGAGGGTTGGAATGAGCATTAGATGAGTCAGTGCAAAATGTTTGCCACCTGTTGATGATAAGGCAGGTTGTAATTGTGGTTAAAAGGGCAGGTGTCTAATCAGACTGCCTGGGTTTGCATGCCATTTCCATACTTTCTTTTTGGTGATTTTGAGCAAGGCGCTTTAACTCTTTGTGTCTCAATTTCCCCCTCTTTGCAATACAGAGAGTAATAATACTACTGAACTCATAGGATAATGAGTACTAAATGAGATAATGCATAACAAGCATGTAGCCCAGAGTCAATGTTATTTATGGACTTCTGCTGTAACGCTATAGGATAAACACTGGACTGAGAACCACAGGATCTGCAATTCAAACCCACTGGCGGCTCCTTGAGTTAGAACCGACTTGACAGCACTCAACAACAACATAATTATTAATAATATTACTTTGATAGAAGCTGAGAACATTAAGTTGAATGGTCCTTCTGAAAACTTTCAGTTTTGTGTGGCAAAAGAAATGTAAGCAAGTAACTACAGTATGAAGTAAGAAAGTCTATTCTAAATGTATGTGCTCACTGTTCTCAATTCACAAAGCTGGTGACATTGGGATGGCTAGGGAAGTTCCAGAAGTTTGCGAAACATTTGAACTGACCCAAAGGGTTGAGTAAAGTCAGGGACAGAGTGGCCGAGGGAGAGGACTCCAGCCACAGGGGAGAGGATGTATTATGTAAAGTGACTCAAAAGTATGTGGCATGTTGGGAAAGAGTAACTGATAAAACCAAGTATTCCTGAATGGTGGGGTGTAAAGAAAAATTGAAGCTATAATGGTTACAAAGGAAATTGAAAAAACCATGCTGAGGGACTTTGTTTTGTAGACAAAGTGATCAGCTGCTTCTTTTAGCAAAGAAGCTCTAACACAGAGAGGAGGGTAAGTGGAGGAGGAGAGAGGCTACTGTGATAGTATTGAAGGGACTCATACACAACTGACCCAGAAAAGTGCTTAAGAAAACGGATTTAGGGGCACAGTTCATTATATTTGAAGACAAATAGTTGTAAGAAATGATTTAAAAATTAATTTCTGTCTTATATGGAAATTTTAGTTAGACTACATGGCTAGATTGTTGAAACAGAGCCTCCCAAGTAATGGTGGTTTAAACAAAGTAGAATTTGACATCTCTTTTCCAAATAAGTAGTGAAAGGTGGGTGAATGCTGGTATGATGGATTTATGGTGTTAGGGACTGAGGCACTTTCCTCATATTTGTTATTTTTTGTGTAGCAGTGTTTGCATGCATGCTCATGGAGAAGGGGAAAGACAGAAGAATCTTCTGTTCTTTAAAAGGAATGATCTGGAAGTTGTACTGCTTATGTTCATGTTCCATTTGTAATAATATAGTCATATGACCACCACTTGTCTGTCAGTTTCTCATACTGTGGTGGCTTGTGAGTTGCTGTGATTCTGAAAGCTATG
>NW_006408664.1:3155780-3164241 GCF_000296735.1 Chrysochloris asiatica | reverse complement strand
AGAAGACAAGAAAGAAGGAAAAGATCAAAATGGATATCAGAAGAGACACTGAAATTTGCTCTCCAGTGTGGGGATGCTAAAGTAAATGGAAGAAATGAGGAGGTACAAGAGATGAACAGAAAATTTCAAAGATCAGCTCAAAAAGATAAAGCCAAATATTACAATAAAATGTGCAACGATCTGGAATCAGAAAACCAAAAAGGAAGAACACACTTAGCATTTCTTAAGCTGGGGGAACTGAAGAAAAAAATTCAAGCCTCAACTTTTGTTACTGAAAGAATCTCTGGGCAAATTACTGAATGATGCAAAAAGCATCAAAAGAAGATGGAAGGAATACACAGAGTCATTGTACCAAAAGGAAATGGTTAGTGTTTAACCATTTCAAGAGGTAGCATATGATCAAGAGCCAATGCTACCGAAGGAGGAAGTCCAAGGTGCATTGAAGGAATTGGCAAAGAATAAGGCACCAGAAATTGATGGAATAAAAACTGAAATCTTTCAAGAAAATGAGGTGGCACAGGAGGCACATACTCATCTCTGCCAAAAATTTGGAAGACAACTATATGGGCAACTGATTGGAAGAGATCCATATTTGTGCCCGTTCCAAAGAGAGGTGACCCAATGGATTGCAGAAATCATCAGACAATCTCTTTGATATCCCATGTGAGTAAAGTTTTGCTAAAGGTAATACAGGAACGGCTACAGTCATACATTGCCAGAGAACTTCCAGAGATTCAAATCTGATTCAGATGAGGCCGTGAAATGAGGAATATCATTGTTGATATCTGATGGATCTTGGCTGAAAGCAGAAAATATCAGAAAGATGCTTACCTGTGCTTTATTATCATGTCAAGCTATGGAGAATATTGTGAAGTATGAGTATTCCAGAACACTTAATTGTGCTCATGAGGAATTTGCACATGGACCAATAAGCAGTTGTTTGAACAAAACGTGGGAACACTGAATGGCTTATAATTAAGAAAGGTGTGCGACATGGTTGTATTCTTTCACCATACTTATTCAACCTGTATGCTGAGCAAATAATCCGAGAAGCTGCCTTATATGAAGAAAAACGTGGCATCAGGATTGGAGGAAGACTCATTAACAACCTGCGATATGCAGATGATACAACCTTGCTTGCTGAAAGTCAAGAGGACTTAAAACATTTACTAATGAAGATCTAAGAGTACAGCCTTTGGTATGGATTACATCTCAATGTCAAGAAAACAAAAATCCTCACCACTGGACCAATAAACAACATTCTTATCAACAGAGAAAAGATTGAAGTTGTCAATGACTTCATTCTTCTTGGATCAACTATCAACGCTCACAGAAGCAGCTGTCAAGAAATCAATTGGTGTATTGAATTAGGCAAATCTGCTGCACAAGACCTTTTTAAAGTGTTGAAGAGCAAAGATGTCAGCTTGAGGACTAAGGTGTGCCTGACCCAAGCCATGGTATTTTCAATAACCTCATATGCATGCAAAACCTGGACAGTGCATTAAGAGGATCGTTGAAGAATTGATGCTTTTGAGTTATGGTGTTGGAGTAGAATATTTCAAGTGCCATGGGCTGCCAAAAGAACCAATAGATCTGTTTTGGTAGAAGTGCAACCAGAGAGCTCCTTGGAGGCCAGGATGGCTAAGCTTCGTCTCTCATACTTTGGACATATTGTTAGGAGGGACAGTCACTGGAAAAGGATATCATGTTTCGTAGGTGGAGGGTCAGAGAAAAAGAGGAAGACCCCCAACGAGATGCAATGGCCAAGTGGCAGCATCGATGGACTCAAGCGTGGTAACAGTAGTGGGTTGGCCCGGGATTGGGCAGTGTTTCATTCTGCTGTGCTTAAGGTCGCTATGAGTCGGTACTGATTTGATGGCACCTAACAACAACAAGTCACATGACCACATTTAGCTTCAGTGGATGCTGGCAAATATAATGTCCAGCTCTGTAGCCAATTGCCCATTTAAAAATTCTATTTTTAGAAAAGCAGAGAATGGGGAGTTGTAGGACAATAATTGGTATTTCTGAGAATGAAGATGAGGAATACAGAAAGAAAAGCAAGCTGGGTAGGGGCTGAGGGCAGAATGTAGATAAGTTTGGTTTGGCAAGTATTGAGTTTTAAAATATATGGGGCTTCTAGGATGAGATGTCCAGTAAATTGGGTAAGATAAAGGGATCTGGCCCTGGGAGAATAAGAAGAGTGGTCCAGGAGTAAGTGGAAGAAAAGTCTCTGGAACAGACTAGCAAAGAACAGGCAGATAAGTAATATAATGAGAAGATGATGCTGTCTTTGAAATCTAGGAAAGAGGTTTTGAAGAAGGAGACAATTATCAGGAGTGACTGAGTGTACAAAAATTAAAAGAGGCTAAGAAAAAGATCATTTGATTTGACCTTTGTTGACTCAGTGGTCGTGGGGGCCCAAAACAGATTATGGTGGAATGAAGAGCTGATAGGAGCTGAAAACAATTGAGATGTGAATGTTATAAAGGCGGTAGGAAACAGGCAGAAGGTAGTTTGAAAGAAGGTTTGTTTTGGAGATAGACATTCTTGGTTATGTCTACAGGCCAATGGCATTGATTCAAGAGTGCTGAGATTGAAATGCAGAGAAGAGAAAAAATACCAATGATGTAGTGTTTGTGGAGTAGATGGGGAGAGGTAAAGACAAGTGAGATGGGTCTTAGTATTAGGGCTGCTGCTTTTTCTGGGACAAGAAGAAAGATGACAACTCTTGGTAATGGAGATGAAGAAACACTGAAACACTTCAAAGGAATCTGACAAGTTTTTAAAATGATAATTCCCATTAATATTTGAATTATGAAGTTTGGTGTTGGTGCATTTTCAGCGTTTTATTGTTGTTGTTAAGTGTCTGTTTCTGAAGCATGACTGGCGGATTTGAGCCACCAACCTTGTTAGAAATTCAGTGTTTACCTTACAGTGCCATACCAAGAAACTTGGAGACACAGCTTCAAGCAGTTCAATTACCCAGCATAAGGTTCAGTTTTGAGCTGAGAATGAACTATTTTCTTGGAGCTGTGTAGGCAGGAGGTATTTAAGAGGTGTGGCTAGGAACATCTCAGAACAAAACTCAGGATGTGAAAAAGGGCATAAGTAGCTCAAATGAGTGTCCTTTTCAGGAGGCACCTTGTTTTTTCCAAATGTTACAGTTGGCCCCTGGAGGGTTTTGAGCACCATGGATTCATTGATGCCAAGGCTCCTCCTGGAGATGCAATTAAAGAAAAATTTGGGTCTTTTCTGATAAATAATCTCAGCAATGAACGAAAAATTTAAAATAACTTAAAAAAAATTCTGGTGTGGATGGTAGAATCATTATTGGAGACCATCAGAGAGCTTCCATGACTCACTGTTTAATGATTTCCAGCAGGATTACAAAAGATTTAAAAGTAAGCTGGAAGCTATTGAGAACAAATAGTGTGCCAAGAATATCAGAATGGCTTGGGTTTTGGACTCCATGAAAACCGTATTGTTCGTTTAGAAAAAAATACAAACTAGATTCTAAGGCTCTGAAAGCCTGTTATTTTTCTAATGTTATTTGTCTTGTCTCAGCAAGATATTTGACATTTTAAAAAGTGCTGAACAGATAGAGGTAGCTGTCTAAAACCTTATTGACCAGATCATCCCTGTAGAGTTTGGCAGAGCCAAGAAGCAAAACCTTTTAGAGAGCTGAGTTAGTGGTTGTAGAGGTGGGAGCTGGAAAGCAGAGTAGCGGTATAAGGAAAGAAACAGGTATAAGGAATGGCACCCTCTAAACCAAGCCCCACATGTGCATGTGTGCATTTTGTCAAAAAAGACGCACACTTATTTTGCACCCTGAATTCACGTCCTCTTGCAATGTGACTTTGTAACTCCTCCTGTGAAGAGATAGTGTCTCTTTCCTGGCATCTTGAATCTGGACTGGCCTTGTGTCTTGTTTTGACCAATAGAATGTGGTGGAAATGACATTATCCCAGTTCTGAGTTTAGTTCTCAAAAGGCTTGACACAACTCTGCTCTTCTTCTTGAAGCCCTGCTGAGCAACCTAAGGACACATCTAGGCTAGCCTGCTGGGTGATGATAGCCTGGTTGTCCCCAGTTCAGTAAATGACTGTTCTAAGCCATTAAGATTTGGAGTGGTTTGTTATACAGCAAAACTTAATTGTGCAACATTTTGAGTTTGGGAAGATGTTAAGATAGGGGAAAAGAAGAGAAGATTAGAGATGGAGGTAGAAAAACGATGCCAAAATGGATTGTTTGTTGTTGTTGGGACCTTGAGTCATAGGAACCCTATGCACAACAGAAGGAAACACTGCATGGTCCTGTGCCATCCTCACAATTGTTGTAATGTTTGTTTGAGCCCACTGTTACCTTCACTGTGCCAATCCATCTTATTGGGGATCTTCCTCTTTTTCCGCTGACTACTTTTCCAAGCACGATGTCTTTCTCTCGGTACTGATACCTCCGGATAATATGTCTAAAGTACAAGAGATGAAGTTTTACCATTGTCGGTTCTAAGGAGCCTTTCTGGCTGTACTTCTTCCAAAATAGATTTGTTTGTTCTTCTGGCAGTCCATGGTACTTTCAATATTCTTTGCAAGCTCTATAATTCAAATACATTGATTCTTCTCTAGTCTTCCTTATTTATTGCCCAACTTTTACAGGCATATAAGGTGATTGAAAATACCATGGATTGGGTCAGGCTCACCTCAGTTCTTAAACTGATATCTTTGCTCTTGAACACTTTTAAAGAGGTCTTGAGCAGCAGATTTGCCAAACAACTGGATACATTGTTTGGTTTCTTGACTGCTGTTTTCATGAGCATTTATTGTGGATCCAAGGAAACTGAAATCTTTGTCAACTTCCATCTTTTTTTTTAAACTTATCATGGTGTTATTTATTGGCCTAGTTTTAAGGACCCATAATCCATTTTTTGTTTTCTTTACATTCCACTTCAATGCCAAGAAAATGAAAAATGGATTGCACTGTCATATAAATATGGACTGAACTCCGGTCCCCATAGGTGTTTGTCTCCATGTTTTTCTTTTCTTAACGTTTTGCTTTGATTTGAGGGAAGGTTTGCATAGCAAATTGGTTTTCCATTCAACAGTCCATACATATTTTGATTCATGACAATATTTGCAATACCCACAATGTAACAGCATTCTTCCCACTTTCTTCCTGTGTTTACTATTTTCACTTGTCTTTCTTTCCTATTCATTCCTGTCTTTTGAAGTTTATAGAAGGGCAAATGCTACCCTTTTAATTTTGTATAGTTAACTGTTTTAAGGAGTGAGTACCTGTGGCACTGGGGGTTAATGCGCCAGACTGCAAAGCCGTTTGAAATGCAAGGTCAGTGGTTCAAGCTTACTAACTACTCCTTGGAACCCCTATACAGGGTCGCTATGGGTCGGAACCTACTCAACGGCACTTAACAACAATACGCCTGTCTATTGTTTAGCTGACATTTGAACCATGGGGAAAGTTCAGTTCCAGGCATGAAGTATGACCAAGTAGCATGATTTCGGGGGTTCCAATAGTTTTCTTAAATCAGTAAGCCTCTTTTTTTAAAATCATTTTTTGAGTTTTGTTGCACATTATTTCCCCCATTCTATCCAAGACCCTTTATGTGATACTTTCAGAGAGGTCAACAGTGGTCTTTGGGTGGTGGCTAATGAAGTGTGCACTGCCCATTAGTCTTTGGGGTTAATTGTTTCCATGTGTCTTTAATTGTTTTCATTCTTCTTTGCTCTGGATGGGGAGAAACCAATAAGCATCTTAACTGGCTACTCATAAGCTTTTGAGACCCCATTCTGTACTCACAAAAGTATTCTTCATTCTTCATTTGAACTCCTGGTTGGGTTTGCCTCACACACACACACATGTACATGTTGCTGACTCAAACCATAGTTTCTCTGAAGTTTAAGGTTACATACATTATAACTCAGAAAGAAGCTGGAGGCTCAATGATCTAGGCAGAAGTCAAAATTTAAAAAGCCAAACCAATACCACTGAGTTGATTCCGACTGATACTAACCCAGTATAGATTTCTGAGACTGTAGATCTGTTCTGAACAGACAGCCTCATCTTTCTCCCACAGAGTGGCTGGGGGATTTGAACCACCAACGTTCAATTATCAGCCCAACATCTAACCAGGGCTCCTCTAGTTAATGGTTGTTGTTCTTAAGTACCATTAAGTTGTTTCCAATTGATAGAGACCCTGTATAGGGTTTCCAAGGTTGTAAATCTTTGTGGGAGTTGTTGTTGTTGTTAAGTGCCATCAAGTCAGTTCTGACCCACAGTGATCCTATATAAGGTTTCTGAGGAGTGACTGGTGAGCTTGAACTGCTGACCTTGCAATTCAAACAGCTTTGTAGTCTGGCATAGAAAGCCTCATTTTCCTCCTGCAGAGCTGCTGATGGCCTCAAACCACTGAGCTTGTGGCTTGCAGCCCAGTGTTTATCCTAGAGAGCCAACACACTCTCAGCAGTGGTAGTGCTTTTAACTACCCATCAGTATTTATTTGGGAAAACTTAATTTTTTAAATGTTCTACCAGAAATTCAATTTATTCCACTTAAATCATTTCGAGGCAATTCATGGTTTTTCCAAATAAACAGGATTTATCTTATCCCATTTTTTTCTCTTCAGCATGTGTTATAAAGAATTGTCAAGAAACTTTTAGAAGCTTAAGACTTCTTTCTTTCTTTTTGTTATGAGATAGTTCTGTCTTTCTACTAAGACATCACTCCTGGTTTCTGAAGACTCCTCCCAGGAGTGGGGCTTCCTGCTCCTCTTAACCTCCTTATTCGCAGCTGTGGTAGGAAATGGAAGCTCTGTGGAACCTTTTATACCAGAACCTCAAAGCCCCAAAAAAGCACCTGGCATTTTCAAGGCACTTTATCACTGTGAATTGGTTAAGTTACAACAGGACTTTGTGAGTTAACTAAGTCTTGGTCTTACTTTTCCTCATTTGAATATGTCTGTTAAAAAAGATGAAGGAAAACATCTGCTTCTCAGACAAAGCTTATGTGGGTTGAGGCAACAAGGCATGATGGGAAGAGGGTGAGTTTTAGAGTCAGATAATTGGGGTTCAGTCCTGGCTGTTCCTTACTATGCATATTGGTCAAGTTACTTAACCTTGCTGAGACTCAGATTATTTTTTTTCAAATAAAGTATTTTATTTTATTGTTGTTGAAAATGTACAGAACATTAATCAGTTCAACAATTTCTGCAAGTACAATTTATTGACATTAATTACATTTTTCAAGTTTTGTAACCATTCTGATCCTCCTTTTCTGAATTGTTCCTCTTTCATTAACATAAACTTACTGGTCCCTCAACTTCCAATCTAGCCATTACAGTTGTTATTACCAATTTAATCCTATATAGATAGTTCTTTAAAAGAACACAATGCTCAAGGCAGATATTCCTTACTAATTAAGCTAAACTGTTTGGTTTAAAGAAGACTTCAGGGATATTTTTAGTTTAAGATTTACAGGTTGTCTCAGGGCAATAGATTCAGGGGTTCATCAATCCTCCAAGAATCTAAAAAGTCATGATTCCATGAAATTTGAAAGTTGTTCTGCACTTTTTGTTTTCCCTTTTGACCAGAACTTTTCAATAATGGTATCAGGTATCATTCATTAGTTCTTCTGGTCTGATGGCAAAGAGAGCAGTTATTCATGGAGCAATTAACCAGACATTCCATTTCTTCTTTCTATTCTTCATTCTCCTTCTTCTATTGCTCTAGGTAAATAGAGAGCAATTGGTGTACCTGGGATCACCATTTGTAAGTTTTTAAAACCCCGGGCAGGAAGAGACTAGGAAGTTGATCAGAAGCATTAAACTTGATATAAGGTATGGTCAGCAGTTCGAAACTACCAGCCGCTTCCCGGGAGAAAGATGAGGCTTTCTACTCCCGTCAAGATTTATAGTTTTGGAAACCTTGTACAGGGTCGGTATGGGTCGGAATCGACTCCACGGCACTTAACAACAACACAACAAGGTCAAATTGACTGGAAAGTTTATGGATCACTACCTTATACACCGAAACCAAGATATTTGTGCATGAGCATGAGATACTTGCGCATAAACAACTGTAGCAGCTCTGCTTTTTTGCTGTTGTTATTGTTATGCAGATACATCACACATTTGTCAATTCAACTTTTTACATGTGTATGAAGACTCTAATGTGTAAATAGGAATGATACTATTCACTTTCTGTGGCTGTATGAGATTTAAAAACTGAGATGATACATGTATGCAAAATGCCTGGGGCATGATGTGCACATAATGTCTTAGTTTGTTAATGATGTTGTTACACAAAAAGTACCACAACTGGAGACTTTAAAGAATAGCAGTTTATTTTCTCATAGTTCTAGAGCTTAGAAGTCTGAAATCAGGGCTTTGACTCAGTGGGAAGGGAATTCTTTCTTTCTTTCCGTTTCTAGTTGTTGTTGTTGTTGTT
>NW_006408664.1:3151363-3154926 GCF_000296735.1 Chrysochloris asiatica | reverse complement strand
TTACTGCAGTCTTTATGAAGGATGACATAGGAGTTTAGCTCCTTTGTTAAGATATCGTGGCATCTGGAATTACTTGATATGGCTTTTCTATCCAAAGTCTTCTAATTCCCACTAAATGACTGGGTTATGGTTCTTGTTGTTAAGTGCCTTCGAGTCAATTCTGACCCACAGCGACCCTATAGAGTTTCCAAGTAGCAGCTGGTGAGTTTGAGCCGCCGACCTTGCAGTTCAAACGGCTTTGCAATCTGGCTCATTAACCCACAGAGCCATACCAGGACTCCGAATAGGGTGTGTAGGACTCTATTGTTGGGATTGGTTACTTTTCCCATCCCGCTAGGTTTAAAAGGTGCCATCTCAGTAGCAGGAAAAGACAATTCCAGGACCAAGAAAGAAGAGCATGAGTGGAGTGTGAGATCCCTATCTAGAAAAGCAATGACAACAGAAGTGGTGGCAGAGGCGATGACATGGAACGAAAAAACAACTATGGGCTTCCAGGTCCATGGACTGAGTAAAGCTGAGTGCCTATGGGCAGGAGGCTGGTTTGCAGAATGTGCCTTTTGGGCTTAAAGAGCTTTGTAACACTTGCCTGAGCAAGTCAGAGGTCAAGGAGCCACATGGTTGGGAGGCTGAAGACAAGAGTGTGGCACGCTGGCATTACGTAAGAAAAGAGGCAGTCCTGATTGGAAAACTGCAGCATCCTGAGTTGTTTCTGATCCTGTATTGTACCCTGTTCCCTTTCCTAATAAACCTCATAATCCTGAGTATTGTGATGAATTCTGTGTGGTCATTGTAATTACTTATCAGATCCAGATGTAAACCAGAGTGCTGTGGGAGGGCTAGTTGGTGTTAGAACAGGGTAAAGAAGGTTGTAGGGAGGAGGCATGTCTGACCTCCGCTTCATAGGAATCTGCTATGGCTTGGTTTTTGAGTTTTGATTCTCTTTTCCCCCTTGCGAAACCAGAGGAAGTCAGACATGGTCCATACACAGTTTTTTTGTTTTTTTTTTTTGAACCTCAAATAGTGAAGTAGTTCTTGTTTCAATGCCTTGAAATCATCTTGCTGTTATGAGTACATAATCTTTCCTGCTCACATTGACAGGCTATGCATTGCCTCTCAACCTATCTCACAGCATGTTGTTACTGTTGTTAGGTGCCATCAAGTTGGTACTGACTCATAGCAACCCCCTGCACAACAGAATCAAACACTGTCCAACCTCACAATCACTGCTATGTTTGAGCCCATTGCTGCTGCCACTGTGCCAATCCATCTCATTGGGGATCTTCTTATTTTTCTCTGACCCTTCACTTTACTAAACATGATATCCTTCTCCAAGGACTGATCTCTCCTTATAATATGTCTGAAGTATGAGAGACGAAGTCTGACCATCCTGGCTTCCAAGGAGCACTCTGGCTGTACTTCAAACATAGATCTATTTGTTCTTTTGGCAGTCCATGGTACTTCTAATATTGTCCTCAAACAACAACTCAAATGCCTCAATTCCTCTACGGTCTTCCTTATTCACTGTCCAGCTTTCACATGCATATGAGTTTATTGAAAATACCATGGCTTGGGGCAGGCACACTTTATTCCTCAAGCTTTTATCTTTGCTCTTCAACATAAGGAGGTCTTGTTCAGCAGATTTGTCTAATGCAATACGTCATTTAATTTTTTGATTGCTGCTTCCATGGGTTTTGATGGTTAATCTGAGCAAAATGAAGTCCTTGACAACTTCAATCTTTTGTCCATTGATAAGAATGTTGTTTATTGGTCCAGTGGTGAGGATTTTTTGTTTTCTTCACATTGAGATGCAATCCATAACGAAGGCTGTGCTCTTTGATATTCATCAGTAAATATTTTAAGTCCTCTTCACTTTCAGCAAGCAAGGTTGTATCATCTGCATATTGCAGGTTGTTAATGAGTCTTTCTCCAATCCTGATGCCACATTTTTCTTCATATAAGGCAGCTTCTCAGATTATTTGCTCAACATACAGGTTGAATAAGTATAGTGAAAGAATACAACCCTGTCACACACCTTTCTTAATTTTAAACCATTCAGTGTTCCCATGTTCTGTTCGAACAACTACTTCTTAGTCTATGTGCAGGTTCCTCATGCACGTGATTATGTATTCTGTAGTACTCATTTTCTGTAATGTTATCCATAGCTTGTCATGGTGCACATAGTTCAAAGTCTTTGAATAGTAAATAAAGCACAGATAAACATCTTTCTGGTATTCTCTGCTTTTAGCCAAGATCCATCTGGTGTCAGCAATGATATCCCTCATTCCACATCCTTGTTTGACCAGTTTGAGCCTCTGGCAGTTTTCTGTCAATGTTCTTTTGCAGCTGCTTTTGGATTATCTTTGGCAAAATTTTACTTATATGCCATATTAGTGATATTGTCCAATGACTTCTGCATTCCATTGGGTCACCTCTCTTTGGAATGGGCATAAATATGGTTCTTTTCTAGTCAGTTGGCCAGGTAACCATCTTCCAAATTTCTTGGCATAGATGAGTGAGGGCCTTCAGTGTTTCATCAGTTTGTGGAAATATTTCAGTTTGTATTCCATCAATTCCCAGAACCTTGTTCTTTGCCAATTCCTTCAATGTACCTTGGACTTCCTTCAGTACCATTGGTTCTTGATCATATGCTACCTTTTAAAATGTTTGAACATCAACCATTTCTTTTGGTACAGTGACTGTGTACCATCAAATGCCCTGATGACCGAACATGTCCCAGGGGATATTTCTAATGTGGGTTGGGAAACTGTGTATTTTTGAACATGAATTCCTTCATTCAATATATTTTTATTCATCATGGTGTTGGAACTAGAGATATAATGATGGACAAGGCTCATTCCCTGCCCTTGAGGAGTATTCCCTTAATATGTGTGTTGACATGAAAATGTTGAGGTGGCAAGATACAGAAGAAAAAAATGGATTCTTTTTGGAATTTGTTGATCTTGAGTTGTGACTCACTCATTTGCTATCTATGTGACCTTCAGTAAATTATATAACTTTTCTCACTTATAGTTTCTTATGTAGTAAAATGGAAATTTTAAGTCTCCCCCTTCATTCTTGCTGATGGGGAAGGGGTACATGAGAACATGTTAGTTTTTATCCACATTTGTAAATAACCCATAGTCACTGACTTGATTGTGACTCATGACCACACTATAGAGTAGAATAACCACATAAGGTTTGCAAGGCTGTAATCTCTATAGGGACTCCTGATGTGGCCCTGTAGGATCAGAACTGGACTGTAAACCACAAGGTTGGCAGTTCAAACCCAGCAACTGCTTCTCAAAAACCCTATAGAGGTTCGCTGTGAGTCGGCACTAACTCAACGACACTTAACAACAACAACAATCTTTATGGACTCAGCCTGCCATATCTTCCTCCCACAGAACAGCTGATAGATTTGAACCACTGATCTTTTAGTTAGCAGTCAACTGCTTTTATCTGCAAGTAGCCTGTTGAGTTTTCCCCAAAATATCTGAATACACTGTGAATGCCTATTACATATTGCATACTTGACTATCATTTATGGAAGTCCTGGTGTGGCA
>NW_006408664.1:3148501-3150904 GCF_000296735.1 Chrysochloris asiatica | reverse complement strand
TTTCTCCCGCGGAACAGCTGGTAGTTTCGAACTGCTGTCCCGGAGGTTCGCAGCCCGATTCGTAACCACTACGCTACCAGAGCTAGAGCTCGTTATATATAATATCTGACTCCAGAGAAATATTTTTGATTTCCAGCTAGAATCATAGATTATTCTTTCACCTCCTTTCACACCCTTACAGAAAGCTACTCTTTCTGGTGTGTCAAGGTAAAGTCCTCAGCTTTGATTATGTCGTAGTCCAAATCAAGAGTAGGAACCACAGAATTTAGATAGTTGAAGTACCAAGAACTAAAACTCAGGTATTCCTCTTTCCAGTATGATGTTTCCCCCAATGTTTTGATGCTATAAATTACAGAAGATACAAGATAAACAAAATATGCCTCTATGCTTCAACTTGGGAACCTAACTAAAGTAAGGCATTTAAACAACTTAACTTTGATTAACTAGGTCATCACTAACTTCTCTAATGGCAGGAAGGATAATCTTTGTGGCTATGTTTCAAGAGAAAGCTTGGATAATATGACAAATTTAGAATTATCCCAAATATTTAGAATTATCCCCAAAATTTCCCTGAATTTTAAATAGATTATCTGCATTCCCATTACAAATGGTGAGAGAATTCTCCAAGTGCATGGTATTCTTGCTGTCCATCTGTTTCTCTATCTCCTTGCTCACACAGACATAAACACAGATGTAGTAGAGTCACTGCTAAAGGTCACATACAAAAAGTTTGCAGTACGAAAAGAAAGAATAGATAAAACACATGCACTTTGTTTTTTATCCCACTGGTTTGAAGGCTAATTTCTTAAGAGAAGGTCATGGCTTTACTTAGAGTTAAAGAATTCCAAAAGTTTTGTATTTTACTTGAAGATCTATGTTCAACAGATTCTCTTTATGTTCTATTCAATATAGAAATTTCAATTTTTTTCAGTAATAATTTGACTGAAGTCAGAAACAATAGGAACATGATTTTAAATTGCAAGGTGTTACTTTATTATAAATTTCAATTGGCATATAAAAACTTAAAATTTTCTCTGGATTTTCAACTTGATAAATGAATTGAACACAGAATAAATTCCTTGAGAGAAAATGAAATAAATTTTGTTTTTTTTTAATTCACTTATGCACTAGGTACAATATTAGAAATGAGAAGATGTTAACCTAATTTTTTCTAAACATTGATGAAGGCTCAAATGAAACAGTTCCTTCTAGAAGGGAACTACAATTTACACAGATTACAATGCCTTGGATTTCTTTTCTGTTAAATATGGACAAGATAAATGCATTTGTATACAAAATACTTAAAATAATGCCTGAAGATAGTAAGTAGTCAATAATTGTTAACCACTGTTACTAGTGGGAAGTCCTGGTGTGGTGCTGTCGGATAAGTGCTTGACTTCTAGGTTGATTAGAATTGCAAGGTCGGTGGTTCAAGCTCACCAGCTGCTCCTCAGAAGCTCTGTACAGGGTCACTATGAGTTGGAACCAATTCGATGGCATGTAACAGTAACAACAATTATTACTAGAGTCTCTGGGGGTTAATGTACTGAGCTGCTATTTGAAAAGTTGGAGGTTCCAGTCAAGTTACAGGCTCCTTGAAAGAAAAGCCTTCGAAAATATCAGCCACTGAACTTTACAGAGCACAGTTCTGCTCTGAGTAATATGAAGCCACCATAAGTAAGAATTGCTTTGATGGCAATTCATTTGTTTTTTTCTAAATGTTGTTGTTGTTAAGTGCCGTTGAGTCAGTTCTGACCCATAGTGACCCTGCATAGGGTTTGCGAGGCTGCAAATGTTTATGAGAGCAGAAAACTTATCTTTCTCCCATGGAACCATGGGTAGTTTCGAACTGCTGACCTTGTGGTTAGCAGCCCAACTTGTAACCACTATGCTACTATAGCTCTCTAAATAAACAAAATGTACTATTGTATGGGTCAATTGATGGGATGCAAATTGAGATGTTTCAAGAAATGAATGTGACGCTGGAAGTGCCAAGAAATTTGGAAGAGAGAGAGTTACCTGGCTAACCAACTAGAAGAGACCCATAGAGTGCTCATTCCAAAGGGAGGTGATACAACGAAATGTAGAAAATATTGAATAGCATCATTAATATTATATACAAGTAAAGTTTTGCTGAAGACAATTAAAAAATAATTGCAGAGAATTTCCAGAATTTCAAGCTGAATTTAGAAGAGAACATGGAATGATGGATACATAGCTGACATCAGCTAGATTTTGGTTGAAAGCAGAGAATACCAGAAAGATGTTTGCGTGTATTTTATTGACTATGCAAAGACATTTGACTGTGAGAATCATAACAAGTTATGGAGAACATTGAGAAGAATGAGAATTTCAGAACACTTCGTTGTGCTCATGGGGAACCTGTACACAGACCAAGAGGTA
>NW_006408664.1:3141013-3148401 GCF_000296735.1 Chrysochloris asiatica | reverse complement strand
TTTCAGCATACTTATTCAATTTATATTTTGAGTAAATGAGCTGAGAAGCTGAACTATATGTAGAAGAGTATGGCATCAGGTTTGGAGGAAGGCTCATTAGCAACCTGCAATATGAAAATGGCATAATCTTGCTTGTTGGAAGAGAAGAGGACTTGAAACACTTGCTGATAAATATCAAAGCCTTCAGTATGGGTTATACCTTAATGTAAAGAAAACAAAAATCCTCACAACTAGACCAATAAGCAATATTATGATAAATGAGGAAGTTACTGGGGATATCAAGGATTTCATTTTACTTGGATCCACAATCAATATTCTTCGAAGCAGAAGTCAAGAAATCAAGACAAGATATCAAGTAGTGCATTGGGCGAATCTGCTCAAAAGATCTCCTTAAAGTGTAAAAGAGCAAAGATATCACATTGAGGACTAAGATGCACAGTACGTTTAGTTGCTGCATATGCATGTGAAAGTTGGAAAACGAATAAGGAAGACCGGAGAAGAATTGATACATTTGAATTATGGTGTTGGAGAAGTATCTTGAAGTATGAATAGTGAAGAATGAACAGATCTGTGTTGGAAGAAGTACAGCCAGAACATTCCTTAGACGTGAGGATGACAAGATTTCATCTCACTTACTTTGGAAATGTTATCAGGAGGTATAAGCCCCCGGAGAAGGACGTCATGTTTGGTGTGGTAAAAGGTCAGCAAATAAGAGGAAGACTCTCAATGAGACGGATTAACACAATAGCTGCAGCACTGAGCTCAGACACTGAGCTCAGACATGTCAAGGATGGTGAGGGTGGTACAGCACCAGGCAGTATTTTGTTCTGTTGTGTATAGGAACACTATGAGTCAGCACCAACATTCAATGGCATCTAACAATAGCATTATATATAGAATTGCTTTTCAGGAATGGCCTTATAAATTTCATAAAATTCTATAAATTTCATAAAATTTATGTTTCAGTGACTTTTTAAAGAAAACCATAGTCATTTTGACCAAATTTGAAAAAAGAAATTTCTAGTTTCTTAGTTGCTTTCTAAGAACCAATATCAAGTTCTTGTGTGATTAGAAATTATTCAAGATATACATTTCAGACAAACAATTGAAGATATTATGGCTAGCACAAAGACAAGTGTGGAAAATAAAAGAATTGAAAGCTGGCTTGGTTTCTCTTGCTAAGGCTTCTCTTGCTATGGATTCATCATCTAGTTTTTCTCCAATTGCATTAGCCACAGGCCAGCGTGCTGATTAAGGGAAGTAGTTTTATTGGTCCATAGTCAGGCATGGAATCCTACTGAAAAACTTCCATCTAGAGGAGTCCTGGTATGGCGCTGTCGGATAAGCAATTGCCTCTAACCTACAAGGTTGGCGATTCGAACATACCAGCCACTCCTCAGAAACCTTATACAGGGTAGCTATGAGTTGAAATTGACTTGACAGCACTTAACAACAACAACAAAGTGGTTTCAATTATATTTATTTCTTAGTGCATTAACTTTTTCCATATGCCATAGAGTATGATTCTTGAATTAAAAAACAAAAATTCCTGAAGGTTGGCACAGAACTGTGTTTTGTAGTGTGTGTGTTTATTGGTGGACTGGATGGGTGACTGAATGTAGGGAGGGAGATGGAACTACTGAATTTCAAAGACTATGCCTTATAGGACTGCATCCCCAGTGCTGCAGAATATCTGACAGATTGGTAAATTTTGTTGTATTGAAATACTTTTAATCAAGCTATTTGTGAAAAGGAAAGTGCATTAATTCCAGAAAACAAAGGAAATATATACATAACATTTAAAAGTTTCTAATTAACTTGAGGAAGTCTAAGGAATTTCTTGTTAGGAAAATAAAAATTGTTAGATAATGACAGCTTGACCTCATTGTTCAGTAATGGAAAATCAAGTTGGTACAAAATTCCTCTTCCTCTTCAATAATATCACTGAGTTCACACCCACGACCAGGTTCTTCTCTTTGTTGGTGCTCGCTTGCTCCCTAAATGAAAAACTCCTTTTATTTTTTCTTTCCTTTATAGGACATCTCTTTGGGTGTCAATGTAGCTAACAAAGGCACTGGAACTGGAAAGAGAAGAGGAGGAAAAAACAAAAAGAGAAGTAAAATAAAAGCCTTGACAAAAACATCCGGAGCAATATTCCGCTAGCCTTCCAGTATTCTTTAAAACTGAACAAGTTTTGTGATTGTGTCTATTCCACTGAGATCTGAGCTACACTTATACGCCACTGTCCTCAGAGGCAATGCACGCAGAAACCAGTGAGATCTGAATAGATATTCATTGGGAATTAAGTGAGGAGTCATGACTGCCCAAGTCCAAAGTGTGAATAAAAACAAAGCGTTCTGCAACACAGGGAAAGTTGAGTTTCAGTGACCTAAGTTTCTATCTCACTCTGAGACTCTGTGAGCCTTGAAATTCTAGCCATCAGAAAACACCCCCTGGATACTTTTCCTGTGTTGAAGATCACAAAGTGACTTCTCGTCCAAGTTTGGCCAGGAAGTGGCCATGGAACCCTGGCAAGTTCTCTGCTTCCTTACTATAAAATGAGAAAAGTAGACTGAGGTAGTACTTTTCCAGCTCTCACATTCTATGTGATGCTATAAAGAATGAGTTCCAGCATATTTCCCAGACAGAGGGGAAGTCATAGCTATAGAAACTATTCAGATGCTCAAAAGTCTGTACGTGGTGCAAACAGATCACACTCCTTTGCTAACCCCAAAGTTGGAGGTTCCTGTCCATCCAGAGGTACCTTGGAAGACAGATCTAGTCATCTACTTTTTAAAAAGTCAGCCATTGAAAACCCTGTGGAGCACAGTTCAGCTCTGACACACCTGGGAAGGCCATGAGTCAGAATCTAACAGAAGGCAAATGATTTCGATCTCTGATGCTCTACGCATTCATAAAAGAGAATCATCCCTAGCTTGGATTGAACCGTGAATAGTGATGATGTTGGTGTTGATACGTGCCTTGGAGTTGCTTCTGACTCATAGCAATCCTGTATAGGGTTTCCGAGGCTATAAATCTTTATGGGAACAGAAAGCCTTATCTTTCTCCCATGGAGCTGCTGGAAGTTTTGAACTGCTGACCATGAGGTTATCAGCCTGACTCGTAATAACTAAGCTACCAGAGCTCCTGAATACTGATGATAAAAAGTGTTTTTTCTCTCTACTAGATGCACCCTAACCCCTGACCCTTGGGACAATCTCATTAATCTATTTCTAATTACTTGAAAGCTTTGAGTATCACTAAAGCTACCTCATGTTTCTAATGTGGTATGGTGCATTGTGTTAGAATAACAAATATGTGTACTGAATGGATAGGAAGTGGTTTCTTAGCAGCAGTTGCATTAAGAAAATAAAAGGACATGGGCTCTATCTTACTTTCATTACCCTAATCTAGTCCCTTGTTGTTGTTGTTAAGTGCCATCGAGTCGATTCCGACCCATAGCAACCCTGTATAGGGTTTCCAAGGAGCAGGTGGTGAGCTTGAACCACCAACCTTGCAGTTCAAAGGACTTTGCAGTCTAATGCATTAGCCCACAGCACCACAATACACTTAATTCTCTCCCTTTAAAATTGTGAGATAAAACAGAACTGTGGATTCTCCTAGGAATCCATCATAATTTGAGGGGTGAAGCAGGATTCTATGTATATGCATCACACAGTGGGGCCTTTACTGTTGCTTGGATGCTATGTTGTTGTCAAGTTTGATGGAGTCAATTCTGACTCATAGTGACCCTGTATAGGGTTTCAGAGTTGCAACTGGTGAGTTTGAACTGCTGACTTTAGGGTTCAAACTGACCTTTCTGTCCAGTGCTTATGCTATAGCGCCTGCACCAGAATTACTGGTAGTTAAAGGACTTTTATTTATCCTGCCTTGTTTCCTCCTCCTTGGAACTGTTTAGATATCTAAATGACCTGTAAAAGCTGTTCTCCTTTTCCTTTCCTGAATTACCATACCCCCAGGCCTACTTCTTCTTAATGCTGTTTTTAAATGTAAACACCCAAAGCCATAGAAACCACAGTATGTAAATATTGAAGGAAACTAGATGTTTACCTGAAGTCATAAAGGACTAGAAGAAAACTTGAGGCTTATTGTAATTTTATAAAGTAGTATCTTGTCCCTGGGCTACCTTTTAATCTTTTTTTCAGGTAAAGCTTCCATGACATAAGAAAACCATGCAAAGCTTCTTTTTACTCTTCAGCGTGCTGGAATTAGACTGTTATAGCTCATTAAAGATCCAATAATATAACTTTCTAGTATGACATGGTATTTCCTAAGCTTGGCACCTTCTTAAAAATAATTTAGTTAAGAAATCTAAAGTGTTCTCAAGAACATTCTGGATGACGTGTAATTCTGAGAATAAGATGAGGGTAGTGTCCCCTTTTTAATTGCTTCAGGGATGGAAACACAGTAGACAAAGAAAGGAGATATTTCTTGTCTATTCTAGGAAGTTGGTCTACTAAATAATATTGATCCTTTTCTTGATGTCTTCCTTCTGAGCTGCATAAGAGACAGAAGTGATGATCTAGTTTTAAGGGGGATTTCATTAACTATAATTTTCTCTCCAGATGCCATTGCTAATGAATTACCTGTGACTTCTTCCATGAGAGTAGAAAGCTTCCATCCACCAGACAGGATAAGGGAACTGAGATGTATGTGCGGAGAACTCTGTTTTGAACAATTGCGAAACAGCTGGTGGCCACAAAATAGAGCTAAACAAGTTGGAACCTGCATGATGACATCTCTGAATTTTTCATGTGGTAGAGAAGTGGGTCAGGTGAACAAGCAGCTCAACACCAGACAGAAGCTTTGCACCCAGAGCACAGCTATAATCTAAGACCCTGGTGACAGGAGACTGGGCTGGTGGCAGAGAATGGTGTTACCTATTGACCAGAGACCATGGTTGGGAATTAGGATTGTGATCCTGTGAGCTATTTGAGGGTTCCAGCTAGTCTTTCAGAGAAAAGTCAGTTCACAAACATGCCCTTCTCACCTGAAAAATCATTCCCATTGGACTGCAAGGTTCAGGGAATTAGCACAAACAAGTGTTTACAGTGAAGCCCTAGAGTGGTACATACCATGTCCTTACTGAAGTGTTAAATTACCTGTACTGTGATATTAGTTTAACAAAGTCCTATCCCAGGAGTGTGAGAGGGCAGAGTCAACTGGCTTTTGATCCTTCAGTTATTACTGGAGTTACTGCATTTTCAAAACATGCTTATTCAATATCTTAAAAATATCAACAAGTCAAGTAAAAAAAACAACAACAAAAAAGAGGAGGTATTAGTCAAATTCTACTTTGATTCTGCCTCCAAATTGAGTTCCCTCTGGACATTGTCAGACCTTAACACAGAGATGTGGTTTACAGAGACTAACTGTTAAGAGGCCTTGGGGTGTGTGTTCTTAAATATCTGTGTGAATTGTCTTCAGGTTCTCAGGAAAGAAAGCAGTTTCTTCAGCCTGCTTGTCCATATTACATCCCCTTTCTCCTGTTTAACATGAACCTCTCTCTTCTAGTTCCCCAATTCTTGACATATGGATAGTCTGAAATGAAAATGTTTTCTATATGTATCCTCTCTGGTTCTTTTCTCTCTGTGATTGACAGATAGTTTGAATTTCCTTTTGCATTTTGTCTACATGGTAAAAAACAAAAAAACAACAACAAAAAAGCCTATCCTTACTTCTTTCCTTTCCTGTGTATACCTTTTTTCTTCCTCGAGGTGCTATTTTCTGTTTCTCCTCCCCTTCCCCTGGTATCTTACATTCTCTAAATCAATTTTCTCTTTCCCTAGTCATTTTCTCTTTTATCTCAGCTTCCCTAGACTTCATCATCTAATTCTGTGGGGAAGATGATTCACTTTGTAAAGTGGAATATAACTCAATTTCTGACATACAAGAATCCCTTCCTCTGTCTATTTTGACTTTAAAAGGGTTAAAAGAAAATGATTGCAGATTAGACGGTAATCTAATTTAACTACCTATCAACAGAGACGTTGCTCAGACTCTGCATTGATTCCTGTACTAATTCTATCCCACCTTGCATATTGGCACTGAGAAAGAAATCTTTAGGCTTAGATTTTGGGTTAGTGGAGGTGCAAAAACAAGAGGGGCTTCTGTCCCCATTCCTCCACTGAAGGAACTCTTGTCAAGGTAACCGGTGACCTGTGTTGCCACATCCAATGGTCACTTCTGTGTTTTCATCTTCCCCTGGCCTCTGAGCAGTGTTGAACACTGTCACTGCTTTGTCTCACTCATGCCTTCCCCTGATTTTCCTCCCACTCTGGCCACTCTGTCTTCCCGGCTGACTCTTCCACCTGCTCTCCTAGTTCAAATGTCTATTCCCAGGCCTTGTCTCCTTTCCAACTCTCTTCCTAGAGAACCTCATCTTTAAATACCATTTTATCCCAAAGAATCCAGAAGACTTTTAAATATAAATAACGAGTTCTGATCTCTCCCCTAAGTTCCAGACGTCTGACTGCTCACCTGACGTCTCTACTTCAATAAAATTCATTGCTATTGAGAGATTCTCAATTATAACAACCCTATAGGACAGAATAGAACTGTCCCACAGGATTTCCAAGGCTGTACTGCTCCTGTGTCCTAGTGTGGCACTGTAGGATAAGCATTGTACTACTGACTGAAAAGTTGGTGGTTCGAACCCACCAGCCACTCCTCAGAAACCCTGGTGGTGTGTGGTGGAGTCGGTTCTGACTCACAGCGACCTGAATAGGGTTTCCGAGGCTGTAAATCTTTATGGAAGCAGAAAGCCTCATCTTTTTCCCGCGTAGTGGCATGTAGTTTGAACTGCTGGCCTTGAGGTTAGCAGCCCGACTCATAACCACAACACTACCAGAAACCCTATACAGTGTCAAAACTGACTTGTTGGTACTTAAAAACAACACTGCTCCCGCGAGGATTTAAAGCCTTGGAAACCCTATACAGGGTCATTATGAGTCAGAACCGACTTGTCAGCACTCAACAACAACAACCTTTACAGGGGAGTCTTGGTGTGGCTGTGTAGGATAAGCACTGGACTGCTAACTACAGGCTGGTGGTTGAAACCTACCAGTTGCTTCTTGGAAAGTCTATACAGGGTCACTATGAGTTCGAACTGACTTGACGGAACTTCATAACAAGAGCAATCTTCCTGGTGTCATAGTGGACTGCTAACCACAAGGTCAACACTTCAGATCCAATAGTCTGTCTGTGGAAAAAAGAGAAGGCTTTGTGCGCCCGTAAAATTTTACAGTCTCAGAAATTCTATATAGGGGCTGTAGGAGTCAGAATCAGATTGCCTGGGGAGAGGTTGGTGGGTTTGAACTACTGACCTTTCAGATGTTGTTGTTGTTATGTGCCGTGGAGTCGGTTCC
>NW_006408664.1:3131478-3140545 GCF_000296735.1 Chrysochloris asiatica | reverse complement strand
AGTCGATTCCGACCCATAGAGACCCTGTATAGGGTTTCCAAGGAGCAGCTGGTGAGTTTGAACCACCGACCTTGCAGTTCAAACGACTTTGCTGTCTGACTAATTAGGCCACAGTGCCACACCAGGACTCCTTTACTTGAATGTTGTCATTGTTGTAAAGTGCCGTAGAGTCAGTTCCGACCCATAGCGACCCTGCATAGGGTTTCCAAGGAGCAGCTGGTGAGCTTGGGCCACCAGCCTTGCAGTTCAAATGACTTTGCAGTCTGGCACATTAACCCACAGCGCTACACCAGGACTTCTTACTTGAATACCATCTCAAATTAGTCTGAGACCAAATCACTAACCAGTTGCCAGTGTGCTGATTCTGACTCATGGTGATCTCATGTGTATCAAAGTACAACTGTGCTCCATGTAATTTTCCATGGCTGATAATTTTCCAAGTAGATCACCAGCTCTTTCCTCTGAGCCACCGCTGGGTGAACTCAAACCTCCTATTTTTGGGTTAACCTCTGAGCACATTAACCATTTGCACTACCTATTGAATCTCCCAAGGAAGCCGAAAAACACTAGACTGTGAAACACAAGGTCAGAAGTTTGAAACCATCAGCTGCTCTATGGGAGAAAGATCAGGCTTTTTGATTTTGTAAAGATTTATAGCCTTGAAGCCCTAAACAGGGTTGCTGTTTGGACCTTGTTTGAGTTGGAACCCACTTGATGGAACTTAATAACAGACTCCCCCAAGTAGCCCTGGTAGCATAGTGGGTTATGCATTGGGCTACTAACTGAAAGGTCAGAAGTTTGAATCCACCAGCTGCTTTAAAGGAGAAACTTGAAGCTTTCTGTTCCCATTAAGATTTCCAGCTTGGAATTCTTTTCAATGGCATACAACCACCAACAACACGGATTCCCCCATGACCAAAAGAGAACTTTTTATTCTTACTGCTACCCACCTCCTCAAACATATTTAGCTTTTAGCCTTTTCAATTTTATTAAGTGGCATCGCAATTCACCCAGTTGCCCAGGTAAAAGTCTTACCCTCACCCCTCAACTCTGACCCATTACTGTTTAGTTGTCCTTCCAAAATATGACTGAAATCCAATCATTTTTCTCAATTCCATTGTCTTTTCTTGCCTTGATGATGATTGTTGTTGTTGTTAGTTGTCATTGAGTTGGTACTGACTCATAGCAACCCTATGCACAGCAGAATGAAACACTGCCCGGTCCTGGACCAACCTCACAATTGTTGCCACGCTTAAGGCCATTGATGCTGCCACTTGGCCAATCCATCTCTCTGGCTTTCTTCCTCTTTTTCTCTGACCCTCCACCTTACCAAACATGATATCCTTCTCTAGCGACTGGTCTCTCCTGACAATATGTCCAAAGTATGAGAGATGAAGTTTGGCCATGCTGGCCTCCAAGGATCACTCTGGCTGTACTTCTTCCAACACAAATCTGTTGGTTCTTTTGGCAGCCCATGATACTTTCAATATTCTCCTCCAAGACCATAACTCTAAAGAAGAATAATTCTTCTACAGTCTCCCTTATTCACTGTCTAGCTTTCGCATACATATGCTGTTATTGAAAATACCATGGCTTGGGTCAGGCGTACCTTAGTTCTCAAACGGACATCTTTGCTATTGAACACTTTAAAAAGGTCTTGTGCAGTAGATTTGCCTAATGCAATACGTTGTTTGATTTCTTGACTGCTGCTTCCATGAGTGTTGGTGTTGATCCAAGAAGAATGAAGTCCTTGACAACTCCAATATTTTCTCCGCTGATAAGAATGGTTTTTATTGGTCCAGTGATGAGGATTTTTGTTTTCTTCACATTGAGATGCAATCCATACCAAAGGCTGTGCTCTTTGATCTTCACTAGTAACTATTTTAAGTCCACTTCACTTTCAGCAAGCAAGATTGTGTGTGTCATCTGCATATCACAGGTGGTTAATGAGTTTTCCTCCAATCCTGATGCCACATTTTTCTTCATAGAACCCATGATGTTAGTCATTCCCAAAGTGATTTCTTTGTCTTTACTCTTCTTATTGGCACTTTTTCCACAGTAGCCTGGATGATTTTTTGATAATATATATTACATTGCAGTTGATGGCAATGTTATTTTTAAAATAAAGCTTCCTATGTACTCACCTTCCACTTTCTTTGAAACATCAAGGGCAGGAACTTCAGGGAGCAGGAGTATTGTTTGGCTTACTACTACTGGAGTATGGACTTGGGAGATAAAGATGGATTAGTGAAAGAATCAAATTGGAAAATGAATCATGGGGTTGGGGTGGTAAAAGAAGAGGACACAGAATAAAAATTTTTCTTATTTTATCGTTCATATTATAGTATAGTTTTATAAATTGGGTTGCTGTAGAAAAGGAAGTTATAAAATGATAACTTTAATTAATATTGTATCAATTATTATTATTTCTGCCCTGGATTTATATACTCTTTCTATAAAGAGCTAGAAATGGTTTAAAAAGCTCTAATGATATTATATTATTGAGGAACATGTCTATAATAAACATTAATTACATGGTATTAAACCAATCCACAGAGCTTTCATAAAGTACAATAAGCTAATAAAACACCAAAAACATAATTGCTGCTCTTAGAATTTAGAATTGAAATTAGCTTAATGATAGAAAAAAATTTAATAGAAAAAAATATCCACAATACATTTTCTGCCATGTAGTTTTTCAATGTAAGAAAAATTAAAAACCAAATAATTACTCAGACCTTGTTACCCAAATATGTCTGTTACATTTCCTCCTTTTTCCAAGCATTGTGTGGTTTTCAGAGCCTTTTATAAGTCAGCCACTAGAGTGCAAACTTCTTCTTTTTATCAAGCTGTACTTTTATTTTAAAAAATACACACCACACATGCACACATACACACATATCTATCTATATATCGATACTCTCAAAATACCACATTATCTCAGACAATAAAATCTGGTAATATAGCTCCTGGATGCCTGGGACAGTGGAAGTGGGAAATTTTAAGGCTGTTAATATTAAAAACACAGAAAGAAACAAGATAAGAGTTGTAATGTTGAACTACCTTCCTGGAGTGAAAATGAAACCTGTTAATGGAGCATAAAGTCTTATGTTTCATCCCATGTAATAAAATATGAGAGGCATTGTTTAGTCTGACAGGCATCTTGGGCCTTTTTCCAGGATAGGGTCTCCAGGGAGCTCAAGAAATGATATGGTTTTCAGGTGAATGTGGATAAATTACATTGTCAGCCACCTTTGCTGCCTTCTGCTCCAGAGACTTCAGGCAGGCAAAGGAAAACTTCCAGTTGAGGAGCATTTTCATCTGTTGGACTAACCCCACTTCTGACATTCCTTTCAAGGGTCAGTATGGTACCCATCACATCAATATGCAGGCAGATCAATTTGCTAATGGGTGTCCTGGAAACAGAAGAGGAGAGGCAAGGAACCCTGGAGGGTTTACTGCACATAGAAACCCCAAACTAACTAGAGGATATTCATTAGTCTGCTTTGTGCCAAGATTGAGAGATATTGAAGTAAGTAAAAGCAGTTTTCTCTGTTACTGCCTTAGGGACTTATTTGTTTTCTATACATTGGACTGCCTGAGGCTTTACAATCTGAAATTTGGACTTTGGGGATATTTGAAACAATAATATATAACAACTGTTGTTATTGTTAGGTGTCACTGAGTTGGCCGTGATTCATTCATGGCAATCCCATGTATAAGGAAACAAAATGCCACCTGGTCCAGCACCCTCCCTGTTGTTGGTAGGGAATTGGATAATATTCTATTGTGATCCAGAGAGTTTTCATGGGTTGAGTTTTGGAAGTAGATCAGTTGGCCTTTCTTCCTAGCCTGTCTTAGTCTGGAGGCTCAGCTGAAACCATTTAAGCCTCCACTGACAGAAGGGTGGTGACTGCCCATGAGGTGCATTGGCCAGGAGTCAAATCCAGGAGCCCACATACTGTTGTTGGTAAGTACCATCAAGTGAGTTTCAACTCACAGAGACCCTGTGTAGGGTTTCCAAGGAGCAGCTGGTAGATTTGAACTGTCAAACTTGTGGTTCAAAGTCCAGTACTGATTCTACAGTGCCACACCAGAAGTCCAGGAACCTCATGGTAGTGGTGGTAGTGGTGTGCCATAGAGTCGGTTCTGACTCATAGCGACCGTACATAGGGTTTCAGAGGCTGTAAATCTTTACGGGAGCAGAAAACCTCATCTTTCTCCTGTGGAACAGCTGGTAGTTTCGAACTGCTGACCTTGAAGTTAGCAGCCCAACTTGTAACCACTATGTTACCAGAGCTCATTTGTTGTTGTTAAAGTGCTGTTGAGTTAGTCTGACCCATAGTGACCTGTATAGGGTTTCCTAGGAGCAGCTGGTGAGCTAGAACTGCCAACCTTGAGGATCAAACTGACTTTGCAGTCCAGCACATTAGTCTGCAGCACCACACCAGGACTCTCAAGAGCCTCGTAGGAGGCAAGACTTCTACCATTAAACCATCATGTCTCAACTATGTTGTTGTTCTTAAGTGCTGCTGAGTCAGTTCTGACTCATAGTGACCATGTTTTTGAGGAGCAGCTGGTAAGTTTGAACCACTGACCTTGTGGTTAGCAGTCCAGTGCTTATCCTGCAGTGCCATACCAGGACTCCTTAACAACTATGTTATTAAGTGCTGTCAAGTCAATTCTGACTCATAGTCACCCAGTATAGGGCTTATGAGGAGCAGTTGGTTGGTTTGAACTGCTGACTCAGTGGTTCACAGTCCAGTGCTGATCCTACAGCACCACACCAGGAGTCCATTTAACAATTATAGGTACTTTAGAAATGATATCCAAGAAGGAAGATTCTCAAACATTCCAAGGAACACTTAACAGTGTTTATTTGCTATTCCAATAAGAGTGTTTATTCTTATATAAAATTGACCTTTGTGAAATTATCAATATTTGAACAATTTGGTCTATAAAAATGTCAGTTTCATAGGGTTCCACTTAATACTTTATTCTACAGGGAGACATTTCACATAAGCATTGCTCACATTTTTATCATCATTCAGCAATAATTACATGTCCACCATGTGCGCAGAACAATGCTAATTCAACTCAACAAAGATACATATTGAGCATTTATCTGTGCAAGGCACTGTGATGGCTACTATAGAAAACATTAAGATCAAATAGACATTGTTCTGTTTTTACAAAGTTCATGTTCTAGTGAGAATAACTAACATTAATCACTCACCCAAATGTTATGTTCTGTAGCACTAAATGTCAGAAGTATGAAAAGAGGATGAGATTAAGTTCTGACTTGGGGAATCTAGGAAGGTTTCCTAGAGTAAGCGACATTTACATGAAGGGCTGATACTTACATAGAAGGAGTGGAACTAGAAGGGTGGGTGGAGTTCCTAAATGGTGTAAATGGCTAAAATGTTGGCAGCTAACTGAAAGGCTGGAGGTTCAAGTCGATCCAGAGGTGCTGTGATGATTCAGGTTGTATGTTTACTCGATAAGTCCATGATTCTCAGTAGTTTGCCAGTTGTGTGATGCTGAGGCCAACTGCCATGGCTGACAATCAGCTATTCTCTGCTGTTCACATGGAGAGATTAAACCCAAGTAGGGGCAACAGGAGATTAGAAATAAAAGGAAGACACAAGACACAAGTGAAATAAGAAATGTTGGGACCAGGTGGGATGTAACACTCTGATGGAGATACTGCGGCATAGACAAAGGGAGCGAATTTATTATATGCGCAGCTCAAGGGAAGGTGCTGGGGGCAGGGAAAAGAGTAACATCTGGTGTTATTGATGCATGCAGTAAGTGGGACCTTATCAGAAGAATGTAGTTGCTAGGGAAACAGAGCTAGGGCAGCTATATGTTTTTTGCAGACTTGAACTGAAGGTCATACAAGAAAAAACCTTGCAAGTTCCCTGTCCCCCAAGGCAGCCCTGCAAGTTCCTCAGTGGGGCAAGTTGACATGGGAGCAGCTCGATTTTCTGGACTACAACTGTTTAGTTCCGATCCTTTGGTTAAATTACCCCCAAGTCTGAGAATTTCAACTCAAATTGCTCCCAATAGTGTGATGATGCAGTTATCTTCCATTTTGTGACATAATGTAATCACCTTCATGATATGATTTGATGTGATCAGCTAAACCGTTTTGAAGGGAGTTTATTTAGGAGTGTGGCCTGAATCCAATATATATGGACTTTCTGGCAAAGATCACTGACTTTTTTGCTTGATCTGGATCCTACATCCAGTTCTTCATCATCTGTCCTCGGTTTCTTGGTACTTGAGCCAGAAAACTACCATATTGTCTGTTGATATTGAATTTCTGAGCCTTTGTAGCCCCATGAGCCAGCAGCATGTACATGCTGATCTTGGGTTTGTCAGCCCCTGCAGCTATGTGAGTCAGGAGAGGCCTCTAGCAGAACATCTGAGGTTTTAGGACAAGCCCAGCTCTACAACTGTGCGAGCCGTTTCCTTTTGATAAGTCTCTCTATATGCATAGATGTGCACATGCATATATACATACACATGGAGTCCTGGTGGCACTGTAGGATAATGCACTGGACCACATATACAAGGAGTCCTGGTGTGGCACTGTAGGATAATGCACTGGACCACAAAGTTGGTTTGAACCACCTCTTGGTGCTTCAAACTCATCAGCCACTCATTGGAAACATTATCTAGGGTTGCTATGAGTAGAACCACTACTCAACTTGTCAGTTTGTCATACTGTGGTGGCTTGCATGTTGCTGTGATTCTGAAAGCTATGCCACAGGTATTTTAAATACTATCAGGGTCACCCATGGTGGATAGATTTCAGCTGAGTTTCCAGACAAAGACAGATTAGAAAGAAGAAGAGACAGACTGCTTCTGAATATTTAGTCAATGAAAACCTTATAAATAGCAGGGAAACACTCTCAGCACCAGAATACTGAATATTGAAACATGATGAAGAGCACCAAAATATTGTTAGCTATAGTGCTGGAAAATGAGAACCTCAGGTTAGAAGGCACTCAAAGTACAATGGGGGAAGAGCTGCCTCCTCAAAGTACAGTTGACCATGATGACGCGAATGGAGTAAAACCTTCAAGACCTTCCTTTGGTGATGGGGCACAACTCAAAATGAAGAGAAACAGCTATAAACATCCATTAATAATTGGAACATAGAATGTATGAAATATGAATCTAGGAACATTGGAAGTTGTCAAAAATGTAATGGAAAGCAAAAATATAAATATTCTAGGCATTAGTGAGCTGAAATGGACTGCTATTGACCATTTTGAATCTGACAATCACATGGCTTACTATGCCAAGAATGACAAATTGAGGAGGAATGGTATAACATTCATAATCAAAAATAACATATCAAGATCTACCTTGAAGTACACCACTTTCTGTGATAGGATAATATCCACATGCCTACAAGGGAGACCTGTTAAAAGCACTACTATACAAATTTATGCACCAACCGCTAAAGCAAGTGATGATGCAATAAACTAATTCTACCAACTTCTTCAGTCTGAAATTGATGAAACATGCAGCCAAGATGTATTGATAGTTACTGGTGATCGGCATGCAAAGGTTGGAAACAAAGAAGAAGGATCGGTAGTTGGAAAATGTGACCTTGATGATAGAATCAACGCTGGATATTGCATGACAGAATTTTGCAAGACCAATGATGTCTTCATAGCAAGTACCATTTTTGAACAACATAAAAGACAACTATACACATGTACCTCACCAGATAGAACATACAGACATCAAATTGACTACATCTGTGGGAAGAGACTATGGGAAAGCTCCATATCATCAGCCAAAACAAAACTAGGGGCAGACTGTGGAACAGACCATCAATTGCTTATATGTAAATTCAGCCTGAAGCTGAAGAAAATCAAAACAAGGTCACAAGAGCCATAATATGACCTTGAACATATCCCAATTAAATTTAGTGATCATCTTAAGAACAGATTTGATGCATTAGACACTAAAGACCAAAGACCAGAAGACTTTTGGGATGAAATTTAGAACATTACACAGGAAGAAAGAAAAAGTCATTAAAAAGACAAGAAAGGAGGAAAGACTGAAATGGATGTCAAAAGACTCTGAAGACTCTTGCTCTCTAGCATAGAGATTTTAAAGCAAGTGGAAGAAATGAGGAGGTAAAAGAACTGAATAGAAAATTTCAAAGGGCAGCTTGAGAAGACAAAGACAAATATTATTAACAAAATATGCAAAGACCTGGAGTTAGAAGACAAAAAAGGAAGAACACACTCAGCACTCCTCAGGCTGAGGTTAACTGAAGAAAACATTCAAGCCTTGACTTGCAATACTGAAGGATTCTATGGGCAAAATAATCCTCACGACTGGACCAATAAACAGCATTCTTATCAATGGAGAAAAGATTGAAGTTGTCAAGGACTTCATTCTTCTTGGATCAATTTTCAACACTCACAGAAGCAGCAGTCAAGAGATCAAATGATGTATTGCATTAGGCAAATCTGCTGCACAAGACCTTTTTAAAGTGTTGAAGAGCTAAGATGTCAAGAAAGTGAGTTGGCACAGGAAGCACTCACTCAGCTGAGCAAATAATCCAAGAAACTGGGTTACATAAAGAAAAACATGGCATCAGGGTTGGAGGAAGACTCCTTAACAACTTGCGATATGCAGATGATACAACTTTGCTTGCTGAAAGTGAAGAGGACTCAAAACATTTACTGATTAAGATCAAAGAGCACAGCTTTCAGTATGGATTACATCCCAATGTCAAGAAAACAAAAATCCTCACCACCGGAGCAATAAACAACATTCTTATCAATGGAGAAAAGATTGAAGTTGTCAAGGACTTCATTCTTCTTGGGTCAACTATCAACACTCATGGAAGCAAGTCAAGAACTCTAACGACATATTTGCATTAGGCAAATCTGCTGCGCAAGACCTTTTTAAAGTTTTGAAGAGCAAAGATGTCCGCTTGAGGACTAAGGTGTGCCTGACCCAAGCCATGGTATTTTCAATAACCTCATATGCATGTGAAAGTTGAGCAGTGAATAAGGAAGACCGTAGAAGAATT
>NW_006408664.1:3123259-3131290 GCF_000296735.1 Chrysochloris asiatica | reverse complement strand
AGTCGCTGGAGAAGGATATCATGTTTGGTAAGGTGGAGGGTCAGAGAAGAAGAGGAAGACCCCCAACGAGGTGGATATGCCTAGTGGCAGCATCGATGGACTCAAGCGTGGCAACAATAGTGAGGTTGGCCCAGGATTGGGCAGTGTTTCGTTCTGCTGTGCATAAGGTCGCTATGAGTCGATGTCGATTCAATGGAACCTAACAATAACAACAACAGTAAGTATCCATAATCGTGCTCCTATGGGCATGCATGCATGTATACACACACATCTATACATATTCATATTCATATAGTTCATCTATTGTTCCTCGGGAACCCTATACTGGGTCATTATGAGTTGGAACCAATTCAATGACACTTAGCAACAACAAAATATACATATACATACCTCTACATATATATGCTTATGTACATACATATGTAAGCATGCATATTATTTGGTTGTTGCTACTGTTAAAGTGCCGTTGAGTCAATTCTGACTCAGAGACCCTGTATATGATTTCCAAGAATCACCTGGTGGGTTTGAACTGCCAACCTTGTGGTTTTCTGTCCAGTGTTGATCCTGTAGTGCACATCAGGAGTCCATATATAGTCTAACATTTACCTAAAGCATTGTGTGTGTGTGTATACTTCTTAATGACAAAATTTACCTGGTCAAGCTGACATATTTCATCTACATTTGATACTTCATTTCCTTTTTGGTATTTTCTTGAAGTTTTCAAGATAAAGTCCATATTTCTGATTCTGTTCAATGACCCATATCATCTACTTCAGTCTTATCATCACCATTCTGATTCATCCATGCAAATAATCTAAAAAACAGGATTATGTAAAGAAGAATGTGACATCAAGATTGAAGGGAAGATTCACTAACATATGCAGATATGCAGATGATGCAAACTAATCTGTTGAAAGTGAAAAAGACTTAAAATATTTATTGATGAAGATCAGAGACTACATAGAGCCTTCAGTATGGAATGCACCTCAAGGTAATGAAAACAAAAATCCTCAGTAACATCATCATAAACAGAGAAAGGATTGAAGTTGTGAAAGGCTTCATTTTGCTTGAATTCACAATCAACACTCATGGAATCAGCAGTCAAGAAATCAAACAACATACTGCATTGAGCAAATCTGCTGTACAAGATCTTTTTATAGTGTCCAAGAGCAAAGATGTCTGTTTGAGGACTAAGGTGCACCTGACCCAAGCCATGATATTTTCTCTAGCCTCATATGCATGTGAAAGTTGGACAATGAATAAGGAAGATCATAGAAGAATTGATGCATTTGAATTATGATGTCAGAGGAAAATATTGAAGGTACCATGGACTGCCAGAAGAACAAAGGAATCTATGTTTGAAGAAATACAGCCAGAATGTTCCTTAGAAGCCAGTATGGCGAGACTTCATCTTGTACTTTGGACGTGTTCTTAGGAGAGACCAGTCCTTGGAGGACATCATGCTTGGTAGAGTGGAGCATCAGACAAAAAGAGAAAGAGCCCTGATGAGATAGATTGGCAGAGTTGTAGCAGCAATGGGTTCAAGCATAATAACAATTGTGAGGGTGGCACAGGACCAGACAGTGTTTTGTCTTTTTTTTTACACAGGGGTTGCTGCTGTGAGTCAGAACCTACTCAATGGCGCCGTAACAGCAACAATGATTTGTGTAATGTAAAACCGATGGTCTGCTACCTAAACTTTCATTCAATTCACAGTAAAAAGTGTAAAAAAAACCCACCTCTTTATCACAAATTCCAATCTAAATCCCATTGACTTCCATTGAGTCAAAACTGACTCAAAGGCACTTAACAATAGCAACATTCCTTTCATACATTAAAAAAAAAAAAAAAAAAAAAAAAAGAGCAACAAACTTCTATATAAAGCAAAATTTACTATTACACTATGATGGAGAGAATGGAGAATAAATCCAACACCCCAAAGAATCCCTTATGCTTCTCTTTTGTATTCAGGACTTCCCTGTCATGCCCTCTTGTCTATTTTGACTTCTCCAAATGTAATATCTTGAAAGCAGCAGCTTTGTAATAATCTAGTTCTCTGGTAAGAGTTTGTTGTTATTGCTGTTATTTATAACAATGATGGAAAAGATGGCATTTTATTGTATGTTAAGAATGAATTGCTAGTGATGAACAAAGATATTAAGCATATTCTCAGATAAGGATTAGATACAAAGTCAGCATTCCATTAAAATAAATCAGAATTTACAAAATTTTTAAACTTACTATATTTTTGAGGCCCTCAGTGATAAAATTAGAGTAAAAACAAACCAGTTTTAGATGCTTCTCATTGCTTGAAAGTTAGCTTAATTGACAGCACAATGCTTTGAACATGTAGTAAATACTTGGTGGTTTAGATCTATGGACTAGCTGACTGAATTAGAAGCTACGAATGGAGTCCTGGTGTGGTGCTGTGGGTTAATGCACCAGGCTGTAAAGCTATTTGAGCTGCAAGGTTGGTGGGTCAAGCTCATCAATCGCTCCTTGGAAACCCTATGCAGGGTTGCTATAGATTGGAATCGACTTGATGGCAAACTCCAAGCAGCATTCTTTTATAAATACACCTTCACACATGTAACAAGAAGAGAAGGGAGAAGAAAAATCTTTTCTGAGCTTCCAATTGAGATATCAAATAGCTCCTTTGCAGTCTAAATGTCACAGTATCAAAAGTGATTTACATAGCACAAATCAAATCAATTTTGACCAACCTCATCTGCAACTGAGGAATACCTAATTGATTGTTTTGACAGAATCACAACTTATAGACATTAAATTTTCACTTAATCTGTAGTTGAAAATGGTTTCCCAAACAACGAAAAGGGGAAGTAGAATGCTCTTCTCAGTTTCTTAATGTCTGATGATGAATTGTTTTAAATATCATTGTGTACCTGGCCTTCTGTGGAAATAATTATGCCTTGGTTTGCTCATTGCAGTGCAAGGGAAGGGTCACACAACTGGGCATTACAGATAAAAGTCCAATTAATCTCAAAGTAGTTCCTCACAGAGTAAAGAGAACAAGCTAAAAAGGAACAGACTTTAGCTCCCAAGCATATCTACTTTCTCTGTGATTAATTGTATTAACCAAACAGTGTTAATTCAGTCTGAGAGACAGGTCAGGAGTTCCTTTCCTGTCACTCTCCCTACCTCTCACCTGAATGTCTAACCATTAGTGTCTTGTCAACAGCCAGATGGTTTGCTTGTTTAGCAGAACTACAGACGGAAGTGCCAGTGAGACTTTCAAGAAAAAGCCTTCTTAGCAGTCACTGGCAGCCAGCCAACACAGAGGTCTCTGGAGAATCAGACATTTTTATCCCCATCTATAGACCTAGAGATTTTAAACAGTGCGATCATTCTCAGAAGAGAAACACAGGTTTACAAAATGCCATCATCATTCGTAATTGTGCCACATTATGTTGTGTGTGTATATGTTGTTTTTTTTTTAAAGACAGGCTTGCAGTTGCTTTATTCACCTTTATGTGGAAGATTTATCTGCATAGACCAGACTTTCAGCTGTGGATTACTTCCCATTGTGTCTACAATGATAAGATTAGTTATTTCTTGTGTTCAACCCTTGTGGGGAATTAGATGGCCATCCCTCTGCTTTTTTGGTTTCATCTCCTTAATTCCCAGGCATTCATAATCATCCAATTTGGGTTTGATTAGCATAAACTAGATTTCCACAAGTGCCTCCTAATAAGTTTCTTTTGTAATCAAGTCCCACTTGGACACAGTAAGCCCTTCTTGTTCATCTACTATGCTATTCAAACAGATACCAAAGAGAGATGCATAAGATCATTGGCACTTGATGATGACAAAGGACTGAGGTTGCAGGATGAGGTTCAGAAACCAATGCAGTACCAGTAAACACAGTGGTGAATAGAGGCAACCGAACTCACCACTACTGCTGTCCTTAAGATCCGTGCTGTCGGCTCAGCATTTAGGAGCAAAAACTGACAATAGGGGAGTTATGATTTGTTTTCTTACAGAATGAAGTCTATAAATTTTAATCAAATAAAGGAAGATTCTATTGCAGCATTATAGAAAAATCTCATAGATATCCAAGACCAGGAATTGCAGAGCTCAGGCAACTCTCTTTCAAGAGCTGCATGATCTTTTCCCCTCGTGGTTTCTTTTCATGTGTGTTGTGATTTTTTTTTTTTTCCCTCAGAGCTGCTCATTTTTTCTGCAACTTTGTCTGTGAATTCTTTGAGTCCTGGGTTGAATTGGTACTGCCAGTCCAGATGTTCTAGGAATTACACTTTCTGCTTGAGGCCTTTTAGACTACACAGAGCATGAATTTAGACTGAAAGTCATCTAAGGGCTGGCTTATAGTTGTGAACTCTCATGAAAACAAGATAGATATGACTCCTTGATCTCACCTTCGGTAGAGCATGGCCTATTTCTCAATCACCAGTACAGTGAAGTTGTAGCCACTTAGTGTTGCAACATTATGTGTGGGTCTTCTTCATATTCCACACCTTGGCCAATATCCTTTAGCCCATGTTGTTGTTGTTAAGTGCCATTGAGTAGATTCCGACCCATAGTGACCCTGTATAGGGTTTCCAAGGAACAGCTGGTGAGCTTGAACCACTGACCTTGCAGTTCAAACAACTTTGCAGTTTGACACATTAGCCCCACAGCGCCACACCAGAACTCCCAAGCAGCCCTTAGAAAAGAAGCTCAAAATTCTCCAGTTTGGCAGACGTTTCCAAAGTGAGAACTAGCTTTGGTGTTCACTTACCAATGAAGATCTCTGCTTTCACTTCATTTTTGGGATCTACATAAAACTGCTTTATGCCATTTCAGTGATGCATTTAGAGAAAGTAAAAAGATTTGGCAAAAATTTTATTTGTTTCAAATAGGGAGTTGTTTAGAAGATCAGAAATTAGTCTTATAGTATCTTCACTTATATTTGAGTTCCTTTCTTTATTAGGCCAAATTATTCTGTTTATTTCAAGTTGTTAGTCTTTCATTGAAAATATCTTTTTTCAACAATGTAAGAGGTAGCTATACACATGGACCTCATAAGATGGAATACACAAGAATCAAATTGACAACATTTGTGGAAAGAGATGGGGGGCAGTTCAATATCATCAACCAAAATAGGTTAGTGGCTGACTGTGCAACAGACTATCAATTGCTAATATGCAAGTTCAGGCCGAAATTGAAGAAAATTAAAACATGTGTATAAGATCCAAAATATCATCCTGAGTATATCCCACTTGAATTTTAAAACCATTTCAAGAACAGATTTGATGATTTGATGTGTTAGACACCAGTGATCAAAGACCAGAAGATCATTAAAAAGACAGAAGAGAAAGAAAAGACCAAAATGGGTGTCAGAAGAGACTCTGAAACTTGCTTTTGGTCATAGAGAAACTACAGCAGATGGAAGAAATGAGGAACTAAAAGAGTTGAACATAAAAATTCAAAGGGCAGCTTGAAAATACAAAGTATTATAATAAAATGTGCAAAGAGAGAGAGTTAAAATGCCAAAAGGGAAGAACACCCTCAGCATTTCACAAGCTGAAAGAACTGAAGAAAAAATGTAAGCCTCAGATTGCAATATCGAAGGATTCTATGGACAAAATATTGACTGATGCAGGCAGCATCAAAATAAGATAGAAGGAATACACAAATAGTTAGCTGTACCAAAAAGAATTGGTTGATGCTAAACCATTTGAAGAAATGCCATATGGTCAAGAGCTGATGGTATTGAAGGAAGAAGTCCAAGCTGCACTGAAGGCATTGGTAATAATAGGGCTCCAGGAATTGATGGAATACAAATAGAAATGTTTCAACAAACTGATGCAGCACTAGAGTCAAGAAATTTGGAGGGTAGTTACCTGGTCAACCAATTAGAAGAGACACATATTTGTGCCCATTTCAATCAAAGGTGACACAAGGGAATGTGGAAATCATCCTACAATATCCATAATATCACATGCAAGTGAAATTTTGCTGAAAATAATTTTAAAAATGGTTGTAGGAGTGCACCAACAGGGAGCTGACAGAAATCCAAGCCAGATTCAGAAGAGGTCTATCACTGCTGATATTATATGGAGCTTGACTGAAAGCAGACAACACCAGGAAGAAGTTGACTTGTGCTTTATGGACTGTGCAAATGCATTCAACTTTGTGGATCATGACAAACTATAAATAACAGTGCTAAGAATGAGTATTCCAGAAGACTTGATTGTGCTCATGAGGAATCTGTACATAGATCAAGAGGCAGTTGTTTGAACAGAACAACAGAATGCTAAATGGTTTAAAATTAGGAAGAATATGCACCAGGGTTGCATCCTGTCATCGTACTTAGTCAATTTTTGTGATGAGTAAATAATTAGAGAAGCTGGATTATACGAAGAAGAACATGGCATCAAGATCTGAGGAAGACTCATTAACAACCTGTGATATGCAAATGACACAACCTTGCTTGCTGGAAGTGAAGAAGACTTAAAATACTGTTGAAGATCAAAGTGTAGATTGCACCTCAATCCACACTTTGAAAATCTTCACAACAGGACTAATAAATAACATCTTGATAAATGGATGAAAGATTGAAGTTGTCAAATACTTCGTTTTGCTTGGATCCACAATCTACACTCATGGCAGCAGTCAAAATATCAAATGACGTATTGTACTAGACAAATCGGCTGCAAAAGACCTCTTCAAAGTGATTAAGAGTAAAATGTCAGTTTGAGAACTAAGGTGTGCCTGACCCAAGCCATGGTCTTTTCAATAGCCTCATATGTATGTAAAAGCCGGACTTTTAGAAGAATTAATGCATTTGAATTATGGTGTTGGAGAAGAATATTTTAAGAACCAGGGACTACCAAAAGAACAAAGAAATCTGTATTGGAAGAAGTAAAGACAGAATGTTCCTTAGAATTCACGATGCCTAGACAGTCATTGTCTCTTGTTCTTTGTGCATTTTGTCAGGATGGACCTGTCCCTGGATAATCACATTAATGCTTGGAAAAGCAGCGTCATTAAAAAAAAAAAGGAAGACCTCCAATGAGATGGATTGATACATTGGCAGTAACATAATATGGGCTCAAACATTACAATGATTGTGAAGATGGCATAGGATGGAGCACTATTTTGTTCTGTTGTGCATAGGGTTGCTATGAGTTGGAACCAACTCAATGGCACCTAAGAACAACAATAGTCTTTCAGAATTTTATCGTACTGTCAATTTCCATGACTAAGGTTGTTGGTTGTGAGTCTACGTCAGTTTCTGCCTTTATTGCTATTTTCCCCTTTCACTCCAGTTCCCAATTGAAAAATAATAAGAAAATCTAATTTTCAAGTAAAAAATTTAAGATTCAGATTCAGATCATTGATCACTGTTCTTGGTTCAATATTTACTTTAGGTAGAGTTAGTGGAGTATGTGTGTCTGTGTGTGGAAGTGGTAAGGTCATATGGTACAAACCATGACTGCCATTTCTTAATAGGACTAGAGTTTTCCCTTAGAAGAAGGTGTGCAGAGGAGTTAAAACATTTATATAAAAAAACTTATAGAACAACACTTTCCCTTCTACCTTAAAAAAAAAAGCAACAACAAGGAAAACCCAATTGGATGAGAACTAAGGTAGAGATGGTTTCTACCAAACTTTTCCCTAAAGCGAAATCAATTGTAAGGTGATAACATGATATACAAAGTAGAATCCTGCATTAGGGCTTCTTATCAATGGCCATGGCCTTTAAACTGAATTCTGTTTATGCCCTTTTAAAGGCCATGAAATTAATGAATACACCGGAGAATCAAAATATACTCATCAAAAACAATTTAGGAAAGGCATTAACAAGTTTTATTAAGAAGGTGTTTTTAAATACTAGCACATATCCAAAGTGTTGCAGACCGTGTAAGACTAGTCAGAGGTTCGAGGCCCTCTAGGGCTGAGTGTAACAAATGAGGCCACTGGCAGTTAATGGAAAATTGCTTTCATCTTAATATTCAGGTATATATATTAAATTAATACACTGGAGCCTTTGAAAATCCACAGATAAAT
>NW_006408664.1:3111874-3122789 GCF_000296735.1 Chrysochloris asiatica | reverse complement strand
TGTAGTCCCAAGCCTGCCCACCAGTGATGTATCCACCCTGGCTTTGGGGTGCCTCATTGTCTCCCTTCTTCTGTTTGTCTGTGTATTCTTTCGCTATCCCTATCGCCGCTGGATCTCCCCTTCTCGTGAACCAAAAACTCGTGACAACTATGTCGAGGTCAGACCCCGGCACAAGAGTTTAAAATTCTCATTTCTTCCACATTAATGCTCTAATTAAATAAAATAAGGTACATTATTGACATCATCTCTTCTTTCAGATACTGTCTTTTACAGCTACACTTGTTAAAACATTTATTATAGGTTTTGTACCTCCTATTCTGTCCTCTGTGTGGCACTGTAAGATAAACATTGGACTGCAACTCACAAAATCAGTGGTTCAAGCCAACCAGCTGGAAACCCTATACAGGCTAGCTATCAGTCAGAACTGACTCGATGATACTTGACAGCAACATTATTCTGTCCTAGGTAGTGGGTTGTGTGTTGGACTGCTAACCAATTCAAAGCCATTAGCCAATCCACAGGAGAAAGATGGAGCTTTCTGTTCCCATAAAGATTTACAGGGTCACTATGATCGAAATCGATTCCATGGAATACAGATGCTGCAGCAGCATTCTGTCCTCAGCCCAATCTAATTTAGTCTACAACCCTTAGCATGACAAAGAAACTTCATGAGAACAGAAACTTTGTTTTATTTACTATTGTATCTCCATTAAGGGCAGTGTCTGACACAATCTGTGCTCAACACATATTTGTTAAAGAAATGAATGAAATGCAATGGAATATTATCCATCCATTATAATGATGTTTATGACTTTGTAATAATATAGGAAAATGTTTATAATAAAACGCTTAACAAGAACAGTATAGAAGATGTATACCTGTTAGGTGCTGTAGAGTAGGTTGTGACTCATAGGGACTTAACACACAACAGAACAAGACACTGCCCAGTCCTGCGCCATGCTCACAATCATTGTTATGCTTGAACCCATTGCTGTTGTCACTGTGCCAATCGAGCTCATTGGGGGTCTTCCTCTTTTTTACTGATTCTCCACTTTACCAAGCAGGGTATCCTTCTCCATGGACAGTTTCCTTCTGATAATATGCCCGAAGTACAAGAGACAAAATCTCACTCTCCTGGCTTCTAAGGAACACTCTGGCTGCACTTCTTCCAATACAGATTTTTTTGTTCTTCTGGAAGTCTATGGTACTTTTAATGTTCTTCTCCAACACCATAATTCAAATGATATTCCTTATTTTACATCCCCGCCTGAATCTGACTTGAAATTCTGGCAGTTTCCTGTCAATGTACTTTTGCAGTCAGAAAATGGAAATGTCATATGATCTTTTCCTATGCTATTAAAAATGCATAAAAAAAGACTGAAAAGGGATATGCTAACATATTAATAGTAATTTTCTGGAATAGGATTAAAAGAGCTCTGGTAGCGTAGTGGTTACGAATCGGGCTGCGAACCTTAAGGTCAGCAGTTCGAAACTACCAGCCGCTCCGCAGGAGAAAGATGAGGCTTTCTACTCCCGTAAAGATTTACACCCTCGGAAACCCTGTACAGGGTCGCTATGGGTCGGAACCTACTCGACGGCACTTAACAACAATAACATATTAATACTATTAAAGTAATTTTCTGGAATAGGATTATAAATGATGACATTTTGTGGGTTTTTTTGTAATATTCTGAAAAATTTCAACAATGAGTAACTTTTATAATTAAATAAAAATGAAATCCAAGCAAAACCATGAAGGGTAATAGTGTAGTATCTCAAAGTACCTTACTTTCAGGCTTAGATAGCAAATAATACTGATGTACTCATTATCAGTCTGATACATTGGGAGATGACATTTGATTAGTGTGGATCAGTTGGTCAAATGATACTGGATTCATTTCTACTCATCATTGATGGATTGACACATTTACTGCAGCAGTGAGCTCAAATATGCCTTCTATTGTGAAGAAGGCGCAGGACTGGGCAAGGTTTCATTCTGTTGCTATGAGTTGCAGCTGGCTTAATAGCGCCTAACAACAATAGGTGTAGTGCTTGTGGTTAATGTGCTGGACTGCAAGGTCCATTTTGACTGCAAAGCCAGCGGTTCAAGCTTACCAGTTGCTCTTTGGAAACCCTAAACAGGGTCACTCAGTTGGAATCAACTTAGTGGCACTTAACAACAATGACAGCAGCAACAATAGCATCACTGTAATTGTTTCATCTCCATTCATATAATCACCACTTCAGTACAAGACAACAATTATAACAGCAAATATTTATTGGGTAATTTTATGTGAGGATATGTATTACCTCATTTAATCACCAAACCAAGTGTTAGTACCACTGTTTTGTAGGTAAGAAAACTGAGACAGAGTATATACATGGAGCTTTCTCAGGATCACAATACTAATAAATGGTAGAGTTCAGATCAAGTGCATTTCTTACCCAGGGCTCTAGGAACCTTGAAGTTTATTGATTTGCAACCCTGACAAATATGGAAGAGAACCATATTTGTGCCCATTCTAAAGAGAGGTGACCCATCAAAATACAGAAATAGTCAAACAATATCATTAATATCACATGTAAGTAAAATTTTCCTGAAGATAATTCAAAAACAGTTGCAACAGTATATTGATGGGGACTTGACCAAAATTCAAGCTGGATTCAAAAGAAGGCATGGAACTAGGGATATCATTGCTGACATCTGATGGATCTTGGCTGAAGACAGAGGATACCAGAAAGATGTTTACTTGTACTTTATTGACGATGCAAAGGCTTTTAACTGCAGACCATAACAAACTATGGATAACATTGCAAAGTGTGTTCATGAGGAACCTATACATAGACCAAGAAGTAGTTTTTAGAACAGGACAAGGGGATATGGAGTAGTTTAAAATCAGGAAAAATGTGCACCAGGGTTGTATTCTTTCACCATACTTATTAAATCAGGAGTCCTGGTGTGGTGCTGTGGGTTAACGTGCCAGACTGAAAATCTGTCTGCACTGCAAGGTCGGCGGTTCAAGCTCACCAGCTGCTCCTTGGAAACCCTATACAGGGTCACTATGGGTCAGAATTGACTCGACGGCACTTGACAACAACAACATTCAATCTGAGTTGTTGGATTACATGAAGAAGAGTGTGGCATCATGTTTGGAGGAAGACTCATTAACAACTAGTGATATGCAGATGATACAACCTTGCTTGCTGGAAGTGAAGAGAATTTGGAATAGTTATTGATGAAGATTAAAGACTACAGTCTTCAGTATGGATTGCACCTAAATGCAAAGAAAACAAAAATCCTCACAACTAGATTTAACATAAGGAGCTCTGGTAGCGTAGTGGCTACGAGTTGGGCTGCGGACCTTAAGGTCAGCGGTTCGAAACTACCAGCCGCTCCGCGGGAGAAAGATGAGGCTTTCTACTCCCGTAAAGATTTACACCCTCGGAAACCCTGTACAGGGTCGCTATGGGTCGGACCCGACTCGATGGCACTTAACAACAACAACAACAGATTTAACATGGTGATAAATGAAGAAAAGATTGAAGTTGTCAAAACTTGATTTTACTTGGATCCGCTACCACTAACCTTCATGAAAGCAGCAGTCAAAAAATCAAACCAAGTATTGCATTAGGCAAATCTGTTGCATAAGACCTCGGTAAAGTGTTAAAGAGAAAAGAGATCATTTAAAGACTATGGTGTGCCTGACCCAAGCCATGGTATTTTTAATAGCCTCATATACGTATGAAAGTTGGAGGAAGGAAAATAAGGAAGATCATAGAAGAATCAATGCATTTGACTTTTGGTGTTGGAGAAGAATATTAAAAGCACCATGAACTGCCAGAAGAACAAACAAGTCTGTGTTGGAAGAAGTTCAGCCAGAATACTACTTAGAAGTCAGAATGGCAAGATTTCGACTCTCATATTTTGGACATCCTGTCAGAGAGAGGGACATAATACTACTTAGAAGTCAGAATGGCAAGATTTCGACTCTCATATTTTGGACATCCTGTCAGAGAGAGGGACATTACACTTGGAAAAGTGGAGGGTCAGCAAAAAAAAGGAAGACCTCCCTCGCCTCCAAGAATATGAATTTACATAGTGACAGTAGCAATGGGCAAGTGTGAGGATGGTGAAGGACTGGGCAGTATTTCGTTCTGAATCATAATAGATTTGAAGGCACCCAACAACAACAACCACAACAGTGGTAAGTAGTTTATTCTGTGCCAAGAAGCAGGATGCCAGAATAGTCTGTAAGCTCTATGCAAAAATGTATTGTTACAAACATTTCCAGAGGCGGCTATGCACAGTGTTGTTGTTGTCGTGTGCCATGGAATCGGTTCCAACTCATAGCAACGCTGTACAGGGTTTCTGAGGCTGTAAATCTTAACGGGAGCAGAAAGCCTCATCTTTCTCTCACGGAACAGCTGGTAGTTTCGAACTGCTGACCTTGAGGTTCGCAGCCTGATTTGTAACCACTACGCTACCAGAGCTCCTTATTGTTGTTGTTAAGTGCCATCAAATTGGTTCCAACTCATAGTGACCCCATATAGGATTTCTGAGTAGCGGCTGGTGAGTTTGAACTGCCGATTTTGCAGTTCAGTACTTATCCTGGATATTAATTTCCCACTGTGGCTAACAGCAGTAAAAGGAGTTCATGGTTGGTTTGGATCAAGCTATGTATTGGACTAAAATGAGAAGCACCCAGTAAAAATAATTTGGAGAATTGTTGTCATTGCTCAGAAATGTATAAAAGCAAAGTATATCCCAGTTCAAAAATGTTCTTTAAGAAGTCTCCACTATATACGGATTTGGACTTCTGGTGCGCTGTTGTTGGATCAGCACTGGATTGTGATCCACAAAGTCAGCAGTTCAAACTCATCAGTCACTCCTCAGAAACCCTATACAGGATTGCTATGAGTCAGAACCGACTCTACGACACTTACAACAACAACAGATACACATGGACTGAACTGGGCCAGGAGATCATGTGGTGGCTTCTGAGAGGTTCAGGTGGATAAGACAACAGTAAGCGGCCATGGCAGAAGTAACTGCCCTTTGTTGTAACAGTTTCTGTGTATGCCATTAGAAAACAATAGCATTTTTGTTTTAAAATTAAGGAAGTCACTTGAGCGAGTATAAAAAACCAAAAATATACATACAAAAGGAATAAAGTGAAAAGTAATTTCCCACCCACAGCCTTCATTTCCATTCCCCAGAGGCAATCATTGTTACCCATTTCTTGAATTTGCTTCCAGAAATATTTGATGCACAAAAGCATATATTTAGTATTTGTGTGTAAGTTCTTTGAAAAATATACACATGGTAACAAATTTTACCAAATTATAGCCACCTCCCTTTTTTCTCCTTAACATGTCTTGGCAGAGACATCACATACAGTTTCGTACATGGTACTTGGCTAAAGGAGAGAGGGGGCTGAAATTCAGCCCACAAGCCATTTAATAAATTGTGCTCCCTAGCAGGGGACTGTGTCTGCTTGGAAAAGGGCACCTTTTAATAATTCTCATCAGGGTACAATCACAGGCTTATAGGTTTTGTGCATATCAGCGGTTGCAGAATATTTTGCTATAATGGATAAATGATATATTAATTTTCTACTGGTAGACATTCAGGTTGTTTCTAATTTTTGCTCTTATCCAAAAAATGCCTATCAAATTTCTTGTCTAAACCAGACCTTTGAATTGTTAGTTCATTTCAGTTTCATCCTCTACTGTGAATTTACCTTTTCACCCCAGATGAACTGTATTAAAATCTACATTTCTATCAAGATTCCCAGATGATTCTTAGGCATCCATAACTAGGAGGTCTTGTTAAAATGTACATTCTGATTCAGTATATCTGAGGAGGAAATGCAAATTCTCAGTGGGGGCTGAGCTAGAACCGACCAGTTCAAAGCCTTGGTCTAAACATCATTGTGTACCTATGTGGGCACATCTGAACAGTGAGTTTGGATATGCCACATCTAAGGTTCTGAAACATTTTACTTCAAGCAAGAAATGAAATGCACTCATCTAAAATGATTTGAACTCTAGAGATATTTTTTTCTTTATTTTTTGTTAACAATATTTCAAATTCTCATCCATTATCAGCCTTGATAATTAACTTCCAGCTGTTACAGGAAGTGTTTGCTTGCTTCTTTTGGGTCTTAATCACCCACAGCAGGTACCTTTCCCCTTTACAAGCTGTCTTCTCACTTCCAGAATTGTTTCTACCAGCAGGGTCTGAACCATGCTTTTCCTTATTCTTGGGGAGGTTCTTATTTACTGAAGTTGAGAAGTTCAAAATTTCCCAGTTATTGGAAGGGTGTGGTTCATTCTCACACATCTAAAGATCTCAGCTTTCCTGCTATTAAATATCAGTACATCTTCTGACCCTCCAAAATACACAGAACCTGTATAAGGCTCAAGTTAGGGGTTTTGTTTTTAAAAGTTTTTATTCTTAGAGGCAATCTGAAAAGGACAGGGCCTTTACAATGAACAGAATGGGAGTTAGAATCTAGGGTCTACCATTGTCAATTACATATGCATATCAAGCAATTTATACCTAGCTAGCAAACAGTAACAATACATAGCTGAAATTAATAATGATGATGATAATGCTAGTGATGTATTCTATGAAGGAATCAGGAAACAGATGTGTTCTGAGGAGTGTATGAGCTGTTCCATAGATTTTTAACTGATTCTGCCTTTGAAATTACCCTATATAGTAAGCATCTTGACTCCATTTTAGAGATAAGACATTTGTTTTTGTTAAGTGCCTTCAAGTTGGTTCCAACTCATAGCCACCTTGTATAGGGTTTCCAAGGAACAGCTAGTGGGATTGAACCGCTGACTTTGTGGTTTGCAGTCCAGTGTGGATCCTACAGTGCCACACAAGGAATCCACAGACAAGGTTGCTGTTGTTGTTATGTGCCGTTGAATCAGTTTCTACTTAGCAATTCAGTATAGGGTTTCCAAGGAGTGACTGGTGAGTTTGAACCCTGTGGTTCAAACCGACCTTCCAGTCCAGGGCATTAACACACAGTGCAACACCAGGATTCCAGAGACAAGGTTAGAGAGGTGAAATAACTTTTTAGAGACTTCTCAGCTTCTAAGGGACAGGGCTAATATACATACTATGTCCTTCCACATACAAATTATCTCTGTTCCTAGCTGTCGTTGTTGTTCTTAAGTGCCATTGAGTTGGTATCCACTTTTAGTGACCCTGTATAAGGTTTCAAGGCTGTAAACTTTTATGGGAGCAGAAAGCCTTGTCTTTGTTCAAAGGACCAAGTTTTTTTCTTTAATTAAAAGAAGTAAGCAATATTTTAATGGTGCTCTGAACACTGATTAGGCCGCTGTATGGTGCAAATGGCTTATTCTCAGTTACTAACCAAAAAATTGTCAGTTTGAACCCACCCAGCTGCACTGCAGTAGAAAGGCCTGGGGATCTAGTTCCACAATGATTACAGTCAAGAAAACTCAGTTCTGCTTTGTAACACATGGGGTTGCTATCAATAGGAATCCAGTTGATGGTAATGGGTCTGTTTTCTGTTTGTGGGTATTTTAGTTTTTAGTGTCTATTTGAGCAGTGAGTTATATAGGTTCATTCTTTCTACTTTCTAAAGATAATTTCTAATCAATCTGCATATAGCATTTGAATTTTGAGAAGAGTTTTGCTTAGTAACACAACAAAAGATGGCTTGTGAGGACAACAGGTTTAGTTTATTATCAAAGAGGTTTGGGTATCTGAAGAATGAATAAAAAAGTACTCATGAAGAAACCTTTGATCTAAGATTCTATAAAAATGTTTTGTCACAATGAAGAAGTGCCTTACTGCTCTTCTCTGTAGTCTTGAATATTTTATTGTCTTTTATGTATTTTTCTCAGCGTGTACTTCAGTCCTAAAGAAACTTTTCTATTTTCTTTATCCTCTGTATCCATCTTTCCACCTATGAAACATATTGGGTTCTTAATTCCTTTCTCCATTGCTAAATCGGAATCTAGACAGCTTATTTCTCTTATCGCTTTCCAACTCCATGGTGGTAGAGTTCCCTGCTTCTTATCTGTTTTTGAGAAATATGACTTATAGGATAGTGTTGGGGGTAAGAGGAAATAAGATAAGGCAGCATTGGGGAATATGTAGCCCTAAAGCTTTGCCTATTTGGAAAACTCTATGGATAGACAGATATCTGTGTACCTGGTGTGGTCTTCATTCTCTGAACTGCATCATTGGTTAGATAATTCCTTATCATCTGAAGGAATCACTTGCATAATGCACACATGTTCTCATTTACTTTCTCTGAATACCTTCCTTCTTTTTAGATGGGCTTACCTATGTCGATAGGGAGTTGTGGTGGCATAAGTGATTAAGTGTATTACTTAAGCTGAAATGTTGGTGGTTCGAACACATCCAGCGATGTCTGGGAACACAGTCTTGGCTATCTGACTCCCAAAGGCCAAAGCCTTGAAAGTCCCTTGGAGCTGTTCTACTCTGCACACATTGGGTTGTCATGTGTCAGAATAAACTCATTGGCAATAGCACCCATGTCACCTTTCCAAAGGATGCACATTTAACTTTTTTAAGCTTTATATTATCAAAGTTTTAACTTTCATGCTGTTTGATGCCATTTAAATAAGTGAATGAAAAATATTTGCATCCATCTAATAAATATTTTGGAGTCCTGGTGTGGCGCTGCAGGATAATACACTGGACTGCAAAGTCAGCTTGAATCACAAGGTCAGTGGTTCAAACCCATCAGCTGCTCCTCAGAAACCTTAGACAAGGTCACTATGAGTTGGAACTGACTAGATGGCACTTAATAATAACAAACAAATATTATAGGAGTCTTGGTGTGGTGCTGTAGGATAAGTACTGGATCACAAGGTTGGTTTGAACTGCAAGGTCAGCAGTTCAAACTCACTGGCTGCTCCTCAGAAATCCTATATGGAGCCGCTATGAGCCAGAACCGAGTTGACGGTACTTAACAACAACATCGAATATGGAATGCTCACTGTGTACAAGCCATGATGAGAGGTGGGTGAGTGGGTACAGCAATGGTCCCAGTCTATGGCTGGTAGGATTGACAGATAAAATACATAATGTCCAGTTAAATGAAATTTTGGATAAAAAATGGAATAATATTGGGTTGTAATCAGCTGTTAACCAAAATATTAGCAGTTCAAACCCACCCATTGGCTCTGTAGAAGAAAGACTTGTTTCCATAAATATTACAGCGAAGAAAACCCTAAGGAGCAGTTGTACTATATAACATATGAAATTGCCGTGAGCTAGAATCCAGTCAGCAGCAACAGATTTGGCTTTTTAATTTTATTTCCCATGCATTATTTTGGACACGTTGTTAAGTGTCGTCCAGTTGGTTCTGACTTACAACCACCCTATATAGGTTCCTGAGATGGAATCTTTTTGGTAGCAGAAAGCTTCATCTGTTTTCCATGGAGCAACTGATATGCTGAAACTGCTGACCTTATAGTTTATACAACCAGTGCTTATTCACCACAATCCATTTGGGATATTTTGTTGTTAAGTACCGTGGAGTTGGTTCTGACTCATAGTGACCCTGCACAGGGTTTCCAAGGTTGCAAATCTTTATGGTAGCAGAAAGCCTCATCTTTTTCCCTCAGAACAGCTGGTTGTTTCGAACTGCTGACCTTGAGGTTAGCAGTCTGATTTGTAACCACTATTCTACCAGAGCTCCTTATTTAGGATATATACTAAATAAGCATTTGTAAAAACAAATGAAATTCCTGTATTTAAAATTTCTAAATCTGGCATCCTAATTGTAAGAGACTGACATATAAAAAATGATGTCATAATAGCAGAGTTTGTTGTTGTTAGGTGTTGTCGAGTTGATTCCAACTCATAGCGACCCTATGAGCAACAGAATGAAACACTGCCTGGCCCTATGCCATCCTTATAATTGTTGGTAAGCTTGAGCCCATTGCTGCTGTCACTGTGCCAATCCATCTTGTTGGTGGGGGGGGGGTCTTCCTCTTTTTCACTGACCTTTCACTTTACCAAGCCTAACATTCTTCTCTAGGGACTGGTCCCTTTTGACAATATGTCTGAAGTATGAGAGATGAATTCTTGTCATTCTGCCTGACAAGGTGTACTCTAGTTGTACTTATTCTAACACAGAGATTTTTATTCTTCTAGCAGTCCATTGTACTTTTAATAATCTTCTCTAGTACTTTAACACAAATGCATCAGTTCTTCTATGGTCTTCCTTATTCATTGTACAACTTTCACTTGCATATGAGGCTATTGAAAATACCATGGCTTTGGTCAGGCGCACTTTACTCCTCAAACTGACATATTTGCTCTTCAACATTTAAAAGAGGTCTTGTTCAGCATATTTGCTTAATGCAATACACCATTTGATTTCTTCACTGCTGCCTCCAGGAGTGCTGATGACATATCCAAGCAAAGTGACGTCTTAGACAACTTCAATCTTTTCTCATTCATCATGGTGTTATTTGATGATCACTAGTTGCCTCTTAGAAACCCTATACAGGGTGGCTACGAGTCAGAACCGACTCAATGATACTAAACAATAACAAAAAGTTTGTTGGTCCAGTGGTGAGGAAATGCCTGAGAAGGAATTCAGAAAAACGATTATAAAATGTTTCAAAATACTTACAATGGAGTTGAGAAAAATAAGGAAGAAGTCAAGAAAGTGCTATAGGAACAATCAAATAAGGTAGATACAGCACTGGAAACAATTCAAAACCTACAGAAAGATGTCCAAATGATCATTAATAGAATATCAGAAATAGACAACACTCTGAAAGGGCAAAGGAGTAGAATAGAAGAGATGGAAGGCAGAACCAGTGAGCTGGAAACACATCTCTCAATACCACTAAGATAGAAGAGCAAACAGAAAAAAGGATAAAAAAA
>NW_006408664.1:3091421-3095721 GCF_000296735.1 Chrysochloris asiatica | reverse complement strand
AAGTGTAGGGGATGGGTTTCTAGGATATACCCTTTGGTTGGTTGGTGATGCATGGAGGGGATTGGAACCATGGCAATGAGATGATGTACGATGGAATGAATGTAAAACTAAAGTTCTCTCATGTAAACTATCATATAATTCACATTAAAACATTAAAAAAAAAAAGAAGTAACCTAGATCCAGAGGGCGTGGAGGAAGATAGACTCTCCACGGAGTAGTATCCAATCTGTCTAGGCAGGGCTGCTGAAAGGAAATGTGGATAGGTCTCTTGTGATACAATAGTGAATAATTGTTATCAGGTCTGATTGTGAGGGTTGGAAATGTAAACAGGCTAGCAGTGGAGGTCCCTGTGACCATCAAAGGATAAGAGCAGAGAGCAGGACCCTACCCAGAGAAGCAGTGATGTCAGAGATGGAGGCAGAGACGATGATGTGGAGAGATGGAGTGGTTGGGGACTTTAGACCTAGAGAGGGAGAGGGACTGTGTGCTGATGATTGGGGGGCAGGCTTGCAGGGTATACCCTGTGGTTGGTTGATGATGCATGGAGGGGATTGTAACCATGGCAAAGAAACGATATATGATAGGATGAATGTAAAGCTAATGTTCTCCTATGTAAACTATCACATAATTCACAATAAAACATTAAAAATAAAAAAAATAGATGGTATGGTGAAAGAGTACAATCTTTGTGCACACCTTTCCTAATTTTAAACCATTCGGTGTCCCTTTGTTCTGTTTGAACAACTGCCTCTTGGTCTATGTGAATTTCCTCATAAGCACACTTAAATTAAGTGTTCTGGAATATTCAATCTCCGCAATGTTGTCTATAGCTTGTCATGATCTACATGTACAGTTGAAAGTTTTTGCATAGTCAATACAGCACAAGTAAGCATCTTTCTGGTATTCTCTGCTTCCAGCCAAGATCCATCTGATGTCAGCAGTGATATCCCTTGTTCCATGTCCTCGTCTGAATCCGGCTTGAACCTCTAACAATTCCCTTTCAATGTAATGTTGCAGCCGCTTTTGAATCATCTTGAGCAAAATTTTACTTGCATGTGATAGTAATGATATTTATTGTCTGATGATTTTCACATTCTTTTGGGTCAGTCTCTTTGGAATGGGCACAAACATGGATCTTTTCCAATCAGTTGTCCAGGCAGCTGTCTTCCAAAGTTTTTGGCATAATTGAGTGAGAGCCACCAGGGCTGCCTCTGTTTGTTGAAAGATTTCAATTTGTATTGTATCAATTCTTGGAGCCTTGTTCTTTGCCACTATCTTCAGTACAGTTTGCATTGTTTCTTGATCATATGCTACCTCTTGAAATGGTACCATTTTCTTTTGGTACAGTGACTCTGTATTCCTTCCATCTTCTTTTGGTGTTTACTGCATCATTCAATATTTTACCCAAAGAATCCTTCAATATTTCAAGCCGAGGCTTGATTTCTTCCCTCCTCAGTTCTTTCAGTTAGAAATACTAAGTGTGTTCTTCCCTTTTAGGTTTCCAACTCCAGATCTTTGCACATTTCGTCATAACCTTTGGCTTTATCTTCTTGAACTGCCCTTTGAAATTTTCTATTCAGCTCTTTTACCTCCTCATTTCTTCCATTTGCTTTAGCATCTCTACCCTGGAGAGCAAATCTGAGTCTCTCCTGGCATCCATTTGGTATTTTCTTTCTTTCTTGCCTTCTTAGTGACTTTTGCTTTCTTCCTGTGTGGTGGTCTTGATGTCATCTCACAACTTTTCTGGTCTTCCGTTATTAGTATCTAATGCAAAAAAATCTGTTCCTGAGATGATCTCTAAATTCAGGTAGGATATGTTGAAGGTCATTTTTGGCTCTTGTGGATGTGTTTTAATTTTCTTCAACTTCAGCTGAACTTGCATATGAGCAATTAGTGTTCTGTTCCACAGTCTGCCCCGGCCTTGTTTTGGCTGATGATATGGATAGAGCTTATCTACTGTCTCTTTTCACAGATGTAGTCAATTTGATTTGTGTGTATTTCATCTGGTGAGGTCTATGGGTATCTTTTCGGTTATTTTTAAAATGTATTTGCAATGAAGAAGTCATTGATCTTGCAAAATTGTATCATATGATCTCCAGAATCATTTCTATCACCAAGACCATATTTTCCAACTGATCCTTCCTCTTTGTTTCCAACCTTTGCATTCCAGTTACCAGTAATTATCAATATATCTTGATTGCATGTGTGATCAGTTTCAGATTGAAGAAATTGGTAGAATTATTTTATTTCATCATCACTGGCTTTAGCGGTTGGTGAATAAGTTTTAATAATATTGTTATTAACTGGTCTTCCTTGAAGGGATATGGGTATTATCCCATTAAGGACAACATTATACTTCAAGAAAGTTCTTAGTTCTTGAAATGTTCTTTTTGGTTATGAGTCTGATGGTATTTGTCTTCAATTTTTGATTCCCAGAATAGTAAACTATATGATTGTCAGAATCAAAATGGCCAATACCAGTCCATTTCAGCTCACTAATGCCCAGGGTATTCATGTGTATGCGTTTCATTTCATTTTTGACAACTTTCAATTTTCCTAGATCCACACTTCATAAATTCAATGTTTCAATTATTAATGGATGTTTACAGCTGTTTCTTCCCATTTTTAGTTATGCCCCATTAGCAAATCAAATCCCAAAAGCTTTACTCCATTTACATCATCACTGTCAACTCTACTTTGAGAAGGCAGCTCTCTCCCAATTATCTTTTAAGTGCCTTTCAACCTGAGGGGCTCATCTTCTGGCACTATGACAATATTCTGGTGCTATACATCATACTTTAATACTCAATATTCTGGTGCTGACAGTGTTTCACTGCTATATGTAAGGTTTTCAGTGGTTAAAGATTCAGAGGTAGCCTGCCTTCTTCCAAATCTTGAAGCTTATCTGAAACCTGTCCACAATGGGCGACCCTAGCGGCATTCAAAGTACCTGCATCATAGCTTTGAGGATCACAGCAACATGCAACCCACCACAGTGCAACAAACTGACAGATGAGTTATGGAATAGCAGGGTAAATGCAGGGTAAAGTCTAGGATTGTTGTTGTTATTAAGGGAAACTCTAAGTCATCCCAGCATTTACCTCTGCAGTGTTTGCAGAGAATGAAGGGACAGCCTGAGAAAAGGATCCATCTCCAGGATGACAGGTAGAGAACTAGGATTGTTACAAAAGAGTTATTTGATACAATAATAATTTAAAGCAGAAGTTTGTGAAATCCCTGTGTAATTCAATATGTAGAATAATTTAAATTCTTCATGCTGCATCCCCAAGAAAAACCATTGGTATTGACACATGAGATGTCTTGTGGTCTACTGGGTAAGGTGTTTGTTATGCCACATTAGTTTTCGTGATCTTCTAGATATTAAATATCCCTACTATTTGTTGCCATTGAGTCAATTCCAGGTGTGTAGGGCAGACGAACTACATAGGGTTTCCCAGAAAAACCCTTAGCAAACACATCACTAAGCCTGCCTTCTGAGATACCTTTAGGTAGGTTTGAACTGCCAATCTTTTGGCTAGTCACCCAGTGTTTAACACTTTGTGCAACCAAGTGGACAAATCTTTGTTTATTCAATACCTATGGTGCTAAAAATACTGTTTTCTTGATGAAACAAAAGCATGGTTATTCAATAACTGCAGTGCTAAAAATAGTGTGTTCTTGGAAGTTCGGGAAAATAGGCAAGGGACAAAAATGGTTCAGAAGAACCAAATCCGTTTCTGCTATTGATCAGTCTGTTGTGTGTACAAGTATGAGTGTGTATTTGTTGAGAGGGAGGTACTTAGGCATGGAGGTTGGTGTCTAGGAGATCTGAGAACTCATGAAAGAGTCATGTTATTTCAAGCAGTATTAAAAAGAATGAATCAAAGACCTGGACTTTGTTTTCACAGGATTTGGCCTCGATACTTAAGTATTAAGGGAATAGAGGGAGTGTCATCCACAAAATTGCTTGAGGAATATGATCTCTGAACTCAGTCTTCAAGCTGGAATTTGAGTGGGTGCAGAGAAGTAAAATAGTCATTTTTCAAAGGAAGACTAGAGTATCTAAGCACATATTTTAGCACACCATGTATACTAGTGTATGTGTATGTGTGTGTGTATCAGAAGATGAATGGCTTGAAGGTGAGAAAATGAGAAGATCCAAGAGGTTGGAAGAGGAAAGGTTATTTGACAATTGACTAGATTTCAGAAAAGAAAACTGATACACGGGGCAGGTTCAAAACAATAGGGCAAAGTAGAGAATATAAGACGATATTTTAGATAACTGAAGAGCTGCCCCACT
>NW_006408664.1:3076013-3088561 GCF_000296735.1 Chrysochloris asiatica | reverse complement strand
CCATCTTGTTTGTTCCCCTGCCCCACTTTTGAATGAATTACTTGGAATTCAGAAAATTCCTTCACAGCAGTTTACATTCTTGTAATCATATTCTGTCAGAGGCTTCCCGCAGGAGGTATATGAGTAAAAATACTTACAAAGAATAAGGAAAATACCATATTAATTTCTGTCTAATCCATGTTATGGAGCCCTGGTAATATAGTAATTTATGAACTGGGCAGCTAACTGCAAGGTCTGCAGTTCAAATTTAACCAGCAACTCCACAGAAGAAAGATAAATTTTTCTGCAACTATAAAAATGTATAGCCTCAAAAACCCTATGTTGTTGTTAAGTGTCATTAAGTTGGTTCCAACTCATAGTGACTGCTGGGAAATGTAACTGCATTCTTCAGGTGCAACAAGAAAATGCATTATTGTTGAGTTTGTTTTATTAAAGGTCTTTTGCAGAGGCTGAATAGTTTCATCGAAAATTCACAGTAATGTCAGAGGCTAAGACCCTAAAACCTGAGAATTATTTACCTGTGATCTTCTTGGTTATCTCTCTGTTGCTGATCATTTGAATATATCTCTTTAGTCATAATAATTTATACCAATAAACTAGTTTTAATTCCATTTAATTCAAAACCAGAGAGAGAAATTTTTTGATTTGTTGTTATTGCTGTTTCTCTTTGTGGGGAGTAGGAAAGATAGGAAGTTTACATCAGTTTTTGGGGAAAAATGTTCCTCAATCAAATGTATTTTATGGAGTCTACTTTATTAAGCCTTGATCATGACAAAGACAAGACAAAGGCAGATTATTCTTATGAAGGGGACAATCAGCATGAGACTATAACTGAGTCCAAAGGATTCACACTGTGTGACTAATTATAGATAACAGAAAACAAAGGAAATTGTCACAAAATCATGATTCATGGCAGGTCAATTCATCATGGTCAGAGGTGGGAGCACAGAAGCATGGAAAAGGCCATGATTGGGATATATACAGTTTCAGTTTAGAAAAGCTCACAGGATTCTTTTTAATGATGAGTGATGGTTATACCCCCACTGTACAAGAGAGAGCTCTTACCTTGTATAGATTAAGTCTAGTCAGGTGAGGTAGAATTTCCATACAAACAAAGATTTATTATAGAAAAGATTCTTGCAAGTAGTGACGTTGAATGGCTTATAGAAACACTTAACCACCCCCCATCTCTCCAACACTGGGGTTTAAAAAGTTTCTGGCAGGGAAAAGGCATCATGTTTATTCACAGGAATATGAGAGGTTTTCCAGGAAATGGCCTGTTTAGGAGGGGCCATGTTAATTGGATGTGTGTATAGTGTTTCTTAAGGATGGATTTCACTGCAAAGTCTTCTGGTAGGAGCAGATAAAACCTATGATGATGGGGCGTTGCACATATGTGGGCTGGCATTCTCTTCTGCCCATAAGGAAAGGTCATCCTTCAAGGTGGGTCAAACCAGTAGACTGCAAGAGGAAGTAAAATAGAGAAATTGTATAGTGGTCTGTTAACAATAAACAGACTGTGAAATGGGCAAGGTCCTGGGATTAATGCTTTCATTCTCCAAGAGGTCCCCCTAGGCTACCTGCCCCAGAGAGATTTGGAGAGGGCAAGTAGTTGATGTTGGGAGTTAGATAGCATGAAGGCCTCAAGTAGACCCATCATACCTGTTCAGGGGACTTTGCCAGGGAGTTACAGGGCTACAGTTCTTAGAAATAATCCAGTGCTGAGAAATGTTCTTAGTGGATACTCAATTAACATTTACTAATCGTCTACTGTATATATCTAACACTCTGTCAATTTGTCATACTGTGGTGGTTTGCTTGTTTCTGTGATCCTGGAAGCTATGCCACTGGTATTTTGACTGCCGTCAAGGTCACCCATGATAGACAGATTTCATTTGAACTTCAAGACTAAGATAGACTCTGAAGTAGGAGAGGACTACTTATAAATGTCTAGCCCCTGAAAACCTTATGAACAGCAGTGAAATGCTATCAGATAGCACCAGAATATTGAATATTGAAACATGGTGAATAACACCAGAATATTGTCAGATACAGTGTGGGAAGATGAGTCCTTCAGGTTTTGGAAGGCACTCAAAATATGACTGGGGAAGAGCTGCTTCCTCAACATAGAGTTGTCAGTGATGACACGAATGGAGTAAAGCTTTCAGGATCTTCATTTGCTGATGGGGCACAACTAGAAATGAGAAGTAACAGCTGTAAACATCCATTAATAATTGAAACATTGAATATACAAAGTATGAATCTAGGAAAATTGGAAGTTGTCAAAAATGAAATGGAACACATAAACATGGATATCCTGGGCATTAGTGAGCTGACATGGACTGGTATTGGCTATTTTGAATCTGATTGTCACATGGCTTCCAATTCTGGGAATGAAAAATTGAAGAGTAATACCATCACACTCATCATCAAAACATTTCAGGAACTATCTTGAAATATCTATTTTGCATTAGACCAGAAAAGTTGTGGGATGACATTAAGAACATCACACAGGAAAAAAGCAAAAAGTCACTAAGAAGGAAAGAAAGAAAGAAAAGACCAAATGGATGCCAGGAGAGACTCTGAGACTTGCGCTCCAGGATAGAGATATTAAAACAAACAAAAGACATGAGGAGATAAAAGAGTTGAACAGAAAATTTCAAAGGTCAGTTCCAGAAGATAAAGCCAAAGATTATAATGAAATGTGCAAAGATCTGGAGTTGGAAAACTAAAAGGGAAGAACAAGCTCAGAATTTCTCAAGGTAACAGAATGGAGGAAAAATTCAAACCTTTATTTGTAATACTGTAGGATTCTTGGGGCAAAATGCTGAGTAATGCAGAGAGCATCAAAATAATATGGAAGGAATACACTCTCCTAAAACCAATGTGTGGACTATGACAATCTATGGACAACATTGCAGAGAATGAGTATTCTGGAACACTTAATTGTGCTCCTGAGGAACCTGTACATGGATGAAGAGGTAGTTGTTCGAACAGAACAGGGGCTGTTGAATGGTTTAAAATCAGGAAAGTGTGCACCAGGGTTGTATTCTTACAGATAGGTCTTCAGTCTGTATGTTAAACAAATAATCAGAGAAACTGGATTATATGAGCAAGAATGTGGCATCAAGATTTAAGACTCAATAACCTGTTGAAGAGAATCAGTCTGCTGGTAAGAGATAAGCTACTTCCTCTCTGACCCTCCCAAGCCCCGCTTCAGCTGGAACATGGGGGCCTGCCCTTGGTTCAGCTGTGGGTGCCATCATCTTCTAATCTCTAAAGATGTCAGTTTGAGGACTAAAGTGCACCTGACTGAAGCCATGATAGTTTAAATAGCTCTATATGCATGTGACAGTTGTACAATGAATAAGGAATATCACAAAAGTATTGATGTTTTTAAGTTATGGTGCTGGAGAAGAATATTAAAGGAACCATGGACTGCCAGAGAACAAACAAATCTGTGTTGGCAGAAATAGAGCCAGAATGCTTCTTAGAAGCCCAAATGGCCAGACTTTGTTTCTCAAACTTTGGGCCTATTATCAGAAGAGACCAGTTCCTAAAGAAGGACATCATGCTTGGTAAAGTGAAGTATCAGCAAAAAAGAGGGAGATCCCCAAAGAGATGGATTAGCACTGTGGCAGCACCAATGGTGTAAAGTGTGGCCGCTATTCAGAGGATGGCAAAGGACTGGGTGGTGTTTTGTTCTGTTATACATATGGTCACTATGGGTGGAAAAATCTGGACGGCACCTAGCAATAATAACACTGTATATATCCCGGGTATTGTGGATACAGTAGACAATCAAAGAAACTTCTTGTCCTTCAGCCAGTCTTTGCTTTCCTAGTAACTCTTTCCAAGAGATCCCTAGGCTACATACTTTAACCCCTGACCTCCCAAGGCCAGCAAGGTCCCCTCCTTTGTTTTCCTGTTCTTGGAATCTGTGAGACAACCCTGGATCCATAAATTTGTGCTTTTGTCTCAAACCAGCTCAAGTTGGTCTCTTTCCGTGCTCCTATTGGCTAAGGGTACAGATATTACAGCCACTTTCTAGCTGTGTGTGTGTGGGTATATAGAGTACAACAGAGAACCAAAGAAGCCTCCTGTCTTGGAGACACAGTCTTTGCTTTCCTATTAACTTTTTCTAAGAGGCCTCCTAGGCTCTCTATCTTAGATTCGTTCTGGCCCTTATGACCACTTGGCTACAGGATTGGTTCTGGAGCCCTTCAACCCATAACTCAGGTCATAACCCTGGAAGCTCTGGCATCTCAACTTCCATTAAGGACATTTCCAGGCAAGTCCTCTGAGGTCAAGACTGACCCTCCCTGGCCTAGCTAAGGGATTTGTAATCTACTTTCGAATGCCATCTGCCTGATGATCAGAAGGAATGAGTTCAATGGAGGCTGAATTTAGGTCGAGATTCAAAATGGAGTTAGCATTCCCACTGTAAACAGCATGCTTCCACAAACTAAGTGCTTTGTAATTAAAGGTCTGATACACACATGAATATACTTTATCCCAGGAGAAGATAATTTGGACAGTCCAGACTAGAAGAATATTTCACTGAAGGTTTTTTCTCTGCCTGCTGATTTCCCTTCTTGTAGGTTTTCTCCTTGTTGTTGAGCCATAGAACTTGACAGAGTCTCCAGAGAATGTGTCTTACTGGCTTGCTGCCTCAGGCAGACACAGACTAGAGTTATGAGAAAGCCCAAACAGTCATTCATGAGTCTTTGTTCATAACAAAAATCTCTCAGTTGGAAATTGTGAGCTAATTTATATAGTTGATATTGTAGCCAGTTCCTAAATCATCCTTGAAGGCTGATCATAAATCCATTTCTAGACATATGTATCCATCCCACAAAGTGGCTGCTTTTATTCACATTTTCACACTTAAATGCATTTTTAAAAGCTCATGTTGTCAAAGGATTACATCTCCTTTAGAGTTAACATTGCCATGTACATTTTTCTATAACTTTATTCATTAATCTTGGTGTTTAATCCTAAACTTGTATTTGCATAGGCAAAGTACATATAAAGTTGTAACAACTGTTGATAATTTAATCTTAAAACACTTCACTTGACATATTCAAATAATTTAGGAGAAATAATTTTGGGAAGGAGTTCTGGTGTGGCACTGTAGGATAAGCCCTAGAGTGTAAGGTCAATTTAACGGCAAGATCCGTTGTTCAAACTCACCAGCCACTCTCAGGAAACCTAGTACAGGGTCTGTATGAGTCAGAACCGATCTAATAGATTTTGTTACTTAGCAGTAACAAAAACAATTTTGGGAAACTTTCGTTACCCAGGACCAGGCAAAGTTTTATACTTGGTGTCATTATGAGTCAGCATTGACTTGAAGGTACCTCACATCAACAGTAAGAGTAGCAAAGGTATTTCTTCTGTCAAAACATCCTATGTGTGTACACTGCTTGTTGTTGGTGTTAAGTGTTGTAGCTGGTTAGGACTCATAGCAACCCTGCATAGGGTTACCACAGCTTCAAATCTTTTTTTTTTTTCATTTTTTATTTTAATTGTGAATTGAGTAATAGTTTACATGGGAGAACATCAGTTTTACACTCATTGTTTTATTGCAATGATTACAATTTCCTCTGTGCATCATCATTCAACAGTATTTGCTTCTATTCCCTCTGTGTTTTTTTTTTTGAGGGGGGGTGGTGGGAATGTACACAAAAGCACTCAGGAATATATAATCATTTAAACAATGAAAGGACACCTTCTGCAATGGCTTTAAATCTTTATGGGAGCAGAATGCCTCATCTTTCTCCCTTGGAGCAGCTGATAGCGTCAAATTGCTAACCGTGTGGTTCGTAGCACAGTGCTTATCCTACAGGGTCACCAAAGCTTCTGTAAATTGTTTACTAGGTGGCAAACACAGTTTTCTCATGTTAACTAAATTGACTCACAATGACTCTACAAAATAGAAACCTTTACATTCTGTGTTCAGAGCAGGAAACTGAGTCAAAGGAAGGTTAAATAACTTGCCTATGGAAAATTGGTACTTTGGGCATATTGTCAGGAGGGACCAGTAGCTGGAGAAGGATATTATGTTTGGTAAGGTGGAGGGTCAGAGAAAAAGAGGAAGACTCCCCTCGTGAGCTGGATTGGCCAAGTGGCAGCATCGATGGGCTTAAACGTGGCAACAATTGTGAGAGGTTGGCCCAGGATTGGGCAGTGTTTCATTCTGCTGTGCATAAGGTTGCTATGAGTTGGTACCAACTCGAATGCACCCAACAACAATAACAACAATGGAAAAGTGGGAGGAATTATTAAGGGGGGTGGAGCTAGGTTCAGCCTAGGCAATCTGTGAGGCCCTTTGTGCAGCTGCTTCTCCAGTTTTAGTTCTGCCTTGCAAATACCGTTTTTATTATGTTGCATGGAATTCTGGTGAGGCGCTATAGGATAAACACTGGACAGCAAGCACAGTTCAAATCCAACAGCAGCTCCTTAGAAGCCCTATCCAGGGTTGCTATGAGCTGAAACAGACTCGACGGCTCTAAAACAACAATGACTTCCACTATTTTCTAAAATATCTTTTACCCAAACAAAATATTCTTAATGAGTGCCTAGTCTAGGATGACCCAAGGGTTAGTTCCCAGACCTTGTATGTGGACTCCTATTAGTAGAACCCAGGGTCACTGATGGAATTTTTCTCATACAAAACAAAGGCCCACGTTTGTTAGCTAGGAGTGTGTGACATATTTAATCTTAACTTTTCAGAAAGGCGTTTGACATCCCATTAAATATTTACTTTGTGACCTTTGATGACCCTTTCTGTCCAATTTATTATTAGTCAATCATGGTACCTCTAGTTTTGCTTTGTAGTCCCAAACCTTGTGTTGTTGACTTGACATTTATAGGTATTATAGTAATGGATTTTGCTTGTATATATAACTGACCACAAACAGGTAGTCATTTGTCTTTTTGCTGAAGTATAGATTCGAGTTTCAAAGACTGTGAAGCTAACAGTCAGATTCAGTCACTTAGCTAGTGCATGTTCTGTCTGACTACTTCATCCCAACAGAGTTTTTTTTTTCTCTGAAGTGGTATTTGCAAATTTGGGGCTTTGAGAAGGTCTCAACCCCATGCTTAAATCATGATTTCTAAGTGTATTCTGGTTTTGATGGGTTATTTTTTTTATACTGGTTTGTTCATAATTGCTCTTTTTGTTATTATTTCAAGTAAACTTTTATTGAAGTATAGTATACATACAGAAAAGTAGGCATATGATAAATATACAATTCAATAGATTTTTCACAAAGTGAACAAATCTGTAGACTATAAGTCCTCTGGCACCAACTCTCAGTCATTATGCCCATGTTCTAAGGGCATCATTATCCTGATTTCTAATTCCATTGATTAGTTTTGCTTGTTTTTAACCTTTATATACATAGAATATTCAATACACACTCTTTTGTGTCTAGTTTCTGTTTCTCAACAACATGTTTATATTTATATATATTCTTTATATGTAGTTGTGGTTGGGCCATTCTCAATTTCTGTATAGAATTTCATGCTATAACGAAATCACATTGCATTTATAGACTTGACAGTACTTAACAACAACAAAAACTTTCTGTTGTTGCTGAACATTTAACTTATTTCAATTTTAGGCAATTACAAATAGGGCTTCTTTGAATATTCTTGCATATCCTTTTGAATATATATATATTCATTTCTGTTAATATAAACCTAGAAATGGAATTATGAGTCATGGGGTATGTTATATGTTAGTAGAACCTGCCAAACAGTATTTCAAATTGGTTATACCAATTTACACCCCACCAGCCTGAGAGTTCTTATCACTCCATATCCTTAGCAACGTTTTATGTTGTCAATCTTTTTTCATTTTAGTCATTTTGGTGGGCCATCATGGTATCACATATGGTTTTAATTTGTGCTTCCTTGATGACTAATGAAGTTGAGCATTTCTCACAGTTGCTCTTAATTAGGATTCCTGACTTTTAAACTGCGCCACTCTACTTTGCATCATCTAAAGGACTAATGTGCATAATTTTACTTCCAGCATTCATTTCAGTGATATCCTAGAGTTCTTGGGCTGACACCAAATCTCTAATTTGGAGTCTGACCTTTGACCTTGTGGTTGTGATAGGAAATTGACAAGAATATCATGTAGTCTGGATTTGAATTTCTTGAGGAAATGAGCTCTGATACTACCTCCTCTACCTGTATAACCTGTCCTTGTAATTGAGGAGCTGTATGGGTCCTCCAAAGGTGGTTCTTCATGGAACCATGTAAAATTATTTGAACCTGTTGCTTGTCTGTACCTGTGAAGTAGACACTTTGATGATTTGCACTAATATAACCATAAGAATTAATGTTGAGGAGATGGATTTATAATCACATGTTTTTTCCTACTTCCGTGAGACTGTCAGGATGGCATGACCATTGCTGACAGTATTTATTGATGGGACCTGAAGCATTAACTACTTTTAGTGATGAAAATTGCTAAGGTCCTTCCTTTAAAATAATCCATTCTCCTTGTCTTAGTAGTTACCTAAATACTACTATAATAGAAACACTGAAAGTGTATGCATGCAATGAAATGAAATGCATTCTCTCACAGTTTAGGAGTTTTTTGCTGTAGTGTGCCTGCAAATCTTCTACGACTTATAGCAACCCACTATAGGGTTTCCAAGAATGACTGGTGGTTTGAATTACCAACCTTGCCATTAGCAATCCAATGTTTATCCTACAATGGTTAGAGGTCCAAATTCAGAGTGCCGACCTTTATCTCCTTCCAGTATCTGTAGGTCCAATATCCCTTGGAGATCTTCATTTATCTTAACATCCATCTTCCTCTGAATCTAGGAACTTCACAGGGCAGGGAGGCTAGGCCCAAAGAATACAGTTCACTTCTGGCTCTTCTTTCTTGGTGGTAGTTGGTCCCTCTGAACTCTACTTGCCTGCTTAATCTTTTTTAGATCTCAAAAAAGACTGACTCAAGATACAAACTAATCCTATATATTTCATATGGCCTCATTACCAAATCATGTTATTGTCACTGTTGTGTGTCATCCAGACAGCTCCCATTCATAGTGACACTATGCACAACAGAATGAAACAATGCCTGGTCCTGGGTTATCCTCACAATTGTTGTGCTGGAGCCCGTTGCTGTTGCTACTGTGTCAATCCATCTCATTGGGGGTCTTCCTTATTCTCATGGATCCTTCACTTTTCCAAGCATGATGACCTTGAGAGAATGGACAATGTGGAATGCAAAAGTTGGAATATATATTTATATATCCCACAAATATGTAAGAGTTTTAAAGAGAGAGGCAGAAAAAAGGAAGCATTCTTTGATGGTTGCCAGGGGTGGGAGGGAATGTAGAGTAGTTCACTGGTCAGAGGGTAGATACGTGTTTACAAGAAGAGGGAGGACAATATATAAGAAGAGGGAGGTTGGCAGAAGAATAATAAAGATAGATAAAGACACAGGTAGGTATGCAAGGGTTAAATTGGATAGTGGTAAATAGTATATATATACAATCTTGGAACAACAACTTTCTGTGTGTAGATATGTGGAAAAAGATACATGTTTAATGGGTATCAGAGAAAGAGTGGAATATATATAATTCGGAGTCTGGTGTGGTATCATAGTATAAACACTGTACTACTATTAACCTAAAAGTTAGCAGTTCAAACCCACCAACTGCTTCTTGGAAACCCTATACAGGTTCGCTATGAGTAGGAATGAACTCAACAACACTTAACAACAACAACAGATACATAAGAATCTGAAAGAAGATATTGGTACATGAGTATTTTCTTTTCCTGCAAACACAACTATGAATTTGGTGGAGTGTATGGTGGTCAAAATGCTGAAAACTTTTAAAACATTATCCAACATCTTAAGGCAATGAGTAGCTGGGCCTGGGGGCTCAGGACCATATCTCAGGGGACACTATGGTCAGTTGATACAGGATGGTCTACAAGGACAATATTCTACATCCTACTTTGGTGAGTCATGTTTAGGAAATTAAAAGCTCATGAGCAGCCATCTAAGGTGCAGCTATTGGTTCCTGCATGTTCAGAAGAAAGAAGAGTAATGAGAATTGAAGATACTTGGAATCAATTAGTCCAATGAACTAATGGAACATGTGACAGAGCAGCAGAGTATATGGAACAAAACTCAAAATTATTAAAAAAGGAAAGAAAGAAAGAAAGAAAGACAGGATTTACTGTTCAGAAAGAGACTGGAACAACCTGGAACTATGGCTCTCTTCCACCCTTCAGGTTTGGAAAGGAACTCACCCTCGTGGACCAACTTTCAGCTAAGCAGTAGATAAGTATATAGGGAGAGCATCAATACTAGTAAGGTATACTCATTATGAATGCGGGAACTCTCAGTCATTCAAAATGAATAGGCAACATGTACCTAAGGACAATGTTGAGAAGGGATGGGAAGGTGGGTGGAATAGAAATAGTAACCATAGGGAAGAAGTGGGATAACTATTGTTGCATGTTGGAGATTTGGTGTGGCGTATAGGATAAGCACTGGGCTGCAAGGTAGGGTTGAATTGCAAGGTTGCCGATTCAAACTCACCAGCTGCTCCTTGTAACCCTATACAGGGTCGCTGTGAGTTGGAACTGACAACAACAACAACTACTACTACATCTTAACTGTCAAAGCTTATTACTTGTCTGGCACGTTTTTGTACTGTGGTGTTTTGTGTGTTCCAATACAAACAAATCTGTTTTGGACGAAGTACAATCAAAATACTCCTTAGCAGCGGGGATGACAAGATTTCTTCTCTTGTTCTTTGGGCATATTGTTAGAAGGGACCCATCCTTGGAGAAGGATATCATGTTTGGTAAAGTGGAGAGTCAGAATAAAAGAGGAAGAGCACCAGCAAAAGAAATTGACACAGTGGCAGCAACAATGGACTCAAACAAACTACAATTGTGATGAAAATGCAGGACCAAGCAATGTTTCATTCTGTTGTGCATGGGGTTGCTATGAGTTGGAACTGACTTACTGACAACCATAAAGAACAGCAACAACTATCAAACCACTGAGAATCCAGGCCCAGCCAAGTTGACACAAAATTTTAACTATCAGACTCCTGTAGTGGTGGTGGTGGTTTTGTGCTGTCAAGTCAGTTCCAACTTGTAGGGACCCTGCGTAGGGTTTCTGAGGCTGTAAGTCTTTACGGGAGCAGAAAGCTTCATCTTTCTTCTGTATCTATATGAAAAATTTCAAGCTTTTAAGATGATCAACAACTTCTTGATGCTTGCCAATTTGCTATAGTACATCAACAGATTTTATTATGAAATACAAAGCAAGGATGCTGGCTTTTTGCGGGCATGGTTCCAGGTAACTGCATGTAGTCCCTGGAATGATGTATTAAAACTTTTTCCTCTGCTCCCTCAAAAAAATAAATAAATAAAAGGTTATATAATAATGCATATTCCATGCACCTTCGAATTTTTTTTAAAGTCATACATTAGACCCACTATGGTCTTTGGAAACTACATGTTCATACCTGTAGAGTTACTATTTCTTTAAAAATGTATTATTTGCAATGTTTTATATTTGGCACATCTCTTATTAAAAATATTACTCCTAATATATTCTTAGAACTTGTAAGTTTAGACTTTTAAAACAATTTTGTATTTAGATTTGTCATCAGAGAGTTCTTATTTTTAACTTTCAGAGAAAACAACATTGAACAATCGATTCTCTTCCTACCAAGTGGCTCTTTGGATGTCTGGGACTTTGAATAGTGCTTCACCTTGATTAGAAGTGTATTTTGCTGTTCTGTATTAACCAGATAATTATTAGGCGCATGCTCTTAAGGATGAGTGAGCCTTCCAGTGGTGACTAATTCATTTTGATATTCCTACTGAGATGGTCATTAAGAAATGTCAGCCTGTGAGCAACTGGGCGCCTGCTTTGCTTGGCATGGACTCAAGACCACTTTATTACTGTTGGGCCCAAATAAATAAATATATAAATAAGGAAGAAAGGAGTTTCTGTCTGTTGCACAATCTAGGCTTGAACTAGATGCTCAGTTAACACCATTCTCTGGGAGCCGTTCCTGCCCATCCTTTGATTACACTGACTCTTCTTGGTTACGTGGTAGGTAGCAGGTTTGTTACTGAAACTCTGTTGGATTTATTTTCAATAACTTATACCTGTGGCTAATTTTGATTGTCTCGCTGATTGAGTTGTTTGCTCTCAGCTGAGCTGTCATATGCTTTTCAGAGGTATGCACAAACATGGAATTTAATTGTACATTTCACTGTGTATACAGAGATCCGAGACTTTTTAGGTAAATAACTCTCAAACAACATATAACTTTTGTAAGATGAATAAATATGGCAATTTAGATGCTTCTGAGCTGCTGCATTTTCTACATTGCATTTTTAAAAAAGTTTTTATTGTTAATTATGTGATAGTTTACATGGGAGAACATTAGCTTTACAAATTCATCCTATCGTAATTCGTTTCATTGCAATGATTGCAATTCCCTCGATGCATCATCAAACAACCAAAGGGTACACCCCTG
>NW_006408664.1:3074111-3075318 GCF_000296735.1 Chrysochloris asiatica | reverse complement strand
CAAGTATGGGTGTTCTTGTGCATCTCCCCTCACTTCATATCAGCTGGACGCTTCACTCTCCACTCTAGTCCTCAATGGCCATGTCACTGTCTCTGGGCCCAGGAGTCCCCAGGTCTTGCCATACTGCTGGCCATCCAGGTATCAACCTGGGTTCACAGGAGTCTGTTGAACGTGGTCAATTTAGCTCACAACTTCATTGCTGTTTTTCCCCCACTTCCCCTTATCGGTGACCAATGTGGTCACCAGGCAGACCACATGCCTTGATGGCTCCCGGGTGAACAACTTGCTTATTCTTGTAGGAGTCAATCAGACTGCCGTTATTGTTTTTAATTTTTCCTGCCAGTCTTTCTTTCAAGAAATATCTTTTGTTCTTCTAGCCTCTCCAGGCTGGTCTGCTTGTCCTTTCAAGTGGAAATTTCCCACCTCAGACAATTCTGGATGGGGTTCATGATTCCACCTATGTTTTTATGGAATGCAAAGGCTTTGCAGGAACCCTCTTTCACTGGGCATGTTCTAGCCCCATTTTAGGTATTCCAATCAGTTATAGGCTGAAGACAGACTTACAGGCTTTCTATGGTGATGTTTCTGGTTATTCCTTTTTCTCCCCCTCAAACATCTATTTTACAATGGTAGGCAAGAGAAACCAAGATTCAAAAGACAGCCAAGCATCTTAACATTATTTCCTTTCTTTCACCCATTCAAACTATGCCTCAATCCCTGTATCCCACAGCTCTGTTGTTCCAAGGTTGTGCATACATCATTATTTACATCTGTCCCACTTAGTCCACGCAAACCTGCCTCACTGTTCTTCCATCTGCCTTGTTCTTCCATTCCCCTCCCCCTTCTTGTGTATTGCCCCCCAGCCCAGCACCCAAGCTATCCTGTGTCTATTCCCTACCCTGTGCTCCACCTTCCCCTGCCTCCCGTCAACCCACCCCATACATCCCAGTAACAAGCAAATAATTTTTTTCCCCCCGTTAATGTGGGTTCTTTTTCTTAATCTTTTACAATAATGGTCATATACAGTATTTCTCCTTTTGTGACTGACTAATTTAATTCAGTATAATATCCTCAAGGTTCATCCATGTTATGCAGTGGCTTGCAACTTCCTTGTTATTCTTCAAGGTAGCATAATATTCCATTGTGCATAGATACCACAGTTTGTTTATCCATTCTTCCATTGATGGGTACTGAAGCTGTCTCCATC
>NW_006408664.1:3068969-3069862 GCF_000296735.1 Chrysochloris asiatica | reverse complement strand
CTCCTCCTCTAGTCACCATTGTAGAGGTGCACTGATAGATATTGAGAAGTTAATAAGAGAAAGATTGTGTACTATTTTTGTCTCTGAAGGTCAGTTAGGTATCTGTGTGTGCACAGTGTAATTCTTGAAATAGTTAAGTCTTTTTATGTTGGGGTTTTACAGATTGTTCATATGGTTTGTCTGTCAGGCCAACGTGATTTTTTTCTTGCTGGGTAGGCAGGAGTAAAGGTCCTGCACAAGTTAACTTTAGGGCTGGGACCCACAGGCAGAAGTCCAAAGCAGCAGCCAAAGAATTTGCCCTTGGACCAATGGGGCTCTTTCTCTCTGTGCCATGGGAAAGCTGTAGTTTCAATGCTGGACTTTTTTTTGGGTGCGCACCCACCCATCTGAGGGCCTCCGGACTGGGCAAAGAAGGCGTGACAGGGAAGAGGAGGAAAAAATGTGTAGAATCCCTCATCACCTCCTTTCCCAAATGTTATTCTTCTGCTTTTAGCGCTGGGTCCCTGTGCCGGTCTGGCTGTAGCCCCACCCTCTGACCTCTGCCCTGGTGGGATGGCAACAGAGAGAGTCCTATGTCTTGACCGATTCTTAAATCGTAATAGTTTTCTTTATACCGTGATTTTTCCACTTGCAGTTGTGGGAAACTGATGCCCTGAACTTTATGCTAGATCCAGAGCTCTGGTGCTGTTCTGTGAGAGGAGTGTCTCTGGGTTTTCAGCCCCTCCCCATGAAGCCTGTTCTACCTGACTCTGCTCTGTCACCACCAAACCGGAAGTCTTTGCATGTGGTATTAAGGATATTATTTAATGATTTCTGCATTCTATTGGGTCATCTTCCTTTGGAATGGGCACAAATGGGGTCCTTCCATTCAGTTATCCAGGTAGCTGTCTTCC
>NW_006408664.1:3064454-3068043 GCF_000296735.1 Chrysochloris asiatica | reverse complement strand
TTGGCTCTTGTGGACTTGTTTTAATTTTTTTCATTTTCAACCTGAAGTTCCATATGAGAAATTGATGTCACCTCCTGGTCTTGTTTTGGCTGATGATATTGTATTTCTCCATTGTTTCTTCCCAAAGAAGTAGTTAGTTTGATTCCTGTGTATTCTATCTGGTGATGTCTATGAATACGTTGTTGTTGTTGAATGCTGTTGAATCAGTTCTAATTCATAGCAACCTTATATAGGGTTTCTGAGGAGCAGCTGATGGATTTGAACTGTCAGCCTTGTTATCTTACAGGACCACACCAGGACTTCATCAATATAGTGACACTGTAGTCACTGTTTATGTTGTTGATAAAAGATATTTGCAATGAATAAGTTGTTGGCTTTACAAAATTCTATTATGTGCCTCATTTCTATCACCAAAGCCATATTTTCCAACTGCTGGTCCTTTCTCTTTGTTTCCAACTTTTGTATTCCAGTCACCATCTTCATTGCATGTTTGATCAATTTCAGACTGAACAAATTGGCAGAATTCTTCAGTTTCTTTATCATTGGCCTTAGTGGTTGACACATATATTTGAATAATAATCTTATTAACTGGTTTTCCTTATAGGCATATGAATATTATCTTATCACAGATGTACTATAGTTCAAGATCAATTTTGAAATGTTCTTTTTGACAGTGAATGTATGCTATTCCTCTTCAATTTGCCATTCCTGGCATAGTAACCCATATGATTGTTTGATTGAAATTGGTCATAGCAGTCCATTTCTGCTCACTATTACCAAGGATATCAATTCTTATGCATTCAACTTCAGTTTTTATGAGTTCTAATTTTCTTACATTCATGCTTTGTACATTCTATATTCCAAAGATTTATGGATGTTTGCAGTTGCTTCTTCTCATTTGGAGTTGTGCCCCAACAGCAAATAACAGTTCCACATTTTTGTTCCATCCAAGTTATTAAGATTGGTTCTACTTTGAGGAGGCAGTTCTATCCTAAGCATATTTTGAATACCTTCCAACGTAGGGAACTTGTCTTCCAGCACTGTATCAGACAAAGTGACTTAATTTTCATAAGCTGTTTGCCACATGTTTCTCCATAGTCTGTTTTTGTCTGGATGTGGTCTCAGCTGAAGGTCAACTGTAGCCCGACAGAGCTTCTGGGCATGAATTACACTACACTGATTTAGCCTTGAGAGAAGAAAGGTCAGCTTTTTGTAACCCATGCCCATCATTCATTTGCTAGAAACCATACTCGGATGGGTAGACCATGTAATTTCTCAGGAGAAAGCAATTTTGCAGAAGGCAATTCTCCAGGAGAAAGAGTCTATGGACCCATTAGTAACTTACACTCATGGTAGTCGGTGGATGGGTGTACCAGCAAAGTAAGGGAATACAAAAGGTTTGCCATTAGTTTCTGCCACATTATGAGAACATAAATCCACACGGGAGACTTTTCTTATTGGTTAGTCTAACTACTCTTGCTGTAGTACTTCATTTAATAAGCCTTCTGCTCTTATGATGATTTTGAAAATTACAAGTGAAAACCTAGACAGTACATAGACTTGGCTTTTTTGTTGTTTTTTGTTTTTTTAAATATTTTTCTTCTTAGACTTTAGTTAGAGTTGTCATCCTGCATCAAAATGTGGAAATACAGTAACCTCCTCTGTCAATTTTGTTTCCTATTCTTAATAGAAGAAACAATGACTTCAAATATTTAATTATGGATTCTCAGGTTGTAGTGAAATCTTAATGTGTTTTTATTCAAAACTTCATTTGCAAACGATTCTGTCTTATGATTCTTGTGGTGATATTGTTTGTGGGGGATGTTCCTTTGTTTAGGAATTTCAAAGAGAAATATGTTACTCTGGAAACTATTGAACTGATTGTCATTGGTTACTTGACTTTATTAAATAAAACAGCCCTTTCTAAATCGTGTTCTTTAGAACGTTAGCGTGTTTTGTACTGTGGTCTACAGAAAACAGGTTCTATGATCAAATAATTTTGGGGAGGGCACTCAGCAGACGATATTGGCCTCTTGTGGTGATGGCTGTGTGCTGTGGAGTTGGTTCTGATTCATAGCAGCTCTGTACAGAGTTTTCAAGGCTGTAAATCTTTATGGGAGCAGAAAGCCTCATGTTTTCCCCGTGGAACAGCTGGTAGTTTCGAACTGCTGACCTTGCAGTTCGAAGCCTGATTTGTAACCACTACATTACCATAGCTCCTTAGGGTCCCTATTAGTCAGTCTGAAATCAATGGCACCTAACAGCAACAACAACAGAGATAAGCAAACAGAAACAAAAACAACAAATGATTATTTCTTATTGATATTGAATAATCCTGTAAGAAAGAAAAATTGCTTACCTTAGTTTAGCCTTTTATATTCCAAAGCTACGTGCTCATGAAAGAGCCCTCTGTCATAAATGTCTTCTTCCCTTTTACTTTTGCAGAATACATGCTAACATCTTACAGAACTAATGTTCCATAGAATGCAGTTTAAGGAATACGGAAATAAAATGATTCCTCATCATTTCTTATCAATACATTCATAAGCAGCAAAGAACTTGTTCCAATCTTTATTTTGTAAAACCAGCATTAATACTTTTTCTACATGCAAAGCAGATTTGGGCACCTGAGCAGTGTTTGGAGAACAAGGATATATCATTTTCCTTGCTGAAGGAACCAAAGGGACTATAAAAACAGTAACATATTTAGCAAAGCCTCACTATAGATAGATCATTGTTGTTGTGTACCATCAAGTCAGTTCTGACTCATAGTGGACCTATATAGGGTTTTCGAGGCTATAAGTCTTTATGAAGCAGCTGGTGGATTTGAACCATCAACACTGTGGTGGACAGCCCAATGCATAACCCACTACACTACAAGGGCTCCATAAATAGATTGTTGTTGCTATTAGGTGCCGTCGAGTTCAGTCTGACTCATTGTGACCCTGTATAAGGCTTCTGAGGAGTGGCTGGTAGGTTTGAACCGCCAACCTTGTGGCTCCCTGTTCAGCGCTTATCCTACAGTGCCACAGCAGGAGTCCATAGATTGATTAGTCTCTACAAAGCATTTTATTAAGCCTAATCTACAATTGCTTAATGGACATTGAGTTTTACAAACGGCTAGTTTCCAGTCTCAGACATTTATTAAGCGTCTGTTCTTTTTGGAGTGAATGCCAGAGAGAGTCATGCAAGATTAAAGAGATAGAATATTTAAAATGCAGCCAAGACACACCAGGGCTGCCTTGATGATAACAACTGCGGTGTAACATTTCTGAATTCCTATCGGTTCCCATGTTCTCAGTAAAAGATACCCTGACGTTTCCCAACACTTATTCATTAAAAAATTATATGGATTGTCATGAGTATGTGACTTTTTTTTAAAATACTGTTTGCATGAGACAGACACTCTGTGAGTTATATTCTAAGGTTATTCTTGAATTGCAGAAGATAGAAGTGAAGAAATATTTAATTAGAAGAAAAATAGCTATTCTGTACATTTGTATGTTGTTGTGAAGTGCCGTCAAGTCGATTCCGACCCATAACGACCCTATATACAGTTTCCAAGGAGCAGCTGGTGAGCTTGAACCAC
>NW_006408664.1:3060391-3063289 GCF_000296735.1 Chrysochloris asiatica | reverse complement strand
CCCGCCCCCCAATTACAGGCACCACAAAAGTGAAGAAGGACTCTCTGACTCATGGCTAGAATAGCCTTTTAGAGTTCAAAAGCAGTAATTCTCATTCAATTTAACCAGCATCTTAAGTGACAGGCTTTCTCAGGATTGTTTTCTAGTACCATAAGAACATTCTAGAACAAACCCCAAGAAAAGTTCTCCACCTTGGACTTCCTTCCTTCATGTTTACTTTATGCTTAACCAGCTTAGTATCTAGAATCAGTCACAAGCTCTCTGTTTCTTAATATACTGGATTATGAGGGAGTAATAGGCCTCTAGGTGTGTATGTTCTCACTTATGTGTATAAGAGTTGGGGGAGGAATGAAGTGGTGTTTCTATTTGGAAAGAGTCCAGTAGTTCCTGTTGATGAATACAGATATTATCTAATAGGAAACCTGAGCAATTTAGGATCTTGTATGCCTTGGACAGGTTAGGAGAGAGTCTGGTAACACAGACACCAGTGAGAAGGTGGTTGTATGAATACAGTGATAAACAATGAGAATCTGGGAAACATGTAATGCTAAAGGAATAAGTAGGACAGCAGTATTTGAAAGAGATTCTTGAGATAGGATTGACTGGTCTAAATGGTAAGGAAAATGCAGGAATTAAAGATATCATTAGGGTTTCTATGATTTGGAATTAATTCAATGTCAGTGGGTTTGGTGTTGGTTTGGTAAGGGGTTTCTGGAGTTCCTGGGTAGTCAACTGGTTAACATAACCAAACGGTTAGAGGTTAGAGTCCTCCCTAATACACCAACCATAGGAGGACTTCCAGTGCTTCCCTGACCAGGCAGCTCAGATAGGGCAGTCTTGGGGAAAAGGGGCGGAATCACACAAAAGAAACCTCTGTCTAGCAGACAGACAGCCTTTGAACAAACATAAGACCTTATATTTCAACATTCTGAACTCATTTTTTAAAAGATCAAATTGCTGAGGAATTACAGGCATTTAGAGCTTTTGCCTGCCTGCACGCAGCTCCCGCTTCGTGCCCACACCAGCGAGTGACTTTGCCCCCTGCAGACCTTGGAATGCAGGGATAGAGCAACCCCACTTAGAAGGCTGCATTTCCAGAGAAAAGGAGGCATAAACTAACAAAGCCAAACAAATAGAGAGGGATATGAGAGCGGATATCAGGAAATATCTGCTAATAAAGACCTCTTCACAGTGTTAAAGAGCAAAGATGTCACTTTGAGGACTAAGGTGGACCTGACCCAAGTCATAATATTTCAGTTGCTTCATATACATGTGAATGCTGGACAACGAATAAGGAAGATCATAGGAGAATTATGCACTTGAGTCATGGTGCTGGCAAAGAATATTGAATATATCATGGGTTGCTAGAAGAACAAGCAAATCTATCTTTAAAGAAGTACAGTTGGAATGTTCCTTAGAAGTGAGGATGATAAGACTTCATCTTAAGTACTTTGTACATGGTATCAGAAGGGAGCAGTGCCTAGAGAAGGATGTCAGGATTGATAAAGCAGAGGGTCAGTGAAAAAGAAGACCCTCAAAAAGATGACCTCACATAGTGGTTGCAACAATGGGCTTAAGCATAAGAACAATTGTGAGGATGGTGCAAGAATGAGCAGTGTTTCACTCTGCTCTCTGTGGGGTTGCTATGAGTCAGACCTGATTTGGTGACACCTCCAAGAATGGTTTCTTTTTGAAGGATCAGAATGAGGCTGGTCTCTATGAGATGGAAGTTTAAGATATACCAAATATTCAACTTACTCAAAATGCTGTACTGTTGTTACTGTCAGGCGTTATTAAGTCAAGTTGCAACTCATAAGGACCCTGTGCACAGTAGAACAAAGGGCTGCTGGGTTTTGTGACATTCTCACAATTGTTATGTTCAAGTCTACTGTTGTTGCCATTGTGTCAGTCCATCTCTTTGGGGATCTTCCTCTTTTTTGCTGACCCTCCACTTTACCAAGGATGATGTCCTTTTATGAAGACTGGTCCCTCCTTTTATGACATGTCCAAAGAGACAGAATCTCTAGCCTGTCAAAGGAATACTTTGACTGTATTTCTTCCAAGAGCAGTCCATGGATCTTTCAGTATTTTTTGCCAGCACCATAATTCAAATGCATTGATTCTTCTATAGTCTTCCTAATTTATAATCCAACTTTGACATGCATTTGAGGCAATTGAAAATACCATGGCTTGGCCATGTGCACTTTAGTCCTCAAAATGACCTCTTTACTCTTTGACATTTAAAAGAGTATTTTTGCAGCAGATTTAGCTAGTGTAGTATAGGTGCTTGCTGGGAGGTGAAGCTGAGCAGGGATGACTGGTCAAAGATGGCATGACCATCTTGAACTTTTGTGAGCAGCTTTGGCATCAGGGGTGGCTTGGAATAGCAGATTCACACATGCGACAGGAAAGGTGTGATTCCTTCTTTCTCTCCATGCTCCCTTAGTGACCAGAGGTGTGGCCAGCACCCACCCTCATCCAGTCCCAGCACAGCCCCTTCTCTCTGGGAGTTCAGAGCTGCATGGTTATGATCCATGCTACCATGAAGCAGAGGCTGGCTGTGACATTTGGTGCTAGGATTCAGGCAGGCTTGGACCCAGACCTACAGAACCTACTGAGAGCCACCAGAACAGCATTAGACTAGCAGAAATTCTCATAACCAGGCACCATGCTCCCAGTTGCCTTTTAGTTCTAACAGATACTGAAAATAAGGGCCTTCATGAGCTACTTCCAGATTGAATGTCCTGAACGTAAACAACATCTAGGCCTATAGGAATTCCATGTAGGACCAAGAACTCCACTGTCGTATCCATTCCACACCCACCTCTTGAGTTCCTTGAATGGCAGGAGCACTCCAGACTTTTCTTCTCTTTAGGTCCAACAGATGGGCTGTTTATA
>NW_006408664.1:3057703-3059456 GCF_000296735.1 Chrysochloris asiatica | reverse complement strand
AACATAGAAAAATCTTTAGAAGAATTGAGGAAAACACTACAGGAACAAACAGATAAAATATGTGCAAATTTTGAAACAATACAAAACCTGCAATTAGAAATACAGAAAATCAATATTCAGATTTCAGAAATGGACAATACATTGGAAGAGCAAAGAAGTAGATTTGAAGCAGTGCAAACCTGAATTAAAGAGCTTGAAGATAAATATCTCAATCCCAGTATTTTAGAAGAACAATCAGAAAAAAGGATGAAAAGTTCAGAGAAAGCCTAAGAGTTATGTGGGACACCATGCAGAGGAATAACTTATGGGTGGATGGAATTTCAGAACAGTAAGAGACAAAAAAAGTGCAGAGAAAATTGTTGAAGAATAGTGGGAAGAAAACTTTCCTAACATCATGAAAGATGAGAAGATAATCACACAAGAAGCTGAATGAACCCCAAACAGGATAGATTCTCCAAAGAAATCACTAAGACATATCATAATCAAACTTTCCAAGACCAAACACAAAGGAAGAATTCTGAGAGCAGCCTGAGAAAAATGAAAAGTTACCTACAAATGAGAGCCAGTAAGACTAAACTCTGATTCCTTAGCAGAAACTATGCAGGCCAGAAAGCAATGGGATGACACATAGACTCTGAAAGGCAAAAAAACCACAGAGTTAACCAAGAGTCATATACCCAACAAACTGTCACTCAAATATGAAGGTGAAATTACAACATATCCAGATAAACAGAAATTTGTAATAACCAGACCATTGTTACAAAAAAATACAAAAGTGTATTCTTTGGACTGAGAACAAACAACAGCAGACAACTTGAGATTAACATACATGAAAGTACCTCCCAGAACTCAATCCAGTTATGTTGTTGTTGTTGTCAGTTGTCATCAAGTAGGTTCCAACTCAAAGCAATCACCCTGGATAGGGTTTCCAAGGAGTAGCTGGTGAGTTTGAACTGCCAACTTTGTGGTTCAAACTGACCTTGTGGTTCAGTGCTTTATCCTACCAGGACTCCCAAACCAGAAGGGTTGTTGCTGTTGTTCAATGCAGTTGAGTCATTTCCAACTCATAGTGACCCCGTGTAAGGTTTCTAAGGAGTGGCTGGTGAGTTTGAACTACTGATCTTGAGGTTCAAACCGAGGACTCCATATATTGTTGTTGTTGTTAAGTGCTGTTGAGTCAGTTCTGACCCATAGTGACTCTGTATAGGGTTTCCAAGGAGCAGCTGGTGAGCTTGAACCACCTATCTGTGGTTCAAACCAACTTTGCAATCCAGTGCATTAACCCACAGCACCACACCAGGACTTCAAGATTCCATGTAGAACTATTTAAAGTAAAACAAATCTTCAAGACTGAACAAGAAACCAGAGGTATCCATTTATAATGAAGTCAATTACAAAACAGAAAGAGAGAATAGTGTAGAAACTTCTATGTGAAGAAGTCAAGTAGATTTCAAGATAAAACAGACTGATTTAAATTGGAAAAAAAATAATAAATTGCAGGCTAATCTCACAGACAATTAATACACCTTCCCATCAAAATGAAAAAGTGGAAAATCAGAAAGATTTAGTAATCATTAACAGAAGTGAAAATGAAGTGAAACCCACGAACAAAATGAACTCAGCACAGAAAAGTACGTGGAACAAAGAAACCAACAGTACCACACAAAAACACACACACAAACACACACACAGCAAAATGACAACAATCATTTCATACTTATCAAAAATTACATTGAATGTCAGTGGATTAAAT
>NW_006408664.1:3035938-3057138 GCF_000296735.1 Chrysochloris asiatica | reverse complement strand
TATTCACAATAAAAAGTTTATTTTTTGTAAAAATAAGTAGCTATAATTTGTGGAAAAATAAAAGTGAAAATGTTGAAAAAATAAACAAAATGGGGGTGAGAATGAATGGTTTCTATTTAACTAAAATCATAGATGATATAGAATTTCCTATTCTTTAGGTATACCGATTAAAAGAGCTTTCTCTGAATCTTGAAAAATAGATATTAAATTTTACAGTACACTAATACTATGCAGGAGTCCTGGTGTGGCGCTGTGGGCTAATGCGTCAGACTGCAAAGTCATTTGAACTGCAAGGTCAGTGGTTCAAGCTCACCAGCTACTCCTTGGAAACACTATACAAGGTCGCTCTGGCTCAGAATCTACTTGACAGCACTTAACAACAACAACAACAACAACAATACTATGCAAACAATCTTCAAAGCACAAAATAATAAAATTTAAGAATAAGATATAGAATATACCAGGTGATTTATTTCCTAACGAAAAAGAAATGTTTAAGGAGAAGAGAGAAAATTATTGATGGGGAGCCAGGAATTCACTGTTGCCATTTTGGAGAAGTGTATGATTTTTGCCAAGGAATTACACACAGCAGAGTGGGGTCTTTTTTTAGCTTCTAAATCAAAGTTGGAGGGCTGTGTTTGAAGTTGCTCAGGGACCCTTAGGTGAAGGGTGTTCTGTAAATCCAAATAAATAAGTATTCTTGTTATTTCATTATAGTTATGATGAGTTATGTTGTCAGGAATACAGACTGCTGGAGTCAGTTGGGAGCATGAAGGAGATTATGTAGTCACCTAAGGATTCTATTTCACAGCTGTAAGCCCCCAAAAGAAGTTCTGGCAGAGAATCATCAGCTATAAATTTACAGCTTCACAGGCATCCAAGCTTTGTTGAAAAAAAAAAAAATCCTCTGAAAATCTGTTATTCTAAATATTTAGCTTCTAATAGAATCTTATTTATTTTAGTTAGCATAAAGGTGGGGAAGGTGTAGAAAGGAAGGGGTGTCATCAAAAGCACTTTGAAGGACACATAGGTTTTTCTTTTCTCCACCTTGTTGTAACATGCTCATTTTCAGCTTCCTTTTATATCTCTTTTTTCTTTGGAAGGAGAATAAGAGGAAGACTTTTTAAAAAATTGTCATTTGAGTTGTAGCTACTAGTTAAGTCCTATTTATTGAGTGCCATCTGTGTACTTGGGCCAGGGCTGATGTTTTGATGAACATAGAACAGAAGCTTAAGACTTAATTTGTGCCAGTTTAGAATGTATAATCTAACTGGGAGGTGGGGGTGAGGGAATGGGCAAGGAGACAAACCTATAAAAAAGCATTAGGGATTCTAGACTATGGCCCTCAGCCTTCAGGTCTGAAATGGAGCTCATCCTCATAGCCCAATTTTCAACCAAGCTGTGGATAGGTATATGGGGGAACAACAATACTAGTAAGGTAAGCTAATCATGAAATGGTCATCATTCAAGATCAAAAGGGTAAAATTTACTCGGGGAGAAGGTTCGGAGGTATGGGTAAGGACGGTGGAATGGAAATAGGAACCAGAGGGAGAAAGTGGGGTAACTGTTGTTACGTGGAGGGGATGAAAATCACCTAGATGAAACCAACTGTGTGGTTTATTGGATGTAAAACTGATGATCTGTTCAGTAAGCTTTCACTCAATTCACAATAAAATGTTTCAAATAAAAAGAAACAACAACTATAAAACCCCAATAGGGGACTTTTCCTACAAGATGACTCATCATTTATTGTTGGAATATGTAATTCAAAATATCTGAACAAAGGTGGGTCCCAAATGAGAGGTCCCTGCTGTTATAGAAGCTATAGTATGACTTTCATCACTAAAATGATACTCAAGAATATTTTGGTATCTTGTTTTTGTTGTTGTTAGGAGCTGTCCAGTCAATTCCAAAGCATAATGACTTTATGCAAAACAGAATGTTAACATTGCCCAATCCTACACCATCCTCATAATTGTTATGTTTGAGCCTATTATTGCTGCCACTGTGTGAATCCATCTTATGGGGGCTCTTTCCCTTTTTTGTTGACCCTCCACTTTTCCTTCTCCAGGGACTGGTCCCCCTTGACAAAATATCCAAAGTATAAGAGATGAAACCTTACCATCCTTACTTCTAAGGACTATTCAGGCTGGATTTCTTCCAAAACAGATTTGTTTGTCTGGCAGTTCACGGTCCTTTCAATATTCTTCTCCAACATCATGATTGAAATTCCTTGATTCTTCTATGATCTGCCTTATCCATTGTCTAACTTTCATATGCATAAGAGGTGATAGAAAATATCATGGTTTGGGGCAGGCATACCTTAGCCCTCAAACTTACATTTTTGCTTTTGGACACTTTACAGTGGTCTTTTGCAGCAGATTTCCTTAAAGCAGTATGTAATTTGACTTATTAACTGATACTTCTATAAGCATTGATTGTGGTTTCAAGCAAATCGAAGTCTTTGATAACTCCATTTATCATTGATGTTGTTTTTTGGTCCAGTTTTGAGGATTTTTCTTGTCTTTACATTGAGATGCAATCCATACTGTCATCTTTTATCTTCATCAGTATTTCAAGTCCTCTTAGCTTTTAGCAAGCAAGGTTGTGTCGTGTGCATATCATAGATTGTTAATTACTCTTCCTCCAATGCTAATGTCATGCTTTTCTTTATATAATCCAACTTCTTTGATTATTTGTTCAACATATAAATTGAATAAGTATGAGAAAGGATACAACTCTGACACACACTTTTTTCTGATTTTAAATCATTCATTATCCCCTTGTTCTGTTCTATGTACAGGGTCCTCATGAGCACAATAAAGTGTTCTGGCATGCCCATTATTTACAATGTTATCCATTGTTTTTTATTATACAAGTAGTTGAATGCCTTAGAATAGCCAATAAAGCAAAAGTATCCATTTCAGCCATGATCCATCTGTTGTCAGTAATGATATCCCTAGTTCTATGGCTTCTTTTGAATCTGGTTTGAATTTCTAGCAATTCCCTGTCAATGTATTGTTGCAGCTGTTTTTAAATTATCTTTAGCAAAATTTTATTTGCATATGAGGACTAAGGTGTGTCTGACCCAAGCCATGTTATTTTCAATAACCTCATATGCATGTGAAAGCTGGACAGTGAATAAGGAAGACCATAGAAGAATTGATGCTTTTGAGTTATGGTGTTGGAGGAGAATATTGAAAGCATCATGGGCTTCCAAAAGAACCAATAGATCCATTTTGGAAGAAGTGCAGCCAGAGTGCTTCTTAGAGGCCAAGATGGCCAAACTTCATCTCTCATACTTTGGACATATTGTCAAGAGGGACCAGTCACTGAAGAAGGATATCATGTTTGGTAAGGTGGAGGGTCAGAGAAAAAGAGGAAGACCCCCAACAAGATGGATTGGCCAAGTGGCAGCTTCAATGGACTCAAGTGTGGCAAGAGTAGTGAGGTTGGCCCAGGATCAGGCAGTGTTTCGTTCTGCTGTGCATAAGATCGCTATAGATTGGTACTGACTCAATGGCAGCTAACAACAACAACAAATTATATTAATGATATTGTTTGATGATTTCCACATTCGGTTAGACCACATTTCTTTGGAATGGGCACAAATGTGGATCTCTTCTAATTGGTTTGTGAGGTAGTTATCTTCAAAATTTCTTGACATAGATGAGTGTGTGCCTCCAGTGCTTCCTCAGTTTGCTGAAAGATTTCTGTCTTAGTCTGGAAGCTCCACTAAAGTCTGTCCACTATGGGTGACCCTGTTAGTATTAAAAACACCATTGATACAGCTTCCAGCATTATAGTTACACACAAGCCACAACAGTATGACAAAGTGAAGATGGGTGGTGGTTAGTTTCCTAGTGCTGCTGAAACACAAATACCACAAGTGAGTGGTTTTAAAGAAATGTATTTCCTTAGTTATGGAGACTAAAAGTCCCAATTTAGGATATGGCTTTAGAGGGAGGTCCTTCTTGTCAGTAGTCCTGAGAATTCTTTGGCATCTGTACCTTTATGTGTAGTGATCTATTTTTTTGTATAACTCAGAAGGGATTAGGTTTAGGATCCACCCTACTCTGGTATGAGCTCATTAACATAACAAAAAATACCCCTATTTCCAAAGAAAGTTGTATTTACAGATACAGAGTTTAGGATTTCAGCACATTTTTAGGGAGGAAGCGATACAATTGAGTCCACTGGAGAACCACTAGAGGAAAAGAAGAGGCGTAAAAATGCTGCTCTACTTTCTAGGAAGTGATGAGAGCTTTTCCCTGGGTACATAGGCTCCAAGAGAACACTGTTGACTTTAGACATTGAAGGTAAGAAATGTGCCTAGATTCTCAAAATGAGGGAAGTGGTCATAGGGAAAGCAGGTCCCAAATCTGAGAGAGCACGTCATCAGGATCCTTTGTTTTTCCTAAGCTGTGAATCTTAGACCATTTTCCTGGAGCTGACAGCCATGGCTTTCTTTTTTTCTCTCAACCCTGGAAGGATATCTGAAATGAGGGTATTAGCTAATGAGAAGTGACCTGGAAGGTTCGGGATGGAATTGGGGCTTGGATTCTTTCTGATTGACATCTAGAAAGGCTGCATGGCAAGAGCACTTCATGCTGGTAAGGTGAGCCTCTCTTCCACAACCAGATACATCTGGACCCCATTTAGAAATGTTTGCTTCTCTAGGTCACCAGCCCATGACAAGGCTACATAAGCAGAAAGGTGTTGAGCTTGTCTGACTCTTACCCTGTCTTTTCAGGCAGGCTATTCAAATTGGGCTGCTAACCTCAAGGTCGGCAGTTCGAAACTACCAGCTGTTCCACTGGAGGAATATGAGGCTTTCTGCTCCCGTAAAGATTTACAGCCTTGGAAACGCAGTACAAGGTCACTATGAGTCAGAACCGACTCTACGGTACTCAACAACAACAACATTGAATGACTACAAAATACCCAGAAGGATTTTAGAGTCTCTAGGAAGCATTTGATATGTGCTCACAAGCAAGTACGGTCAGCAATTTTTCAGCTTATACATTTCAAACTTTTCCTTGCTCCAAGCGGTCCTTGAAGGTGTCTGTGTCTTCCAGTCCCTCAGCCTCCCTCTGGACATGGCCACCAATGTGATGGAAGCTTCAAGGTGCCAGTTGTTGCTGTTGTGAAGTGCCGTTGAGTCAGTTCCGACCCATAGCGACCCTGCATAGGGTTTCCGAGGAGCAGCTGGTGAGCTTGAACCACCGACCTTGCAATTCAAACGGCTTTGCAGTCTGGCACATTAAGGGAGGGATAAGTGTTCAAGAGAAGCTTCTCCCAACTTCCAAGGCATATTCTGTTAGAGAAACTTCAACATCGGACTGCCTTTGGGAAAGCACCCCTATAGTGTCCTTAGTGAATTAGCTTTTGTGATTTTTGCTTATACCATTCCCCCTCCACAAAATCCCCAGGCAGAGTTCAGCAGTGTTTGGAGTGACAACACTCCTAAGTTACAGCCTGTGAGATGTACACACAGTGGAATCTTCTCACCCTCTCCATCTGACCAACCTAACTTAGGATATTCTTTTCAAGAGTGTCCTTAGCCCCTCATCCAACTAATTCACTAATCAGCCTCCAGCCTCACTAAGAAGGACACAGTTATGGAACTTAATAGGGCTGCTTTGATTGATTGATTTTTAAAAATGATTTATTGTGAATTATGTGATAGTTTACATGGGAAAACTTTAGTTTTACATTCATCCCATCATATATTCTTACATTGCCATGCTTACAATCCCCTCCATGCATCATCAGCCAACCCTGAAAGCCTGCCCCCTAGTCATCATCAGCACACAACCTCTCTCCCTCTCTGGGTCTACAGTCCCCAGCCACTCCATCTCTCCACATCATCATCTCTGGCATCACTGTTTATCTGGATAGGGTTCTGCAATCCACTCTTCTCCCTTGATGGTCCCAGGGACCTCCGCTCCTAGACTTCAAAGTCAACCACTTCCCTCCTTTTGCTACAAAATGTCTACCTTTACATTTCTAACCCTCACAGTCAGTCCTGATAACAATTATTCAATATTATGCCACATGAGTGCTATCCCTATCCTTTCATCAGCCCCGCCCAGACAGATTAAATACTACTCAGTGGACATTCTATCTTCCTCCTCACCCTCTGGAACTAGGCTCCCTCTTGAAAGCTTGTAAGCCAGTCACTTCTTGCCTTTGTAGCGTCCCCATTTTGGGTAGCCAATGTCCAAGTTACCCATCCCTGTCTACCCTGTGTATTGAGGGGGTGGGAATGATCCTCGCTGTAAAGATTTGTTCCCTCTTTTGAGCTACTGCATCTGTAGCTGTAGGTTAAGTTCATCAAATTGTATGAGAATACTTTTTTTTTTTTTCCCCTCTTCTTTTTACTTCTGGTTGAGCTCTAATCATCCAGTCACTGAAGCCAGGATAAGTGGGTATTATCTGCAAGTGTGGGTGTTCTTGTGCATATGTCCTCTCTTCTTATCAGCTGGAAGCGTCACTCTCTGCTCTGGTCCTCTGTGAGTATGTCACTAACTCTGGGCCCAGGAGTCCCCAGGTCTTGCCATACTACTGGCCAACCAGTTCTCCACACGGGTTCACAGGAGTCTATTGAACGTTGTAGGGCTTAGCTCGCAGCTTCATTGCTGTTTTTCCCTCACTTCCCCTTATCGGTGACCAGCATGGTCACCAGTCAGAGCACATGTCTGCTCGTGTATTTCCATTGAGTCTTAGTCTTGGAAGGGGGTTTGCCCTGAGGGGACCCGACCACTTGCCTCCATGTCTCCTGGGTGAGCAACTTGCTTTTTTTTGTAGTAATCAGTCAGACTGCCTATATTGTGTTGTATTTTTCCTGTCAATTTTTCTTTCAAGAAGCATCTTCTGTTCTTCTAGCCACTACAGGCTGATCTGCTTGTCCTTTCAAGTGGAAATTTCCCACCTCAGAAGCTTCTGGATGGGGTTCAGGATTCCACCTATAGTCTTATGTATTGCAGAGGCTCCACAGGAAGCCTCCTTCACTGGGCACGTTGCAGCCACATTTTAGATATTCTAATCAGTTATAGGCTGAAGACAGACTTGATTCTTAGAATTTGATTTCTTAGAAACCCATCCTTATTTCCTATTATCCAAACCTGTCATATATTATCATAAATATGCTTAAATTCATCACTAGCACTTAGAATATTGACTGTAAAAATTTTGTGCACTGCTAAGCCCAGTACTAATTGGACTGCTAACCTCAGGGTCAGCAGTTCAAAACTACCAGCTGTTCCATGGGAGAAAAATGAGGCTTTCTGCTCCTGTAAAAATTTACAGCCTTAGAAACCCTGTACAGGTTCGCTATGAATCGGAACCGACTCCAGAGCACATAACAACAACAAGAAGCCCAGTGAGGCACCATAATCATGCCTCTTCTCTTATACGAGTATAACCTTTTTGGGGTTGATAATTGTCTCTTTCTTTCATTGGTTTTATTTTCTGTGTTCTAGTGCCATTTCCCCATAAATGTTCTACCATCTCTGAAATGCACCTATCAATATTTTCCATATTCCCAGACAAAGAAACTCCATTTTTTTCCTCTTAAAAACTGTTCTTTACATCAGTTTCTATGATTCTGAGACCAGAAGAACTAGATGGTACTTGGATACCACTACCAATTGTTCTGAATGGGATCACATTGGAAGGTCCCAGATAGAGTGGGAGAACATGTTAAAATGAACTCAAAATTATAAGATAGACCAGGCATACTGGTCAGAAAGAGACTGGAGGAACCCAAGACTATGGTCATCAGGCACCCTTCAGGTCTGGAACAGAATTCACCCTTTTGGCTAGGTATATAGGGGACAACAACACTAAAATGGTAGGTTTGACATGGAGTGATCTACTATTCAAGATCAAAAGGGCAACATTTACTAAGGAACAAAATTCAGACAGGTTGAGAAGGAGGGTGAAATGGAACTAAAAACCACAGGGAGGAAGGTGGATACCTAACGGGTGTTACATGGAGCCAATTGCTATCTTTGAGATGAAATGAAGTGTATGATTTGATGAATGTTAAACTAATGACCTGCTCCATAAACCTTCATTCAATACATAATAAAAAGTTGAAAAATAAAATAAAATAAAAAGGTCTTCCTTTTGGAATGCTTCTGCCTGCTCCAATCTGGAAGATTGCTCTATTTTTAAATCCCACTTGTACCTCTTCTGTGATGGACCACCCCTATTTTTGTTCCAATGCTTTTCTTTCTCAGGTTGCACTCTTGTTTCATTACTAAGAAAGCTTGTGAAAAAGTAAAAGTTTTGAGAGCTGCATGTCTGAAAATGTCTTTATTTTGCATCTAAATTTCATTGATAGTTTCTCTGGGTATAGAATTTTACTTTTTCTATATAATTTTTATTTCAATTTTCTCATTTTAACATAAAGATCACTAATATATGTTGGATTTCTGATGCTTTAAGTAGACTCTCATACTTCTGACATATTATAAGAAGGGATCAATCCTGGAGAAGGACATCATGTGATCTCCATCACCGATAAAGAGGAACAACCCCAATTAAATGGATTGGCACAGTGGCAGCAGCAATGGGCTCAAGCATAGCAATTTTGAGGTTGGTGCAAGACTGGGCAGTGTTTCATTCTGTTGTGCATAAGGTCTCTATGAGTTGATACAGACTTGATGACATCCAACAATAACAATGACAGCAAGAAGACTCCACCACTCATCTGTCAGTTTGTCATACTATGGTGGACCATGTGTTGCTGTGATGCTGGAAGCTACGCTACTGGTATTTTTAATTCTAGGAGCATAACCCAAAGTAGACAGGTTTCAGTGGAGCTTCTAGACTAAGACTAGGAAGAATGTGAGGCAGGCTACCTCTGAATGGTAAGCCACTGAAAACCTTATGAATAATAATGGAACATTGCCAGATATAGTGCCAGCTAATGAGCTTCTCAGGTTGGAAAGCACTTAAAATACAACTGCAGTAGAGTTGCCTCCTCAAAGTAGAGTTAACCTTAATGACATGAATAGAGCAAAGCTTTCAGGACCTTTATTTGCTAATGGGGCACAAGTCAAAATGAGAAGAAATAGCTACAAACATCCATTAATAATCTGAACTTGGAATGCACAAAGTACGAATCTTGGAAAATTAGCATCATCAAAATGAAAGGAAACATTATAAAGATCAATATCCTAGATTATTAATATTAATGAGCTGAAATGGACTGTTACTGGTCATTTTGAATCAAAAAATCATATGGTTTATTATACCTATGTTGTTGTTAAGTGCCATCGAGTCAATTCTGACCCATAGCGACTCTGTATAGGGTTTCCAAGGAAAAGCTGGTGAGCTTGAACCACCAACCTTGCAGTTCAAATGACTTTGCAGTCTGATGCATTAGCCCACAGCGCCACATCAGGATTCCTATTATTATACCTATGCAGGACAGATAATTATTTATTATTGTCCTTCAAGTCAAATTTCTCCATTTTGTGATATATGGTAAATCCTAGACTCTGTGCCTGTGATTATGGACTCATTTTGAAATGAATAACTAAGGAGTAAAGATTAAGGTGGGGCTAAGGAATAAAGATTACAGTGGAGCTAAGGATTAAGGATGCCTCCACCTTAGTAGTCACCACCCTTGGTTTCCCTTGGGGGCATGGTCTGACTCCAATGTAGACTACAATTAAGATTGCTTTGGAAAAGCTTGCTCTGGTAGCGTAGTGAACCTTAAGGTCAGCAGTTCGAAACTACCAGCCGCTTTGCAGGAGAAATATGAGGCTTTCTACTCCTGTTAAGATTTACAGCCTTGGAAACCCTGTACAGGGTTGCTATCGGTCGGAATCGACTCGATGGCACTTAACAACAACAAGGATTAAGGATGCCTCTACCTTAGTAGTCACCACCCTTGGCTTCCCTTGGGGGCATGGTCTGACTCCAATGTGGACTACAATTAAGATTGCTTTGGAAAAGCTTTCTCTCTTGACCTGGGTCTTGCACCTGGCTCATTAGTGTGACCTCTAGTTTATGGTAATTTTGGCCCATCATCTGACATGATTCACCAGCTTCTGTAGCATCCTGCATCAACTTCCTGCTGATTTGGGTTCCTCAGTTCCTGAAAGTACATTCATGAGAAGGTTCCTCCAGACTGATCTCTGAACTATGGATTTGGGACTTGCCAGCCCCCAAACTGCATGAGCCATTTCTTTTGAAGATTTTGAGTTTTGTGAGGCAATGAAGCATGTTACAGAACTCTGGAACCTGAAGGAAGAGAGGAGTGGTAATTGATATCAAGGACTATGGAGGGTTGCCTTCAACTCATAGGGACGAGCCTTGTGCTTGATCTGTATAAAAGAAATTATTCATGAAGCAGGGAATGACAAGTTAGTTGAAGGACAATGTTGTTGTTGTTATTAAGTGATGTTGAGTCGATCCTGACCCATAGCGACCTGAGCGGCTAGCCTCACATTAATCATCAAAAAGAGCATTTCAAGATCTATCTTGAAATGTAAGTGCTGTCTGTGATAGGATAATATCCATATGCACATAAGGAAGACCAATTAATGCTACTATTATTCAAATTTATGCACCAACCACTAAAGCTAATGCAATTGAATAATTCTATGAATTTCTTTATTCGGAGAGTGATCAAACATACAATCAAGATGAACTGATAATTACTGGTGATTGGAATGCAAAGGTTGGAAAAAAAGAGGAAGGATCAATAGTTGGAAAATATGACCTTGGTGATAGAAACAATGCTGAAGAACATGTGATAGAATATTGTAAGACCAATGACTAACTCCTTGACAATACATCTGTTTAAACAATATCAATAGGACCTACCTCACCAAATGCTGTACACAGGGATCATATTGACTGCATCTATGGAATGAGATGATGGAGAAGCTCAATATCACCAGCCAAAACAAGGCCAGGGACTGAGTGTGAAATAGACTATCAGTTGCTCATATGCAAGTTCAGGTTGAAACTGAAGAAAATTAAAACAAGTCCATAACAGCCAAAATATGAACTTGAGTATATTCAATTACCTGAATTTAGAGAATGTCTCAAGAACAGATTTGATGCATTGGCCACTAATGACTGATAACCAGAAGAATTGTGGTATGACATAAAGAATATCATACATGAAGAAAGCAAAAGGTCATTAAAAAGACAAATAAAAAAAAGACCAATATGGATGTCAGAAGAGACTCTGCAACTTATTCTTGAGCATAGAGAAGTTAAAGCGACTGAAAGAAATGAGGAAGTAAAAGAACTGAATAGAAAAATGTAAAGGGAAGCTTAAGAAAACAAAGTCAAATCTTATAATGACATGTGCAAAGACCTAGAGTTGGAAAACTAAAAGGGAAGAACACGCTAAGCATTTCATAATCTGAAAGCACAGAAGTAAAAATTCAAGCCTCGACTTGCAATATTGAAGGATTTTATGAGTAAAATGAAGTCCTGGTGTGGTGCTATAGGATAACAGTGACTGTTATCTGCAAGGTTGATTAATCAAAACCTATCAGCATCTCCTCTTGGAAACCCTATACAGGGTCGCTATGAGTCAGAACTGACTCGATGGTACTTAGCAATGATAACAACAATGGACAAACCATTGAATGATTCAGGAACCATCAAAAGATGATAGAAGGAATACAGAGTCACTGGACCAAAAAGATGTGGTTGATGCTCAACCATTTCAAGACATAGCATATGATCAAGAGCTGATAATATTAATGGAACAGGTCCAAGCTGCACTAAAGGCAATGTTGGAAATCTAGGCACTAGGAATTCATAGAATACCAATTGAAATGTTCCAACAAACTTATTCAGTGCTGGAGGTGCTCATTCATCTATGCCAAGAAAGTTGGAAGACAGCTACCTGGCCAATCAATTGGAAGAGATCTACATTGTGTCCATTACAAAGAAATGTGACTCAATGGAATATAAAAATCAGCAAACAATATCATTAATATCGCATGCAAATAAAATTTTGATGAAAATAATTTAAAAATGCTTGTAGCAATACATCAACAAGGAGCTTTCAGAGATTCAGTCAAGATTCAGAAATGAAGTAGAATGAGGGATATCATAGATGATGTCAGATGGATTTTGACTAAAAGCAGAAAATACCAGAAAGAATTTAAGTTGCACTTTATTGACGATACAAAGGTATTTGACTATCTGGAGCATAACAAACTTTGCAAAAAATGGAAATTCCACAACACTTAATGTACTCATGTAGAACCTGTTCATAGACTAAGAGGCATTTGTTAAAAAAGAACCAGGGGATACTGAATGGTTTAAAATCAGAAAAGGTGTGTTCCAGGGCTGTTTCCTTTCAGCACATATCTATTCAACTTGTATACTGAGCAAATATCCAAGAAGTTTGATTTTAAGAAGAACATTGCATCAGGATTGGAGGAAGACTCATTAATTGTCTGGGACATGTAGATGACACAACCTTGCTTGCTGGAACCGAAGAGGACTTATTGAAGATCAAAGATTATATAGACTTCAGTAATGGAATGTGCCTCAATGTAAAGAAAACAAAAATTCTCACAACTGGAACAATAAATAAATCATGACAAAATGGAGAAAAGATTGAAGTTGTCAAGGACTTTATTTTGTTGGCTCTACAATCAACACTCATGGAAGCAGCAGTCAAGAAATCAAATGATTTATTGAATTAGGCAAATCTGCTGCAAACAACCTCTTTAAAATGTTAATGAGCAAAGATACCAGTTTGAGGACTAAGGAGTACCTGACCCAAACCATGGTATTTTCAGTTGCCTCATATGTATGTGGAAGTTGGAGAAAGAATAAAGAAGACTGGAAAACAATGGATGCATTCAAATTATGGTGTTGGAGAAGAATATTGAAAGTACTATGGACTTCCAGAAGAACAAATGCATGTCTTAGAAGAAGTACAGTTAGAATACTCCTTAGAAGCTAGCATGGCCAGACTTGTCTTTTGTATTTTAGACATGTTGTCAGAAGGGTTCAGTTCTTGAAGAAGGACATCATGCTTGGAAAAGTGGAGGGTCAGCAAAAAAGCAGAAGACCCCCAGGAGATGGATTGATACAGTGGCAGCAACAATGGGCTCAAACACAACAATTGTGAGAATGATGCAGCACCAGGCACTGTTGCGCATAGGGTCACTATGAGTTAGAACTGATTCTGCTCCCATAAAGATTTACAGCCTCGGAAACCCTGTACAGGGTCATTATGAGTCGGAACCGACTCCACGGCACATAACCAACAAACCAATCAACCAACAGCAACAATAGCAACAACAAGGATGCTTAACATATATCAAGAGGTGGATGTAATTTCAAGAAACTTGCATTTCACCCCCTCTTAAAAATAATTATTGTGGTAAAATATATATGACAAAATTGACCATTTTAACTGTGTAATTCAGTGACATTAAATATATCAATGATAGCCATCACCTCTGGTGATTACAAAATATTTTTTCATCATCTCAAATAAACTCACTGTCCATTAAGCAATAACTCCCCATTTTCTCTTCCTCAGTTCCTAGAAACTACTAATCTTCTTTTGTTTCTACGGATTTACTTATTCTAGATATTTTCATAAATGGGATTGTATAGTCCTTTTGTGTCTGACTTATTTCTCTTAGCATAATGCTTTCAAGGTTCATCAATGCTATATCAGGACTTCATCTTCTTTGTAGTTGAATAAAATGCATTGTATGTAGAACTTTATTTTGAAAATAATTTTCTTTCATTATTATGGAGTCCAGGAGCTCTGGTAGCGTAGTGGCTGCGAACCATAAGGTCAGCAGTTCGAAACTACCAGTCGCTCCACGGGAGAAAGATGAGGCTTTCTACTCCCGTAAGGATTTACACCCTCGGAAACCCTGTACAGGGTCGCTATGGGTCGGAACCGACTCAAAGGCACTTAACAACAGCAACAACATTATGGAGTCCTGGTGTAGTGCTGTGGGATAAAGCACTAGAGCAAAAGGTTGGTTTGAACCACAAGGTTGGCAGTTCAAACTCACCAGCCACTTCTTGGAAACCCTATACAGGGTCACTATGAGTTGGAACCTACTGTACTCGACAGCACTTAACAACAACAAATTACAGAGTCATTGCTACATTTTATTTTACTTTGCAGAATTACTGTTGAGAAGTCAGATTCCATTCAGATTTGCAATTCTTTGTGCATGCGTTGTTTCTATCCTTTTGGAAGCTTTAGAATTTGTCTGTTTATTTCTGATGCTTTCAAATCTTACAACAATGTGCCTTAATGTAATTTTATTTTTTTCTCTCTCTTTTTCTCACTCACTGTGATGGACATCTAGAGATTCCTGTTTTTTGTTTTGTTTTGTTTTACTCAGAAAGAAAGATTTATTAAAGAATACCTTGCAAGGGGAGGCACATTATAGTAGCAGTGTCTCGACATTACTGGTTTTTGCTTTAGGAATATTTTGTTGTGTGGTACTCTTGTGTTTGATAATAATATCATTATATCTTTGATCAATACCTCTCTATTCTTTCTTCTGTTCTTTCTTGAATTTACATATAATATTACTATTATTCTAATTGCTGCCTTGTTTTTCTACTAGCTCTCTATTTGTGTTAACTCCTTCTTCCCTTCCCATTTCTTTATTTTATTTTTCAACTCTTTCATTAATGCTCTGTGTTAATTTCTAAGACATTTTGAGCTCCACACATACTTCTTAGTTTTTGGGGTTTTTTTTTTTTTTTTTGCATTAGCTTGGTTTTGTTCAAGAATTCAATATCTTATGTTTATAAAGACATTACAGTACCCGTAGTTTTGTATTCACTGCCATTATTTTCTATATTCTCTTAGTATGTTACAGTTCTTTTCCAATTGGAAGGCTTCTTCAAATGTCTGGGAATCCTAAGCAGTTTCTTCAGATTTAGACTAAGACACAAAAACTGTATGATGTGTTATGCAATGGATAGAGATTGCAGACTGGTGAGATTCACTAGTTTGATCAAAGTAGACTTTGACATTGGAGACTTAACATCCCTGTTTTCCTCCCCCTATTTCCCCCCCAATGGGTTGGAACCAGCTCGATAGCACTTAACAACAACAACAGCTCCCCACCAGATCTAGAGATTTTTTGTTTTTATCTATTTTTTAAATAGATTTCTTTATTGTGGCTATGGAAGCAGAGCTGGGCAAAGAGATGAAGTCCCACTCTACAATGCAGCTTGTCTCATCTTTCCATGTTCACTTAATAGCTATCCTCTTCCCCAATGTATAATGTGGTAAGTACTTAATCTTCCCATGTTCACTTCATATCTATCCTCTTTCCCAATGTATAGTGTGGTAACTTCTGAATCTTTCCATGTTCACTTCATATCAAGTTGTCTTGTTTTCACTTCAGTATTCCTTTTGCACCTGCCTAGCTGTACCTTCCTCCTTCTTGATGAGTCAGGACCACATTTCTATCCCTTTGCCATTTTCCAAACACTTGTTGAAATCACTTGTAGGCTCACATGTCCTTAACCAGTCATTTTGTTCTTATGAACTAAAATATTTTCAATTCTTTTACTGGTATTCATTGGAGTTTGAAACACACACATACGTATGTCTTCCATCGGCCATGTTTATCTTGCTCTACTGTACTTGAATACCTTTCATACTCATGCTCTATGAAAGATTCCTAGGCCCTGTGTTCTAGGAATCCTGGTGACTGTGTGAGTTAGTCCTCGCGCTGCTAACCACAAGTGCTGCAAATCCACCAGCTGTGCAGTGGGAAAAATAGGAAACTATCTGTTCCCAAAAAGATTTACAGGTAGAGAAACCCTATTTTGTGTCACTATGAGTCAGAATCGACTGGACAGCAGTGGGCTTGGTTTTTGGTTTTTAAGCCCTGTTCACTTCCAGACTTGCTGTGTGACCCTGAGAAAAGCACTCGTCCTCTGGGCCTCAGCTTCTTACCTGTAAAAGCAGCCATTTTAAAATTGCTATCATCATTGCCCTTAGACCTTAGTTTGTTGTTGTTGTTGTTAAGTGCCTTCGAGTCGGTTCCGACCCATAGCGACCTTGTACAGGGTTTCCGAGGGTGTAAATCTTTACGGGAGTAGAAAGCCTCATCTTTCTCCCGCGGAGCGGCTGGTAGTTTCGAACCGCTGACCTTAAGGTTCGCAGCCCGATTCGTAACCACTACGCTAACAAAACAGACCTTAGTTTGCTCATCTGTAAATGAGTTGTTTTGAGTTCCAGTTCACCTATGGCAGTTTAAGATCATTATAGCTCTCCACCCAACACCCACTCCCCCATTGATTGTGCTAAAAATCCAGCATAAAAGTAAAACAGAAATAAAACAAAAACACAACAACAACAAAAAGCCCCAGCTACCCAAGGACCCTGAGAAGCCGTAAATGCAGTTGAACTAAGTAAGTCCATGAAACATTTGAAAAGGAACCCTCAATTAGCTGTTGTTGTTACATGCCGGGGAGTCAGTTCTGAATCATAGCGACCCTGTACAGGGTTTCCGAGGCAGTAAATCTTTACGGGAGTGGAAAGCCTCATCTTTCTCTCGCGGAACAGCTGGTAGTTTCGAACTGCTGACCTTGTGGCTAGCAGCCGATTCATAACCACCACGCTACCAGAGCGCCTTACAGTCCAGCTAATCTACAGATTTTCAGTCCACAGTCTGAAAATTGGACTTTGAAGTTAAATTATAGGTGATAGTGTTATGTATAGGACAATAAAATGCAAATGCTGTGGAAAATTAGCACCCTGAAATCTATTAGTAATATTATAAATTCTTTTAGCGTTGGGAGCTTGAGTCCTGTGAGCTCCACTTTATCTGTCCTGTGGCGCAAGCATTAGAATGTGATCCCATTTGTGCTTCTAGTTGGGAAATGTACCAAGATTTAAAGGTCTTAGAAGTAATATGCTTCAGTTACATATTGGTGATGTTACTCCATCAGAGCAGGCCATTTCCTGCTGAAAATAAACAGCTTTATAGCTTTCCTAAATAAAAATACTATTTATATTTTTAATATTCTAGCCTAGAAAGTTAGGGATTTCCTCCCTAGAAGATAGAATTCAAAGAAGTTTGGGGCTTCCAAAGTTTAAATAACAATTAAAATATTCTTTATAATAATGTCAAGCAATATTTTTTTATATTTTGGTAAGTCAAATAGTTTTATGCTCTTCCCATATTAAAACAATAACATTGTTAATAGATATTTTCAATCTTTGTCTCTAAATATGTCACAAATGTTGAGGTAGATTTTATTATTGGTGTGGCACCGTAGGATAAACACTTGATCTTAAGGTGGTCTAGAACCACAAGGTTGGCAGTTCAAACTTACCACCCACTCCTCAAAAACTCTATACAGGTCTTTTGCAGCAGATTTGCATAGTGCAATATGTTGTTTGATTTCTTGACTGTTGTTTCCAGGATCATTGCAAAATGAAGTCTTTTAATAACTTCAATCTTTTCTCCATTTATCATGAGGATATTTGCAGGTCTAGTTATAAGAACTGTTGTTTTCTTTACATGGAGGTTCAATCCATACTGGAGGCTTTGATCATCTGCAGGAAGTATTTTTAGTCCTCTTCACTACCAGCAAGCACAATTTTGTCATCTGCATATCACATGTTGTTAATGAATTTTTCTAGAATCTTGATGCCATGTTCTTCACATAATCCATCTTCTTGGATTATTTGCTCAGCATACAGATGGAATAAATATGGTTAAAGAATACTACCGTGCTGCATACCTTTCCTGATTTTAAACTATGCAGGATCCCCTTGTTCTGTTCCTCATGGGCACAATTAAGTGTTCTGGGGTACCTATTCTTCACAATGTTGTATGGTTTGCTATGACCCATACAATCAAATACCTTTGCATAGTCAATAAAGTAAGTGAAGTTTTTACTCGTACTCTCTGATTTTTAGCCAAGATCCATTTGACTTCAGCAATGCTAACCCTCGTTTCATATCCTCTTCTTTAATCTAGCTTGAGTTTCTGGCAGCACCCTGTTGATGTACGATTGCAACAATTTTTGAATTACCTCAGCAAAATTTTACTTGCATGTGATGACATTGTGTGATAATTTCCACTTTCTTTTGGGTCATCTTTCTTGAGAATGGGTACAACATGGATCTCTTCCAATTGATTAGGCAGGTAGCTGTCTTCCAAATTCCTTGACACAGATAAGTGAGTGTCTCCATTGCTGTATCAGGTTGTTGAAACATTTCAATTTGCATTCTGTCAATTCCTGGAACATTGTTTTTTTTCCATTGCCTTCAGTGAAATTTGGATTTTTCTTTCAGTACTATCAGTTCTTGATCATATGGTACCTCTTGCAATGACTGAACATCAACCAATTCTTTTTGGTTGTTCTTAAGTGCTGTTGAGTTGATTCACACTCACAGAGTCTCTTTACAGGGTTTCTGAGGTGGGTTTGAACAGCAAACTTGTGGTTAGTAGTCCAGCGCTTATCTTTTAGTGTAACCGTATGTTGTTGTTGTTAAGTGTCATCGAGTCAGTTCCGACTCATAGCGAACCTGCATAGAGTTTCCAAAGAGCAGTTGGTGAACTTGAACAGCCTACCTTATGGTTTAAACTGACCTTATAGTCCATTGCATTATTCCACAGCACCACACCAGGACTCTATTGTTGTTATTAGGTGCCATCGATTCATAGCAACCCTATGCACAACAGAAAGAAACACTGCCCGGTCGTGGCCCAACCTCACAATTTACTGCTGCGCCTGAGACCATTGCTGTCACCACTGTGCCAATCCATCTCGTTGGGGGTCGTCCGGGACTCCATAGAAACCTTCAATATTGCAACTTGAGGCCTGACATTTTTCTTCGTTCTTTCATCTTCAGTAATGTTGTGTGTGTTCTTCCCTTACGGTCTTCTAACGCCAGGTCTTTGCGTATGTCATTATAATAATTGGCTTTGTCTTCTCTAGCTATCCTTTGAAATTTCCTGTTCAACTCTTGTATTTCCTCATTCCTCCCAGTTGCTTTAGTATAAGCACTAGACTGTGAACCAAAAGGTCAGTGGTTCAAACCCTCCTGCTGCTCCTTGGAAACCCTGTCACGATTAGTAGGAATCCACTCAACAGAATTAAACAACAACTCTTAATAGCAAGTTTTGGAGTTGCTGCTGACATCCATTTTAGTCTTTTCTTTCTTTCTTTCTTTCTTTCTTTCTTTCTTTCTTTCTTTCTTTCTTTCTTCCTTCCTTCCTTCCTTCCTTCCTTCCTTTTTTTCTCTCTCTTTCTTTAATTCTTTCTTTCCTATTTTTAAAATAATCTTTGCTTTCTTCATTTATCATGTTTTTGATGTCATCCAAAACTCTTCTGGTTTTAGGTCATTAGTGTCTAATGCCTCAAATCTGTTCTTGAGATGGTTTCTAAATTCAGGTGGGAAATGTCATATTTTGGCTTTCATGGACTTAAAAAAAAAATTATTCAGTTTTAGCTTGAATTTGAATTTGCATTATGAGCCAGGTCCTGGTTTTGTTTTGAATGATGATATTGAGTTTTTCCATCATCTCTTCCCATAGATTTAGTCAATCTGAGTCCTGTGTATTCCATCTGGTGAGGTCCATATGTATAATTGTTTATGTTGTTGAAAAGGTATTTGCAATGAATAAGTTATTTGTCTTGCAAGATTCATTCCTGGGATCTCCATCATCATTTCTATCAACAAGGCCATATTATCTAAGTACAAATCTTCTACTTTGTCCAATTTCATTATTTCAATCACCAGTAATTGCCAATACATGTTTGTTGCATCTTTGATTAGTTTCAGACTGAAGAAATTGAATGTTGTTGCTAGGTGCCATCAAGTCAGTTCCAACTCATAGCAACTCTATGCATAACAGATTGAAACACTGCCTGATCCTGCACCATCCACACAATTGTTGTTACACTTGAGCCATAGCATTCCATAGTACTTTCAGTATTCTTCTCCAGTGTGATCTTTGACAAAGGCACAAAGGCAATTCTATGGAAAAAAGAGAGTCTTTAACAAATGGTGTTGGAACAATTGGATGGCCAGATGAAGAAACCAAAAAAAGAAAAAAGAAAGAAAAGAGAAAAAGGAATCTAGACAAAGGCTTTACATGGTTCACAAAAATTAAGTCAAAATTGATAGTATATCTCAAAGTAAAATTCAAAACTATAAAATATCCACAAGGTAATATAGGAGAAAATTTAGGTGCCTGTCATAGATTGAATTGTATCCCCTCAAAATATGTGTCAACTTGGCTGAGTGATGACTCTGGTGGTTTGGCCATATGTAACTATGTAATATAGCAGCTATGTGATGATGATTCCTCATGAGATGATTTGATGTGATAAACCAATATGAGGATTAATGCTGGGTTGCAATACCTTTAATAAAATAGCAACCCTGATCTGATGTAAGAGAATTTTCCAGGTGTATGGCCTTCAACATCTTTTACCTTCCAAGAGATAAGAGGAGAGAGAAGAGGGCAGAGATTAGAGGGATCTACTACCACCAAGAAAGAAGAGTCAGGAGCAGAGTGTGTTCTTTAGACTTGTTGTAGTTAGGTGCCATCGAGTCGGTACCGAATCATAGTGGCCCTATGCACAACAGAACGAAACACTGCCAGGTCATGGGCCAACCTCACAATTGTTGCCACGCTTGAGCCCGTTGATGCTGCCACTTGGCCAATGCATCTTGCTGGGGGTCTTCCTCTTTTTCTCTGACCCTCCACCTTAACAAACATGATATCCTTCTCCAGTGACTGGTCCTTCCTGATAATATGTCTGAAGTATGAAAGATGAAGTCTGGCCATACTGGTCTCCAAGAAACACTTTGGCTGTACCTCTTCCAACACAGATCTGTTTGTTCTTTTGGTAGCCCATGGCAGTTTCAGTAGTATCCTCCAACACCATAACACAAAAGCATCAATTCTTCCACGGTCTTCCTTATACACTGTCCAACTTTCGCATACATATGAGGTTATTGAAAATACCATGACTTGGGTCAGTTGTACCTTAGTCCTCAAACTGACATCTTTGCTCTTCAACACTTAAAAAGGTATTGTGCAACAGATTTGCCTAATGCAATATGTTGTTTGATTTCTTGACTGCTGCTTCCATGAGTGTTGATAGTTGATCTAAGAAGATTGAAGTCCTTGACAACTTCAATCTTTTCTCCATGATAAGAATGTTGTTTATTGGTC
>NW_006408664.1:3023487-3034337 GCF_000296735.1 Chrysochloris asiatica | reverse complement strand
GATCAATACATCTTGATTGCATGTTTGATCAATTTCAGATTGAAGAAGTTGGTAGAATTCTTCTATTTCATCCTCACTGGCTTTTGTTGTTGGTGCATAAATTTGAATAATAGTGATATTAACTGGATATTATCCTATCCCAGACAACGTTGTACCTCAGGCGTGGTCTAGGTAAGTTCTTTTTGATAATGAATGTAACACCATTCCTCTTCAATTTGTCATTCCCAGCATAGTAAACCATATAGTTGTCAGATTCAAAATGGCCAATACCAGTCTGTTTCAGCTCACTAATGTCTAAGATATCGATGTTTTATGCATTCTATTTCATTTTTCACAATTTTCAAGTTTCTTAGATTCATACTTTATACATTCCATGTTCTGATTATTAATGGATGCTTATAGCTGTTTCTCTTTATTTTGAATTGTGCCCATCAACAAATGAAGGTCCTGTGGGCTTTACTTCCATGAGCTTTACTCCATTGGCATCATCACGGTCAACTCTACTTTGAGGAGGCAGCTCTTCCCCAGTCGTATTCTGAGTGCCTTCCAACCTGAGGGGCTCATTTTCCAGCACTCCATCTGACAGTGTTTCTCTGCTAGTCGTAAGATTTTCAGTGACTAAATATTCGGATGTAGTTCGTCACACCTTGTTTCTAGTCTGTCTTCGTCTGGAAGCTCATCTGAAACCTGTCCACCAATGGGTGACCCTGCTGGTATTTAAAATACCGGTGGCATAGCTTTCAGAATCACAGCAACTCATAAGCCACCTAGTAAGGCAAACTGACAGATGAATGGTGGTTTCTTTATACTTGGGTTCTTTGTATTATGAAGTTCTTAGGACCAGGAAAAGATTGATGTCAAGACACATGGAGATATCCAAGGAATGCTGGATCTATAGGTGATGATAGAAGACAGGATCTTTCTCTAGAACTCTCTGAATTTGGATGTCTAGCCTCCTTAACTGTGAGAGAGTAAGTTTGTGTTTATGTACTTGAGGTATTTCTATTATTGTAGCATTAGATAACTAGTTACCTTGAGTTTGACAATGAGTTGCTAGATAAAACCCCAAAACCACAGTTCATGAAAAAAAATTCACTAGATGATGTTATTAATATTTTATAAAAGTTCTAAATGAAAATTAAGAACTCCTGTGAAAAACTTAGTTAGCAGAATGAAAAGACAAGTCAAAGATTGGAAGAAAAATATTTTCAAAACTCATATCTGATAAAGGACTTGTTGTAAAACATGCAAAAACTCCTTAAGTTCAATAATAGGAAACAATCCAATTTAAAAATGGGCAAAAGAACAGACACCTCATTAAAGAAGATATATGAGGGTTAGTAAAAAGGTATAGCTAGCAGGGTCTTAGGGAAGTGTGATGGCTGCATATAATAAGCCCTGGATTGTGAACAACAAGATCTGTGGTTCAAGCCCACCATTCATTCCGAGGGAGAAAGATGAGGCTTTCTACTTCAGCAAAGATGTACAGCTTCAGAAATGCTATACAGGGTCGTTATTCAGTTGGAACTGATTCGACAGCACTTAACAACAACTAGGGTCTCATTTCATAATGCATGGGCTTATTCCAAACAAAACACGTTTAAACCTGTCTCTGTGATCAGTGGATGATTGTAGACAAGTTCTGTCAGTACTGTACTTCTTTTAGTCTCATTATCCATTGCCATCGAGTTGATTCCAACTAGGAGTACTGGTATGGTGCTGTAGAATAAGCACTGGACTGCTAACCACAAGATTGGCAATTCAAACCTACCAGCTGCTCCTTGGAAACCCTATACAGTTGATTCCATGGTACTTAACAACAATAACAATAGTACAGTTAACATATGCACATATGAAAAAATACTCAGTATCATTTGTCATTGTTGTTGTTGTTGTTGTGTGCCGTCGAGTCAGTTCTGACCCATAGCAACCCTGAATAGGGTTTGTGAGGAGCGGCTGGTGAGCTTGAATCCCCAACCTGGCAGTTCAAATGGCTTTGCAGTCTGGCACATTAACCCACAGCGCCCCACCAGGACTCCCATTTGTCATTAGGGAATTGCAATTTAAACAACAAGGAGAGATACCACTATGCATAAATTGAAATGATTAAAATCCAAAAAATTGACAATGTCAAGTGTTGTCAAAGAAGCATTTCCTCCTTAAAACCAAAAGACAGAGTTACACCTCTATACACTCCTTGAAAATTCTCAGTGTGACTGAATTTCAGGAATTTCGTTTTATTTGTGTTTCATAAGTCATCACCAAGATTTTATCCTTAGTTTCCCTTAGTGTAAAAAGTTATAATATGTTGGAGCTAGGTTGTTTGGCATTCATGTTCTCAAAATGGTAAGCAGATTTACTTTCTTCTTTGCTGTTATTTTACTTTACATAATGTTTTTAAAAATACATGCACTTTTTAAGTACTGGAAAAGGCAGGTAAATTAGCCAGAAACTGAGCTTGCTACCGAAAGGCATGTTTAAACCAGACAAAACCTACTGATAAAAAAATCAAATACACTTTCATAAACATACCAGATGTTTCATAAACTAAACCACCCTTTGGTGCTAAAATCTAAATCTCTTACTGACATCCAAATATTACTATTATAAATGTTGAAATGCTCCCAGTTTTAACATGTGTAAGAAAGCCAAACCTTTTCTCCAGGTAAAATGCAATCACAAAATATCCAAAGAACTAGATTTATTACAGATATCCCAAATGGGTGGTAAAGCAATAAATAAATAAATAAATAAATACAATATGACATAAGGTATTAGGTTATACTTAACATGTTTATTTTTCAAAGGTTGAACACCATTAATCTATGACAGGTGTGAGGTCTATGATTTGAAATAATTATATTTCAAATCATTCATATCATTGCTTAATAGATGACTTCATTCTTCCCAGTTACCATATGTTCTAACCATGCAAATGAGAAGGAAAAGAACATCTGGTTGACCATTGTTGTCTTGCCTGGCATGCAGGACGTGTGGCATTGCATGTGTCTCTTATCAGCTTCCTCTGGGATGTCAGCATAGCGGATGGTTTCATATTTTACACAGCTGGTACATTTAAGACATACCATCAATCTTAGCTCAGTAGCATCCTTATACCTTTGGGTTTTTCTTGGGCTTTTGTGGATGAATTCCATATTTGGATTATGCAAATACGTCTCCTAGAGATTCAAGTGGGAGTGGCATATTTGTATAACAGTATCTTTGTATAATTTGGCAAGTTATGAGTATAAACGTAGGCAGCAAGGTACAGTTCTCTGGAAAACCTGTGTCGGGATTTCTATATCTGAATGCTAATACTGACTTTATTTTAACAATCCTGGGGAAAACTCAGTGAGCTCTCTACTTTATTTAACCCATTGTAGAATGATGAAAATAACTGACTAACAATCATCCTGCTACTGTGTTAAGACCATTGGGTAGAACTATGATATTCATGCATACTGTTATTTACAAAGCCAGTCACCTTTTTGTAAGGGTATGGTTTGAATGGTAACTTATTTACAAATGCATGATTTGAGAATTACAGCATAAATTTGGTAACATGTTTATTCACAATTTATTTGGTCATATTCCTACTTGCCCAGGGGTCTGATGGAAAATCTGGGCATCCTAAGAAAATTATGCTCTCTTGAGGTAGTCCAATCTTTTTTACTGCTAAATCCATTCTGTGAAGAAGGATGTTCATTCATTTACCTTAACGTTTATCATAAAACAGTGGACGCCTTAGTCCTAATCTAAGAAAATGATTCACCAGGACACAATCAATACCCTTGGATTTTTATATTTTTCATTCTTCTGAAATGTAAGAAATTTTATTGTTCATTTTGTCTAGATGTGTAATTTTCTTGCATAGTGCCCAAATAGAATAGGCTTTATAATGTGAGGGAAAACTGAAAAGGAGCTTTTGTTTCAAATGTCTATAGAAATACAAATATAAATCTACATAAATATCTGGAAAAAAAATTAAATTAAAAAAATTGAGCAGCAATCCAGAGCTTAAGAACATGTTTACAGAATGGCCAGTACAAATGCAGAATGTATTTTCTTTGTTATTTTTTTTCCATTAGTATTCACATTATGGAACAAAAAAGGTTTTTTTTCTTCTTTTGTCCCCCCCTTGCATAATCAATTTTTTAAGAAGCTGTGAGAGCCAGAGTCTATTTTCTTCAGTCTCTGAATGCCAGCAGGCACACTGGGGGCAGTTAAATAATAAATAATAACAAATACTGGGTTTATTGACTCTTGAACCCTTGAATCAATCAATTAATCATGATATTATGGCCAGATCAAAGTGATAAAATTCTAAAACTGACTGCAAGATGCAAATGGATAAATCTCCCAGCAGGAATACTTACAAACCATTCTGATCAAATAAAAAATGATGATCAATTATGCTCTTTAGGGCCCAGTAACTTAGATTTATGTAAATGCTGTCAAGTACATCCCTCCAGGATCTAACAGTCTCCTAAACATCACTTTTCAGGGTGAAACATCTCTGGTCAAATCACCCTAAAGACTAAAATAGTAAAATCAGAGCCTTAAATGTCACCTATATTTTAAAGGATACTTTCCCTTCAAAATATCTTCTTACAATATATAATTTGGCTATTTCAGTAAGACTTACAACCAGGCCAGTGTATCCTGTTATTTTTGTTAAGTGTTGTTGAGTTGGCTCTGACTCATAGTGACCCTGTGTAGGGTCTGGTGGGTTTGAACTGCCAATTTTATGGCTAACAGTTCAGTGCTTATCCAACAGCACCACACCAGGACTCCTAGTTAAATTAAAAGTAATTTTCCTTTTACCAGCCCCCAACTATTGGTTAGGTACAAAGGACAAAATTCTATGGAACATTTTGATCAATCTACAGGAAACAATATAATTGGTTCTAAGAGAAAGAGTGAGTCACCAGGAAGGGAAAGAAGTGCTCTGGTTTGTAATATACAGTAATAACACTCAGCCACAATAATGTGCACAAAGGTCTCCCTCAAGGCTGCAGGATTCCAGGATAATAACTGCAAGAGGTTTATGGATTTGTTTTCTGGGTTTACTTGCTCACTTCTTGAGTAGAGTAGCAGATATGCGATTGGTACCCAATGGTGACTTCCCAGGATCCTGAGGGGCTAATGTCCAGAGAAAGACCCACTGTGCATTTCGGCAGAAAGTATGGTCATTCCAATAAGCTGCTGAAAACCTAAGTAGCTGCCCTAACAAGAGAATTTCTTTTAACAACTTTCATGCTACCTTGAAGAAATCTTTTGTCCCTAAGATTCTGGGGTTGTCTGCTTGTAAATAAGAATACCGAGAAAGTCTTACTTTCAAGTCCTCAGGAAATCAGTATTCAGGGTCGAGGTCTGGATATATTTTTCCTTTTTAAGGGTCAAATTGAATTTAGTTATTTATTCGACAAGCATATGCAGAACACCTACATATACTAGATAGACATTGTAGATTTAAATAGTAATAGGATGTGATCACTATCCCTAAGATCCATAATGCCATTTCTTAAAGCGCACTGGTGGCATTGTAGATAAGCACTAGACTGCTAACCACAAGGTTGATAGTTCAAATGCACCGGCTATTCTGGGAGAAAATGAGACTTTCTCTTCCAGTTGCAGCGCTGAAACCCCTAATCAGAGCCACTATGAGGTGGAAACAACTCAACAGCAGTGGGTTTGGTTGGGTTTTGGGTAAAGGCTGCCCCACATTTTAAGATCAGAACAGTGGGGTTCAGAAAGTTGAAATAATTTGCTGAAGGTCCCTTAATTGGCATTGTAACATGGATTTAAGAGATCCTCCTGCTCTTTTGTCTGGTGCGCTTTCTTCTACATCATCTGTCCTCTCTAGGTTTTGCTTTCTTCTTTTGTGAGTTAAAGTATAAAGACTATTTTACCAAGTTATCTTGCTGCAAATGTTCTGTTTTATGTATAGTCAGAGTTTGGATAAAAAAATTAGACAGGACCTTAATTTCTATGGCTCATCTCCTACTGAAGCATTTTGGGATTTTGGCAAACTGCTTGGCACTCTGCCTTCCCAATTCCAGGTTATTTGATTCCTGAGGCTTTCTTGGTATTGATATTCCAGGTCCTGCCAGAAGAACTCTTAAAAGTGGGTCTTATTGGGAATAACTTTCTTCACCTCCTTTTATATAGCCTGTCTCTTCCAGTATCAGTTTTCCAAAACCCTTTTCCAGAGTCACTGTGATTGACTGGTTAATATTTTGCTAGGGATCCTGTACCTTTTCTCAGCCTGAGCCATCAGTATCACACTCTCTTTCTTGTGGGCCCCTCGCAAGTTGTCCCAAGAGTAGTCAGCTTCATTCTCCTCCTGAAAGAGCACTATTTTATCCCTTCTGTGGTAGCAATGGAGTCCTGGTGTGGCACTGTAAGGTAAGCACTAGACTGCTATACAAAATGGAGGTTCAAATCCATCAGCCTCTCCTCAAAACCCTGTGTAGACAGGCTTGGAACCACAAGGTCAGTTTGAATCGCAAGGTCGGCTGTTCAAACTCACCAGCCACTTCTCAGAAACCCTATATACAGTCGCTATGTGTTGGAGCAAACAACAACAATCTTTACAAGAGCAGACTGCCACATCCTTCTACCATGGAGGAGCTAGTGGGTTTGAACCACTGAACTTTTGGTTGGCAGGAAAACACTTAACCACTATGCCACCAGGGCTCCAGTTCTATTGTTGTTGTTATTAAGTGCCATCCAGTTGGGTCTGACTCATAGCAACTCAGTATAGGGTTTCTGAGGAGCAGCTGGTGAGTCTAAACTGCCGACCTTGTAGTTCAAACTGACCTTGTGGTCCAGTACTTTTCCTACAGTGTCACACTAGGACTCCTCTGTAAAGATTATAGCTTTGGAAACTCAGTGGAGCAGTTCTCTGTTGCATCAGGGTGCTAAAAGTCTGAATTGATTCAATGGCAATGGGTTTGGTTTTGGTTTTTATAATAGAGCTGGATTGGCGAGAAAGTCACTTCTTTGGCTCAGGATGACATATCTTTCTATATGTGGTAGTACTCTGGGTATGACAATTCCTCAAGTGGCCAAATAATTCCATTGGTTTCCTAAAAACTTATACAAATGACCTGTGACGTTGATGATATCTTCCTCTCATATGTTTTCTTAAGTCCATACATAACATTCACCTGGGTCTTTCTGATATACTCTTTGACCCTAATCGAGCTTTATTGGTGATTGTGTATTTTTCAGTTTTTCATTACAGGAAAAAAGAGAACATCATATAGGATAAGCATTGGATTGGCAGCCACAAGTTCAGTAGTTCAAACCCACCAGCTACTCTTAAACCCTACACAGAGGTGCTGTGAGTAAGAACCAACTTGATAGCACACAGTAACAACCTTCCTGTTTGAGATTCTTTTTTCCTCTTTACTGAGAAATACTGTGAGTGCCCTTCAAATTCCTTCCAAACTGAGACTAATGCTCTCTCCATCCATGCTGGATTATTATTTATTTATTAATTCTTCAAATATTTATCATATGTTGGCCTATCTCTATAGAACTCAAAGTCTAATAGAAGACACAAACATGGAAGACAGAGGAGATGGCTTTTGAAGGATGAGAAATAATTGATGGTAGTTGATGGAAAGGCAAGAATGGGGGCACACATATATGTGTGTGGGGGAAAAGCATTGCTGTAAAATCATAGAAAAATTTATTAAATAAAAATATCAAAATGTGAAGCTATTGTTTCTCAACATATTCTTCATCTAGCTCTATACACTAGGTGTTTTTTCCATCTCTCTAACCTTTCATAAGAAGCTCTGGTAGCATAGTGGTTATGAATCAGGCTGCGAACCACAAGGTCAGAAGTTCGAAACTATCAGCTGTAAATCTTTACCGGAGCAGAAAACCTAATCTTTTTCCTGCGGAATGGCTGGTTGTTTTAAACTGCTGACTTTAAGGTTAGCAGCCTGATTCATAACCATACCTTACCAGAGCTCCTTGTGCCCTTTATAAGAGCCCTCAAATTTGTCCCTTTTGAAGCCGATAGAACTTTCAGTTACTTTCTCTTTGCACCATGGGAAAATTGTACCCTGTGGGTGCAATGCTGGACCCTTTAAGGGGTGCACTCCCACCTGCATGAAGACACCTGGACTGGGCAGAGAGGGTGCGACAGGGGAGAGGAGGAAAAAAAAAGTTAAAAAAAGTCATACCTCTTTTCTACATTATAAATGAAGAAAAGATTGAACTTATCAATGATTTCATTTTCTTGGCTCTATAATCAACACTCATGGAAGCAAGCTATTGAAACCAAACGACATATTACAGTAAGCAAATCCATTGCAAAAGACTTCTTTGTGTTAAAAAGCAAAGATGTCACTTTGAGGACTCAGGTGTGCCTGACTCAAGCCATAGTATTTTCCATTGCCTTGTAAGCATTTGTAAGTTGTATAATGAATAGAGAAGACTGTGGAAGAATTGATGCATTTGATATGGTGTTGGAGAAGAATATTGAAAGTGCTATAGACTACCATCAAACATACAAATCTGTCTTGGAAAAAGTACAGCCAGAATGCTCTTTAGCAGCAAAGATGGTGTGATCTTGTCACTAGTACTTTGGACATTTTGTCAGGAAGGACCAGTCCTTGGAGAAAAATATGCTTTGTAAAGTGGAGGGTCAGTAGTAAAGAACAAGACTCTCAACAAGATGAATTGATGTAGTGGCAGCAACAATGGGCTCAAATATAACAGTTGTAATGATGACACAGGATTGGTCAGTGTTTTGTTCTATTGTACATAGAATTGCAATAATCAGAATGGGCTCAACATCATCTAAGGGCAAATAGATATGCATATTATAAAGAATCGGCTGAGGTCTGAATCTATAGGGTAGGCCAGCTGGCTGGAAATTCATGCAGGAGTTGGTGTTCCAGACTTGAGGGAGAGTTTATTTTTCTCTAGGTAACCTCAAATTTTTCTTTCTAGGTCTTCAACTGATTGGATGAGGTCCATCTACATTATTGAAGGTAATCTCCTTAACATAAAATCTACTGATTGTGGATGTTAACCATATCTGCAAAATAACTGGGTACCATAGCTTACCAAAGTTGACATATCAAGTTAACCATCACATCTGCTGAAAAGCTGAACAAGGCTTTGGATGCCACCTAGTTCAGTTAACAGGAACAAAGGAGTTTTACAGTTGCTTGAAATATACCAACAAATAATTGGCACCACTAATGTAGGTAAAAGCTATAATTTACAATGAGTTTCTCTGGCCTTTACATCTTACAAAGGACTCCACTGAAGATGATTCCAGCTAACTGGGTGAGGATCCCTTATGTCATCGAGGTCTTCAATGTTTTCTTTACAATTCCAATGCATTTCAATGAGGTGGTTCATGTTTTCTCTTCACATGTCCTTCCCAGTTCAAAAGGTTGACTAAAAGTTCATCTACCTAAGGGAAAGCAACAGTTAATTGTCTTACCACTGTTTCTGAGAATTGAAAATTAGATTTTCCAGGTTAGGTTTCTGGTGTCTGATCCTCCTAGAAGGCCTAGGCTTTAGGCCTGACATCTATACCATCATACCCTAACCCAAGCATCTGGATACAGAGAATTAAATAACTAAGACTCTTAAAACTCCAAACACAAACCCACTACCATGGAGTCTATTCGGATGCATAATGATGCTATATAATAAAGACTGTAAATTTTTACAGGAGTAGACATCCTCATCTTTCTCTCAAAGAGCTGATGGTGAGTTTGAACTGCCAATATTGAGGTTAGTAGCCCAACATCTAATCCACAGAATCACTAGAGTTCCTTAAGAAGGCCTATTTATTAGGGTTGCAATTGCTGTTGTTGTTAAGTGCTGTCAAGTTTGTTCTGACCCATAGCAACACTGTATAAGTTTTGCAAGGAGCAACTGGTGAGCTTGAACCTCCTATCTTGCAGTTCAAGTTGACTTTGCAGTCCAGCACATTAACCAGCAGCACTACATCAAGACTCTAAGGATGCAATGTTGGTGTTGTTGGTGCCCGATCCTGGGCCAACCTCATTGCTCAAGTCCATCAATGCTGCCATTTGGCCAATCCATCTCGTTGGGGTCTTTCTCTTTTTCTCTGACCCTCCACCTTACCAAACATGATATCCTTCTCCAGTGACTGATCCCTCCTGACGATATGTCTGAAGTATGAGAGACGAAGTTTGGACATCTTGGCCTCCAAGAAACACTCTGGCTGCACTTCTTCCAAAATGGATGTATTGGTTCTTTTGGAAGCCCATGGCACTTTCAATAGTCTCCTCCAACACCATAACTCAAAAGCATCAATTCTTCTATGGTCTTCCTTATTCACTGTCGAGCTTTCACATGCATATGAGGTTATTGAAAATACCATGGCTTGGGTCAGGCACACCTTAGTCCTCAAGCTGACATTTTTGCTCTTCAACACTTTAAAAAGGTCTTGTGCAGCAGATTTGCCTAATGCAATATGTTGTTTGATTTCTTGACTGCCTCTTCCATGAGTGTTGATGGTTGATCCAAGAAGAATGAAGTCATTGACAACTTCAAACTTTTTTCTGCTGCCAAGAATGTTGTTTATTGGTCCAGTTGTGAAGATTTTGTTTTCTTTACATTTTGATGTAATCCGTACCAAAGGCTGTGTGCTCTTTAATCTTTATCAGTTAATTTTTAAGTCCTCTTCACTGTCAGCAAGCAAGGTTGTATCATCTGAATATTGCAGATTGTTAATGAGTCTTCCTTCAATCCTGATGCCATGTTTTTCTTCATAGAACCCAGCTTCTCAGATTATTTGCTCAGCATACAGGTTGAATAAGTATGGTGAAAGAATACAACCTTGT
>NW_006408664.1:3022836-3023387 GCF_000296735.1 Chrysochloris asiatica | reverse complement strand
CTGTCAATTTATGTTTGCAGACATTTCTGTATTACCTTTAGTAAAACTTTACTCGCATGAGATATCAAAGATATTGTCCAATGACTTCCGCATTCCGTTGGGTCACCTCTCTTTGGAATAGGTATAAATACTGATCTCTTCCAATCAGTTGGGCAGATAGTTGTCTTCCAAATTTCTTGGCAGATATGAGTGAGTGCCTCCAGTGCTGCCTCACTTTCTTGAAATATTTCAATTTTCATTCCATCAAATCCTGGTGCCTTGGTCTTTGTTAATTCCTTTAATGCACCTTGGACTTCCTCCTTCAGTATCACTGGCTCTTGATCATATGCTACCTCTTGAAATGGTTGAACTGTAACCATTTCCTTTTGGTACAGTGACTCTGTGTATTCCTTCCATCTTCTTTTGATGCTTTCTGCATCATTCAATAATTTGCCCACAGAATCCTTCAATAACGAGAGTCGAGGCTTGAATTATTTCTTCAGTTCCCCCAGCTTGAGAAATGCTGAGTGTGTTCTTCCCTTTTGGTTTTCTAACTCCAGGTTTTTGGACAT
>NW_006408664.1:3017526-3019717 GCF_000296735.1 Chrysochloris asiatica | reverse complement strand
GACATCAGCAATGATATCCTTCATTCCACAGCCTCTTCTGAATCTGGCTTCAATCTCTGGAAGTTCTCTGTCAATGTATGCTTGCAGCTGTTTCTGTATTACCTTTAGTAAAACTTTACTTGCATGGGATATCTAAGAGATTGTTCGATGATTTCTGCATTCTGTTGGGTCACGTCTCTTTGGAATGGGCACAGATACAGATCTTTTCCAATCGGTTGGCAAGATAGTTGTTTTCAAATTTCTTGGCAGAGAAGAGTGAGTGCCTCCTGTGTCACCTCACTTTCTTGAAAAATTTCAGTTTTTATTCCATCAATTCCTGATGCCTTGTTCTTTGCCAGTTCCTTCAATGCACCTTGGACTTCCTCCTTCAGTATCATTGGTACTTGATCATATGCTACCCCTTGAAATGGTTGAACATTAACCATTTCCTTTTGGTACAGTGACTCTGTGTATACCTTCCATCTTCTCTTGATGCTTTCTGCATCATTCAATAATTTGCACAGAGAATCTTTCAATAACGAAAGTCGAGGCTTGATTTTTTTCTTCGGTTCCCCCAGCTTGAGAAATGCTGAGTGTGTTCTTCCTTTTTGGTTTTCTGATTCCAGATCTTTGCACATTTTGTTGTAATATTTGGCTTTATCTTCTCGAGCTAATCTTTGAAAATTTCTGCTCAGCTCTTGGACTTCCTCATTTCTTCCATTTGCTTTAGTGTGTCTATGCTGGAGAGCAAGTTTCAGTGTCTCTTTTGACATCCATTTTGACCTTTTCCTTCTTTCTTGTCTTCTTAATGACTTTTTTCTTTCTTCATGTATAGTGTTCTTGATGTCATCCCACAACTCTTCTGGTCTTTGGTTTTTAGTGTTAAATGTATTAGATCTGTTCTTCAGAAGATCTCTAAATTCAGGTGGGATATATTCAAGGTCATATTTTGGCTCTCATGGACTTGTTTCCATTTTCTTCAGCTTCAGTTTAAATTGGCATATGAGTAATTGATGGTCTGGTCTGTTCCACAGTCTGCCCCTGGCCTTGTTTTCACTGATGATATGGAGCTTTTCCATTGTCTCTTTCCGTAGATGTAGTCAATTTAATTTCCATCTATTCCATCCGGTGAGGTCCATGTGTATAGTCGTCTTTTATGCTGTCTAAAGAAGGTATTTGAAATAAACAAATCATTGATTTTGCAGAATTCTATCATGCATTCTCTAGCATCATTTCTATCACCAAGGCCGTATTTTCCAATTACTGATCCTTCCTCTTTGCTCCCAACCTTTGTATTCCAATCACCAGTAATGATCAATACATCTTGATTGTATGTTTTATCAATTTCAGATTGAAGAAATTGGTAGAATTCTTCTATTTCATCCTTGCTGCCTTTAGTGGTTGGTGCATAAATTCAAAGGAAAAAAAAAAACCCAACAGTGGCACTAACAACTTTCTGCTCTAATCATCCACTTTCAATATTAAGGTGCAGTTAAGTTTTCTCTCTGGAGTCCTGGCATGGAGTTTTAGGATAAAAACAGGAATACTAGCTGTAAGTTTGGCATTTCAAACCCTCCATCAGCTCCCTGGAAACCCTACACAGTGTTGCTGTGAGTCATAACTGACTTGACAGCAGTTAACAACAACAACAACAATAAGCTCACTCTCTAGGTTTTTTCCATTGGCATGAATGTACATCATCAATAATGGTAAATTCTCCCATTACTTCTTCAAGGGATAGTTAATGAAGTTTTAGACTGTAGGTAATTTAGATGCACAGTATAGCAACTTTCTCTTGGGATTCAGATACAACTTTCTAATGAATTTCCCCTTAATTCATAATTTTACAAATGGAGCCTGATGTTTGGTCTATCAGAAAAAAAGGAGCTTTCTTCTCACAAACTTATTTACCCAAAGATCAATTTGTTTAGAAGTGGTCATTCACTTTCTTTAGTTCAATCGCTTTATATAATCTAGGGAACTAGATACCCAAAGTGTGGTCCCTGGACCAACACCATCACTTGTAGCTGGGCATATATTAGAAAGATAGAATCTCAGCTTCCTGCCTAGACTTACTAATTTAGAATCTGCCTCTTAACAAGATTCATGGGGAATCAGTATGCACATTAACATTTTTTTTTTCTTAAATGTTTTATTGTGAATTATGTGATAGTTTATATGGGAGAACATTAGTTTTACATTCATTCTATCG
>NW_006408664.1:2972434-3004743 GCF_000296735.1 Chrysochloris asiatica | reverse complement strand
ACTGAAAAACAGCAACAACAAAAACAAGACTGATACCTAGTCTCTCTTCACAGAAAAGAGAGAGGAGGGAGAGAAGAAGAAGAAGGAAAAAATAAATAAATAAAAAGAAAAAAATATTTTTTAAAAATAAAGAAAAAAAAAAATCTGTAGCCTAATATGAGGTCTCTTTCCCTCCTTACAGCCCTCTCCTTCTCTTTCCTGTGTTAAATAACACATGAACAAAAACAAACAAGAAAAGTTCAAGGCCTGCTCTTGGGCTGAATATCTGTCAGCCGTTTGGTTTTAAGTGGATACTGTCTCTTTAAATTTCAAAGAGCTCTATGCACATGCATAGTAGAACCCTCAGAGTGTGGGGCTGGAGCATCCACCAGCTCAGGCACCCCTATAGTCACCAGAATGGAGGTATGCAGACAGCAGGGGACCAACGAAAAGATACCAAAAAAAAAAAAAAAAAAAAGAATGTCCACACCTCTATCTCTTCAGCTCTGTCAGACGTCTGTGGCTACTCTGATCCTTTTCCCGCTTGGCCCCACACAAAATGGTGGCTCCTGGAGCAGTTGAGCATCCCGAACCAAGAAGCAATTGATTTCTTGCTTCTGCCACAAACTCCCCAGCTGTAAGTCTTCCAGCCTTCTAAATATTCCTTTATATGTGGTTCAGAGTACTGGGACCATCCCCTGAGCCTTCTTGGTCCTGTATTCTGTGTTGTTCTCGGCAGAGCTCATCACTACACTTCCACCTGATCCGGCATCTTTTTCCGGAAGTCCTGCACATTAACATTTAAAAACACTGCTTTAGAGGATCCATCTTCAAAAACATGAGATAACATTTTGGTAATCTGCAGTGACCAATACAAACTCATTAACTTTTATTTCATCACAAAATCTTCTATACATAAAACATGTTAATATAACTTCTGTCTTTCTCATTTTTCTAGACAAGATAATCACAACCAAAACTTTTTGAAACCTTCTATGCAAACAAATGGGAATCATGTGTGGTGCTGTGGGCTAATGTGTCAGACTGCATAGTCATTTGAGCTGCAATGTTGGTGGTTCAAGCTCACCAGCTGCTCATTAGAAACCCTATGCAGGGTCGCTATGGGTTGGAATCAACTTGACTGCACTTAACAACAACAACAATGCAAACAAATAACTAGAAGTTAGGTGTGAATTGCATATCTGATTTGCTGTTTCCAGTAAATGCCAAGAACTCTAACAATGCAGTGCACTGGGCAAAGTTGCTGCAAAAGATCTCTTTAAAGTTAAAAAAACAAAAATACCACTTTGACGACTAAGGTACACCTAGCCCAAGTAATGGTCTTTTTCAATGATCTTAAATGCATGTGAAATTTATAAGTAAAGATGGACAACAGAAGAATTGATGCCTTTGAACTGTGGTGTTGGTAAAGAATATTGAACATATCATGGACTGTCAGAATAAACAATCAGTCATGGAAGAAACACAAGAATGCTCCTTAGAAGCAAGGATGATGGGACCTTAGCTCACTTGCCTTGAACATATCAGGAAAGACCAATTGCTAGACAAGGGCATCATAGTTGGTAAAAATGAACATCAGTGAGAATGTGGGAACCTTCAATGAGATGTATTGATTCACTAGCCAAAACAATAGACTCCAAGACACTTATACAATACAAGACCAGGAATTTCATTTTGTTATACATAAGATTGCAATGAGTTGGAGCTGATCTGCCAGCAACTAGTAACAACAATATACTATCAAGTTTTCTAAGTGATGGCTAAATACTGAGGACAGATTCTCTCCACAAAGAAAATTGATCATATTCCATTGTTAAGCAACTAAAATCAATTTAATGATTAGAAATAAATAAGAATGGACAAATAGGCCCCAGATACATTTATAGTTGAGATATGGGTCATCAACAGTTGAGAAGCCAAGATCACCCATTCAAAAGATAAAAGAATAAGCAAGGAAAATCAGTGGGCCCCGGCTGAGTGCCACTATAATATAGGACAGGCAGGAGGGTGAACATTACTGGATGCAAAACTTCAAACATTGAATGAATTGATAAAAAGAGTGCGTTCCATGTGGATGCCATTGGAAAATCACACATGGACGTCCTCCTATAGTATTTCTTCATAGAAGACAAAGAATTAAAGCCACTAAATTTCAAAGGAAATGAAATCCAAGGGGGTAGAAATTAGAATCTTAAAGCAATGCTTTTTTCACCATCAGTCAAGTGTTAAAATACCCCAACAAAACAAAAATTCATTCCTATACATGGCAACCCTGTTTGTGCCAGAGTAGAACTGTGCTCCAAATGGTTATCAGTGACTGCCTTTCTGGAGATAGAGCACTAAGTCTTTCTTCCAAAGTGCCTCTAGGAGGAACTATTTACACTATCCAGGGAGTCTGCATACCAAAAGGACTGGAAGAATTTGGAAGTTTCAGTCTGAAACTGAGACTTGAAGTTTTCTAAATAAGTTGTTATAGTTCCTCCAGGAGAAAACCCTCATGTTTAATCATTTGTCTCACCCTAAATAATATCAAGCCTTAAGGACATTCACATAAACGTCAGTGCTGTCAAGAAAATATAAAATGGGAATTTTTTTCAATTTTTGATGGATCTATAGTTAAGAATAAGGAGCTCTGGTAGCGTAGTGGTTACAAATCGGACTGCTAACCTCAGGGTCATCAGTTCAAAACTACCAGCTGTTCCACAGGAGAAAGATGAGGCTTTCTGCTCCCGTAAAGATTTACAGCCTTGGAAACCCTGTACAGTGTTGCTATGAGTCGGAACCGACTCCATGGCACATAACAACAACAACAATAGCTAAGAATATGTCTTCAAGAATATCAAGTCTTTCAAGCTCTAGATCAAAAATGATTTTACAATTGGTTCACATTTTGAGGGGAGAGATATCGATGAAAGTCCTCCTGAAAATTTAGGTTCATTCTGGTCTAGTGCTGTAGGATTGACATTGCACTGCTAACCACAAGGTTGACAGTTCAAACCCCTTGCTGCTCCTTGGAAATCCTATACAGGGTCGCTATGAGTCAAAATGGACTCGATGGCACAAAACAACACCAATTAAAATTAGTTTGGAAATAAAAGCTGAAGTTCTGAAATATCGTGACCTATCTCCAGCTCTGATATGTAAGGACATCTTGCTTTTCTGAGCCTTCCTTTTAATAGGCTAATGTTTTATAAGAAACGTATTCACTGAACAGTAGAAACGACAACACTGACAGGTCATTTTGATTAAATAGGTGTCTTGTTTTAATTCAATATGTAAATTAAGGTCAGATTTCTTGTTATGAGTAATGCTTATCTTTCTACAATAATGGAAGCAATGTGTTACATGGAAGATCTTGTGCATCTTTTTTTTTTTTTTTTTTAATATATTCCTTTTGCAAAGCCCTATTAAAAACATATTTTCTTTTCCTGACCTTTGTGCTCATCTCATGACTAAAATAGATTTTTATAACTGATTAGTTATGACATGTTTCAAACAGGTTTGAACTATAATCATGACGATTATCTCTTTATTCTACAGATGACCTATCTTGCCTTGAATCATGGTGACCTAGAATTAAAACAAATTAAATTAAACCTCTATAGGTTTTATAATTATAAAAGCACCATGACAAGAGTAGAACGTGCATATGTATCTATAAAACTACAGCATATGTGACTTTATATGAGAATTTCCCTGAGCAAATAGTTTTTTGAGTCTGTAAACCTCCAGATATATAACTCTCAGTGTTTTAAGCAATACATATTTATATGGTGGTGGTAGTGGTTTTGTGTTGTCGAGTCGGATCTGACTCATAGTGAACCTGGATATGGTTTCTAAGGCTGTAAATCTTTATGGGAACAGAAAGTCTCATTGTTTTCATGTGAAGCAGCTGGTGGATTCGAACTGCTGACCTTGCATAATGTAACCTATTATGCCACCAGACCTCCTATATATTTATATGTTGTTGTTGTTAAGTGCTGTTGAGTTGATTCCAACCCATATCGACCCTGTATAGGGTTTCAAGGAGTAGCTGTTGAGCTTGAACCACTGACCTTGCAGTTCAAACAACTTTGCAGTCTGACGCATTAGCCAACAGTGCCACACAATATATTACACACACACATATAAACAGAAACAGATATTCACATACAGACAGATAAAAGATCAATTTAGAAATTTTAAATACATTAAGTAAAAAATTTAGAAGAGCTTCCTAACTTTGGTATAAGGAAGAGTATATTGAATAAAACCCCCAAAACACAAGCCACCTAAAAATGATGGCTAAAATTTACTACATTAAAATTAAAACACAAAAAATGATAAGGTAACCCACAGTCTAGGAGAAGATATTTATAATGCACAAAAAGACCAGACTATAATTTGCATTAAGTGTATTAAGGCATCCTGGTGTGGTGCTGTAGGATAAACACTGTACTGCTAACTGTATGGTTGGTGGTAGGGTTGCTATGAGTCAGAACCAACTCAACAGCACTTAATAATGACAAGTATATTAAGAACATGCAACTCAATAAGAAAAAGAGAAAATTACTATGAGAAAACATGGGGAATTTATGAACATGCACTTCATAGATGGGAAAGCCTGAATGACCAATAAACATATGAAGTATATCCAATCTCTCTAATTATCTGAGAAAATCAAAATAAAAGAATAATGATAAACTATATGTTACTAGGAGTTTAGCAAAAGATTCAGAAGTCTGATAAGTCCAACTGTTAGTGAGGTTGTGGGGAAGTACTACTGGTGGAATTGTGAGTACAAGCACGTTGAAGAGATTTTTAGCAATATCTAGTTAAGCTGAAGATGGGCAAGCTATGACCAGTAACTCCACTTCTACATATGTACTAAGGCCAAGGCATTACAAAAACCCTGGAGCTGTGCAGCAAACAGTTTCATATCCTACAGAAACTCTCACAGATGTGTACAAAGAATGAGGCACTATTTCTCAGCCGGGGAATAGATAAATAAACTGGTTTATAGTAGTGAAAATGAATGAATTATATATATGTATGAATAAGTCTCAGAAGCATAATGTTGGCTAAAACAGCACATTGGAAAAAGGATATGTACAGAATGACAATCACATAAATTTTAAACTTATAAACAATTATGTGTATTTTTATGACCCAGCCGCTCCTCAGAAATCATGTACAGGGTTGTTGTGAGTTGGAACCGATTCGACAACAACAACAATGTATTCAACTACAACCACTGCAACAATATACATGCAAAGTAAAAGGAATGGTAAACACCCACTTCTGGATTTTGGTCACCTGAATTGAGCAAAGGAGAAAGCAGAGGCTGGGGTGATGGGATTCCATCTATATATTTGTACCTGGGAAAGGTGAACTGCTAGAATTGTTATTTACTAGATGTAGAAGACACTACTCTAAATGACTGGAGATGAGGAGGGACACAAGATAGTTTGTGCTTATATTAATTAGAAATTGTCTTTCTGGTCCCATTCCAGACATATTTTAATGCTTATGCAATAAATATAATGTATGAGTTCTATCAGAAGAAAACATGTGGGTTTTTTTTGCATTATATAAAATATTGAAGAATACATTTCAACTTATATGTTTATGTAAGAAAGAACATAAATTTAAATATTCTTCATTGAAAAATTTATTGTTTTATTACTTTGTCTTTTATAAGAAAGGATTCTGTGTTGAAGAAATGACTTCTAGTTTCTACTTGTTGTTGTTGTTAAGTGCTGTCGAATCAATTCAACTCATAATGACTTTGGACAGGATATTTGAGGAGCAGCTGGTGGGTTTGCACTGCTGACCTTGTGGTTCTCAGTCCAGTGCTGATCCTACAGCACAGACTAGGAGTCCAATTTGTACTTGCTATTCCTGAAATGCTCTTTTACTAGGTTGGTGGTTCAAACTTCCCAGGCCTTCCTCAGAAACTCAATACAGGGTCGCTATGAATTGGAATCAACTCAATGGCACCTAACAACAACAACATACAAACACCAACACCCGTCTGTCAGTTTGTTGTACTGTGCTGGCTGTGTGTTGCTATGATTCTGGAAGCCAGACCACTGGTATTTTAAATATCAGTAGGTGGATGGGTTTCAGCTGAGCATCCAAACTAATAAAGACTAGGAAGAAGGAAAGGCAAACTGCTTCTGAGTGCTTGGCCACTGAAAACCTTATGAATAGCACTGGTATGTTGTCATATATAGAGTTGGAAGATGAGACCATCAGGAATAGCTCTAGAATATTGTCAGATACAGTGCCAGAAGATGAGTTTAATAGGTTGGAAGGCACTCAAAATACTAATGGGGAAGAGCTGCTCTTCAAAGTAGAGCTGACCATGATGACACAAATGAAAGTAAAGCTTTCACGACCTCCATTTGCTGATGGGACAGAATTTAAAATGAGGAGAAAAAGCTGCAAACATCCACTAATAATTGGTACATAGAATGTGCAAAATATGAATCTAGGAATACTGGAAGCTGTCAAAAATGAAATGTTAATGCATAAAGATGTATATTCTAGGCATTAGTGAGCAAAATAGATTGGTATTGACCATTTTTAATGACAATCATATGGTTTACTATGACAGGAATGACAAAGTCTAGAGGAATGACATAATATTCATCATCAGAAAGAACATTTAAGATCTGTCTTGAAGTACAGTACTGTCTGGGATAGGATAATAGGAAGATGAGTTCATACTATAATTATTCAGATTTATGTACCAATCACTAAAGCCAGTGATGATGAAATTGAAGAATTCTACCAACTTCTTCAGTATAAAATTGATCAAATGTGAAATCAAGATGTATTGATAATTACTGGTGATTAGAATGTGACTGCTGGAAACAAAGAGCGAGGATAGGTAGTTGGAAAATATAGCCTTGGTGATAAAAATTATGATGGCGATTGCATGGTAGAATTTTGCAAGAGCAATGACTTCTTCATTGCAAATATCTTTCTTAAACAGCATAAAAAATGATTATACACATGGACTTCAGATAGAATATACAGAAATCAAATTGACTACATGTTTGGGAAGAGATGGTGAAAAAGCTCCATCAGCCAAAACAAGGCCAGAGGCTGACTGTGGAACAGACCATCAGTCACTCATATGGAAGTTCAGGCTGAAGATGAAGAAAATTAAAACATGTTCACAAGAGATAAAATATGACCTTGAACACATCCCACCTGAATTTAGATGTCATCTCAAGAACAAATTTAATACATTAGACACTAATGGCCAAAGATCAGAAGAACTGTGGGATGACATCAAGAACATCATACAGGAAGAAAGCAAAAGGTCATTAAAAAGACAGGAGAGGAGAAGAGGACTTGAAATACTGACAGATGAAAATCAAAGACTTCAGTATGGATTGCACATTAATGTAAAGAAAACAAAAGTCCTCACCACTAGATCACATTGTCAAAGACTTCAATTTGCTTGGATCCACACTTAATGTTCATGGAAGCAACAGTCAAGAAATCAAGGAATGTATTGCATTGGGCAAATCTGTTGCATAAGATCTCTTTAAAGTATTAAATAGTTAAGATGTCAGTTTGAGGTCTAAGATGCTCCTGACCCAAGTTATGGTACTTTAAATAGCCTCATATGCATGTGAAAGTTGGACAATGAATAAAGAAGATCATAGAAGAACCAATGTATTTGAATTATGGTGCTGGAGAAGAATATTGACAGTACCAGGCTGCCAGTAGAACAAACAAATCTGTGATGGAAGAAGTACAGCCAGAATGTTCACTAGAGGCGAAGATGGCAAGAGTTGTTTCTCATCCTTTGGACACATTGTCAGGAGGGATTAGTCCCCGGAGAAGGACAATGTGCTTGGTAAAGTGGAGGAACAGTGAAAAGGAAAACCCTCAAGGAGGTGGATTGACACAGTGGCAGCAATGACCTCAAACATGACAATATTTGTGAGTATGGCACAGGACTGGGCAGTGTTTCAATCTGTTGTGCATAGGGTCGAGATGAGTCGAAATTGACTCAATGGGACCTAATAACAGCAACATGAGGAACTATTCCAACAAATTTGAGAATGTAGGAAAAATAGACAAATTTCTAAAATGGAGGGTTTTGTAAACACATTGTACTCGCCAAGTTTGGAACAAAACAAAATGCAACTCTCCCCTTGTTTTATAATGTAGTTGAATTCCTGGAAAATTTTAAATACATTCCTGCATAAAGGATTGTACTCAAATCAAAAGAGAACAATACATCCTTTCTGAGTTCCCATCAACGGTCTGATGATTAAAAACCTTTTATTTATTTGATCTCTGAAATCTGTTGCATGATATTTGACATTTAAAAACTGTGCGGGGGAAACAGGACAATTCTAGGTTTAGGGGACAGACCAAGGATTGAGGATGGTTTGCTTACTGATTGCAGCCCGCTAAATGCCAATTCTGCCTCCATTCACTGAGACAATAAAACCCCCAAGGGGATGAGAACTACCTGGCTCAAACCTTTTCTTCTTCTAATGAGCTCTTTAGGCAATTAGTCCTTTAGCCCAGTGGGAGAAAGATGGGACTGTCTGATCCTGGAAAGATTTACAGCCTTGAAAATGCTATATGGGTTTGAAGTTGTTTCAGTTCTTCACTCCATAGTGGATGTGACCACTTTAAGGTTTAGGCTGCTGTATCACAATGACTTTTTGAGATATCTCTTCTCTCCTTCAAACAAGGACTGCTAAGAGCCTAGAAGTGCTCAGTAAATGTGATCTAAAAATAATTTAATCAAATCTATCCTGCCTTTTAAGTTTGAATTTCTAGAATGTTACTGGACTGTTTTCTGCTGATCTTTTTATTTTTTTCTATCTCCCCAATAAAAGCTTTTATTTTTAAAAGGCTTAAAAAAAAATAATAAAAGAGCCCTTTAGCAGAAGTCATCTTCTTCAGTCTTTAAAAAGTCTGTTGTTTGGTGTTGGTGTCTCAAATCCATCTCTATTAACTGAATGTCTTCATCTACAGAGAAATTAGGGTAAAGAGGGTCATAGATCTGGTTAGGGAAATAAATCCTGCTGATGCTTAAGGAATACCAGAGAACCTGAATTTTGCATGATTGTTTTTCATTCCTCTGTTGGGCTGTTTATTGTTAGATGTGGACAAGTTGGTTCCAACTCATAGCAATACTGTGTAGGAATTGCTGAGGCTGTAAATTTTTATGGGAGCAGAAACCCTCTTCTTTCTCCCTCACAGAGGCTGGTGATTTTGAATTGCTGAGTTTGTGGTTAGCAGTCCAGTACTTATCCTACACTGCTGCCAGCACTGAATTTTCTTCCCTTCTTTTTGGTTTATCTTTGTTAAGCAATTCTGGCTTGGCCATTCCTGGTTCAACATTCATCCTGTAGTTCTAGATGAGACTTCATATCCTAATGTCCATAGATTGATGGGATGGTCTTACTAACTACAAAAAGATAATTCACAATCTGTAAATCATAAGTGGCATTAATTGAACTTAAAAAGAAATCAAGGGGATTCATGAACAGATTTATAAATTTTCTTCTTTCTGCATTTTAATTATACTGGCATTTTAATTGCATTGTAATTGCACTTAAATTGCATGTATTTGTATAAATTAAAAAATAATTAGAGCTCTGAAGCACTATGGGAAACTAATTTATGCATATAGACCTTTAAAGATGTACATGTGGGGAATGATTTCACAGCATTCACCATGCTAAGCACTTTTAAATTGTACTCGCTTAAAAAGTATATAGCTATCTAGATTGATGTACCTTCTTTGACTTCTGTGTGATTGATAAAGCAAGACCAAACTGGAACTTGAATAGAAGGCATTGCTTGGTATTCATGGAGTCCCAGCTTGGAAAGTCCTTAAAATATTAAAAACAAAACAAAACAAAAACCTAGCTTAGCCTTGGGAAGTTTCTGTATTCTGAATACATGTGGGTGGGAAGGACAGAGGATGACTCATTACATTAGGACAACAGAACCAATGAATTTTTAACAGCATTGGGGGTGGGGGAGGCTATTATGGCGAAGCATATGCACAATATAGGGGCCATTCACTTGACAAACATTTACTGAATGCCTACTAGGTATCTGGGAGTCCTGGTGTGGCACTACAAGATAAGCATTGGGCTGCTAACTATAAGTCCATGGTTCAACACTTTCAAAGCCCCCCTCCACCTTTGGAACCAACTTGATGGCATTTAGCAACAACAGCAGGTGTCTGGAACTCCTGAAATATGCTCTCACCCTATTCTACAGGTCACTTACCCAAGCCTTCACTGCTATCTCCTTACTCTGTCTTAGCTTTCATTGGGAATTTCATTGGAAATTTCATTGGCAGTTATGAGTTGGGCTCGTCTACATTTTTTTGTTTTTTTTTTTTGTTTTTTGGCTGCTTCAGAACATCTATTCAATATCCCAGGAAGTTTTTAGAGGCAGATTGCTTAAAAATTGCATATTAACTTCTGGGAAGGGAAAAAGCTAAGTGTTTAGTAACTAAGTTGTTATTGCTGTTGTTAAGAATCATCGAGTCGGTTCCGACACATAGTGACCCTGTACAGGGTTCCCAAGGAGTAGCTGGTGAGATTGAACCATTGACCTTGCAGTTCAAACAGCTTTACAGTCTGATGCGTTAACCCACAGCGCCACACCAGGACTCCTTAGTAACTAAGAGTACTAGAATTTCCTTGTTTTGAGATTTTGACATTAAAATGCTTTTGCAAACAAGAGGCTCCTGTGGAGTATATTTCCTGTCCTCTGCTATCTCAGGGCCTTTGCCTGAGTTCTTCTCTCTGCCTGCCCTTTGGGGGTATTCCTTCTTCCCTACATAAAGCTCTTATTCAATGCTTCCAAAGGAAATTTTCTGTGTGCCCCATGTGGAAAAAGAGACCTGGTGGTACAGTGGTTAAATGTTCAGCTACTAAATGTCAGAGGTTTGAATTCAGCAGCTGCTTTTTGGGGAAAAGATAAGACAGTTGCCTTTCAGAAAGATGGTTGTTGTTGTGAAGTGCTATTGAGTTGGTTCCAACCCATAGCGACCCTGTATAGGGTTTCTGAGGAGCAGCTGGTGAGCTTGAACCACCAACCTTGCATTTCAAACGGCTTTGCAGTCTGGCATTAACTCACAGAGCCTTGCATACCCTGTGGGGCAGTCCAATATGGTCTGTATGAGTCATATACAACTCATTAGTCAATTAGCCCGTGTAGAATTAATCCTTCACTCTCTTTTGCTTTTAAAACACTTTCTGCATTCTTCTCTTTAACAATCCTTGTAGTTGTGGGGCAACAATTGTGAGGTTAGCCCAGGACCGGGCAGTGTTTCGTTCTGTTGTACATAGGGTTGCTATGAGTTGGTACCAACTCGATGGCACCTAAAAACAACACGTTGTTATTAGGTGCCTTCAAGTCAGTTTTGACTCATCTGAACCTTATGAACAATTTAATGAAACACTGCCGGGGCCTGTGTCAAGTTCAAAATCACTGTTACACTTGAGCTCATTGTTGCTTCCACTGTACCAATTCATCTCATTGGAGTCGTCCTCTTTTTCACAGACTCTCCACTTTACCTAGCACGATGGCCTTCACCAGGCACTGGCCCCTCCAGATAATATGTCTGAAGCATGAGAGATGAAGTCTCACCATCCTGGCCTATGAGGAGCCTCTGACTGTACTTCTTCCAATACACAGTTGCTTGTTCTTCCAGCAATCCATAGTACTTTTAGCATTCTCCAACACCATAACTCAGAGGTATCAATTCTTCTATGGTCGGTCTTATTCCACATCCAAGTTTCACATGCATATAAAGGTAATGAGAATACTGTGGCTTGGGTTAGGTGCACCTTAGTCCTCAAACTGATATCTTTGCTCTTAAACACTGTAAAGAGGTTTTATGAAGCAGATTTGCCTAATGCAATATATTGTTAGATTTCTTGATTGCTGCTTACAGGAGTGTTGATAATACAGCCAAGCATGTTGAAGTCTTTGACAACTTCAATTTTTTCTCCATTTATCATGATGCTATCTATTGGTCCAGTTGTGAGGATTTTTTGTTGTTGTTGTTTTTACATTGAGGTGCAACCCATACTGAAGGCTATGGTCTTTAATCTTCACCAGTAAGTATTTTAGTCCTCTTCATTTTCAGCAACAAAAGTTGTATGACCTGTATATCACATCTTGTTAATGAGTCTTATCTCCAATACTGACTTCATATTCTTCTTCATATAATTCAGCTTCTCAGATTATTTGTTCATATATGGTGAAGGAATACAATGCTTACTCACACTTTTCCGATTTTAAACCATTCCATGTTCTTTTTGAATGGCTGCCTCTTGGTCTATGAACAGGTTTCGCATAAGTAAAATTAAGGTTCCAAACTACTCATTCTCCACAACGTTGTTGATAGCTTATCATGAGCCACAGTTGAAAGCCTTTCCATAGTCAATAAAGCACAGTTAAACATCTTCTTGGTATTCTCTACTTTCAATCAAGAGCTATCTAACATCAGCAGTGATATCCCTCATTCTACATCCTTGTATGAATCTACTTTGAGCCTCTGGCATTTCCCTGTCAATGTACTGTTATAGTCATTTAAAAATGATCTTTATCAAAATTTTACTTGCATTTAACATTAATGGTATATTCCAATGATTTCTGCATTCCTTTGGGTCACCTTTATTTGAAATGGGGTCAAGTATGGATTTCTTCCAATCAGTTGACCAGGTAGCTTTCTTCCAAATTTATTGGCATAGATGAATGAGTGCCTCCAATGCTTTATCGGTTTGTTAAAAGATTTCAATTTGCATTTCATATATTCCTAAAGTCTTGTTCTTTGCCAGTGCCTTCAATGCACCTTGGAATTCTTTCTTCAGTACCAGTGGTACTTGATCATATGCTACCTCTTGAAATAGTTAAGCATTGACCATTTCTCTTTGGTACAGTGACTACGTATATTCCTTCCATCTTCTTCTTCTTCTTCTTTCTTTTTTTTAAATAAATGTTTTATTGTGAATTATGTGATAGTTTACATGGGAGAACATTAGTTTTACATTCATTCTATCTTATATCGTTTATTGCCATGGTTACAATCCCCTCCATGCATCATCAACCAACCAAAGTGTATACACTACAAGCCTGCCCCCTGTTCATCAGCACACAGCTCCTCTCCCTCTCTGGGTCTCGAGTTCCCAGTCTCTCCATCTCTCCACGTCATCATCTCTGCCTCCATCTCAGGCATCACTTCTTCTCTGGGTAGGGTCCCACTCTCCTCTCTTCTCTACTGATGGTCCTAGGGACCTCCGCTCCTAGACTGAAAAGTTAATCACTCCCTTCCTTGCTATAAAACATCTACCTTTACATTTCCTACCCTCACAATCAGTCCTGATAACAATTATTCACTATTGTATCACAAGAGACCTATCTGCATTTCATTTCATCAGCCCTGCCTAGACTGACTGGATACTACTCGCTGGAGAGTCTACCTTCCTCCACGCCCTCTGGATCTAGGTTCCCTCTTGAAAGTTTGTAAGCCAGTCACTTCTTGCCTTTGTAGGCCCCCCTCCCCATTTTGGGTAGCCAATGTCCAAGTTGCCCATCCCTGTCTACTCTGTGTGTGGAGGGGGTGGGAATGATTCTTGCAGTAAGAATTTGTTCCCTCCTTTGAACTCCTGCATCCATAGCTGTAGGTCAAGTTCATCCAATTGTATCAGATTATACTTTTTTTCCTCTTCTATTCTTCTTCTGGTTGAGTTCTGATCATCCAGTCATTGAAGCCAGGTCAAGTGGGTATTATCTGCAAGTGTGGGTGTTCTTGCACATATACCCTCTCTTCTTATCAGCTGGACACTTCACTCTCCACTCTAGTCTTCTGTGGCGGTGTCACTGACTCTGGGCCCAAGAGTCCCTAGGTCTTGCCACACTGCTGGCCGACCAGGTCTCCACCTGGGTTCACAGGAGTCTATTGAACATTGTAGGGCTTATCTCGCAGCTTCATTGCTGTTTTTCCCCCACTTCCCCTTATGAGTGACGAGCGTGGTCACCAATCAGAGCATGTATTCCCATTGAGTCTTAGTCTTGGAAGAGGGTTTGCACTGAGGGGACCCGAGCACTTGCCTTGATGTCTCCTGGGCGAGCAACTTGCTTGTTCTTGTAGTAATAGTCCGTCTGCCTGTATTGTTTTGTATTTTTCCTGTAGGTCTTTCTTTCAAGAAGTATCTTCTGTTCTTCTAGCCGCTCCAGGCTGGTCTGCTCGTCCTTTCAAGTGGAAGCTTCACATCTCTGAAGATCTAGGTGTTGTTCAGGCTTTCACCTATAGTCTTATTTAATGCAGAGGCTCTGCAGGAAGCCTCCTTCACTGGGCATGTTCCATTTTATTTTTGACAACTTCCAATTTTCCTAGTTTCATACCTTGTACATTTTATGTTCTGATATTAATGGATATTTAGAGTAGTTTCTTCTCATTTTAAGTTTTGTCGCATTAACAAATGAAGGTCTCAAAAGCTTTTTTTTTTTTTTACGCCATTCCTGTCATCACAGTCAATTCTACTTTGAGGGGACAGCTCTTCCCCTGTCATATTTTGAGTGCCTTCCACTCTGAGTGGCTCATCTTTCAGCATTATATCTGACAATATTCTGGTGCTATCCATTGTATCTCAATATTCAATATCCTGGGGCTGACAGTGTTTCATATTTATTCACAATATTTTTAGTGGCTAAACAATCAAAAGTATTTCAGCTGTCCTTCTTCCTAGTCTTTTATTTTAGTCTGGAAATGAATTTGTAACCTGTCCACCAAGGGTGTGTACCCTTCTGGTGTTTAAAATTCTGGGGGTGTATCTTCCAGCATCACAGCAACACACAAACCATTACAGTACAGCAATTTAGCTTGGAATTATATTCTCCCAATTCCTGGAAGTCAGGGATCATGTCCTAGTTATTACTGATCTATTTTAAGGGTCCAATGTGAGACTTTGTTGTATAACCTTATTCTGGAGCTCAATGGGCAAAAGTCTTCAGAGAAAGAGAAGGTGGATTAGTGTTAGTGAACTGTGAGCGCCTATTAAAATCCTCTATTGTCTTTTATGAAAGAATGTACAATGTATGAAAATACAAGGCAATTAACATCTCAGGGTGAATTAGCCTGCTTTGTTTTGAGCCATGTCTGGTGTTTCCAACCTTGTACTTTTGTGTATTTGCTCTCTGAAAAATGAAACTTGGCAAATTTTTTAGCCTTTTTTATTGTGAATGGAGTAAAGGTTTACAGACAAGATCATCAACTTTACATTGAAAAAAAAAGTCATATACTTTTTTTCATATCAATGATTACAATCCCCTTCCTGAAGCAACAGTTATCCAACTTCCTCCTTGTGGTTCACCATTTACATCTTATATTTAACAAATGAACAAAGCAAAATATTTGATGCACACATACAAAACTAAGCAAAACAAAAATATTCATTTAAATGTCCAAAGGGCACATTCTACAAACCAGCCACCTGCAGTAGCTCTGTCTCTCAATGCCACCATCTCCATCATCATCTCTGCTATTGCCACTGTTCTATGTTGGGATCTCATGCTCCATTGATGTTCTTCCTTCTTGGTGGTCTTGAGATTATCTGCTCCTGAAATGAAAGGTTAACTACTACTCTCTATTAGTTTCACATCTTCTACAATTACAGTTTTAACAAACACAATTAATCCTGCTAACAATTACTCACAACTGAATCATAAAATCCTATCAGCATCATCCTCACAAGACCCATCTGGGAAAGAGAAATATTATTCAGTGGGATGCTATATTAACCCCCTCATTCTGAAACTGAGCACATTCATGAAAGCTTCTAAATGAGCCACTTCATGCCTTTATAGTCCCCACCATTTTTGATAGCCAATAGCTAACTTGCCTGACCCTATCAAGCTTACACACTGAGGAAACAAGAATGTTCCTTGACATGAAATTAGTTAAAATAGAATCTTCCATTCTGGTTGGAATTTTGAGCAAGTGAGGTCAAATGGGTACCAGTTGCAAGTTTGGGAGTTTACACACACCTTCCTACACTTCAGACCAGCTGGTCCCTTCACTTTCAGCCATACCCTCCCGCCCCCCCCCCCTCCCCCAGGGGCTAGATCAGTGCTCATGGGCTCAAAAGTTCACACAACTCCCTAAACTTCAGACCAGCTAGTACTTACTCTTTTTTCATTTCAAGGTCAAAGGGTGTCAATGGAACATATCCAAACTCAGCCCTTGTCTTCATTGCTTCATTTCCCCAATTTCCATTCACAAGTAGACCTAGAGGTCGTCACAAGCAAGCATATTTGACTGCTCACAGATTTCCTTTAGCTTTCAGTCCTAGAAGGGGGTTTTCTAGGACTGACTTTCTTTGCCTCGATGCCTCCAAAGCAAACAGCTTGCTTGAAATTTAAAAAGCTAAACAGTCCTCTTTTTTCTTAGGTCTTTCTTGCAATAAAAATCTCTATTATCCCATAAGTCCTGGATTGGTATGTATGTCTTTTCAAATGCAAATGTATCAACCCAGAAGATTCTGGGTGGGGGTCAGAGTTCCACCTAAGGTTAAATATTTCTACAAAGGTTTAATAAGAAGTCTATTTCTCTGGGCAAATGCTAACTCTTTTCTTAGCAAATACAATCAATTATAGGCTAAAGACAGGCTTGTAAGCTTTCTGTAATCATAATTCCCAATATTCATTTCTATTTCTATCACACATGAATGTCTATTTTACAACAGTAGGCAGGGGAAACCAATATCCAAAAGTCAGTCAAACACATACACTTTTTTTTTTTTTTTTCATCCCTTAACCATTCAGCATTCAGCCTATATTTCAATCCAACTTTTTGAGGAAGTGTTATACTGTTTTCCAGATTGGTTGAATCATTTTATTGTCCCAGTAACAATGTAGGAGGGTTCCAATCTTTCCACACCCTTGCCAGCAGGCTTTCTCTCTACCAATAAGTGATATTCTATACCACTTACTGGCCTCAAGATGGTCACACTGAATCTGATGGGCCTGCCCAGATCATCAGCCTCCTTCCCTTCATGTTTCATGTTTCTTCTCCCCACCCAGCCCCTACTCCCCACACTCCTTTTTAAAATCTCTACCCCATGCATCTATTCATTCACCTTTCATAGTGAGAACCAGTTTGGGTCTTTCCAGCGTCACTTTTTAAATTTGGATCAGGTACCATCCTAGAGGTGTTATTGTAGCTAGCTCCTCTCTGAGGCTCACAACCTCCAAGTGGCTCCAGCTTCCTGGAAAGTGGTAGATTCCCTAGGGTGTATGCTCGAAGGATAAAAAGAAAAAAGAAAATTGCACCTTTGTCTCCATGAGCCACAGGTAGATTTCTGCAGCACAAATACGTTTTCTTGTCTTTAAAGCTGTTCATGAACTTTCAAGATGGTGGCAGCAGGTCCAGTTGGCCACCACTGCTCATCAGTCACTTCCTCTCTTGCTGCATCTGTTCAACTCTCTACTTGTAAGCACATTATCCACCTTTGTATCTCTTCCTCCAAAGGTTACAGTTCCAGGACAGTCCTCTGCGTCAGTCTCATCTGGTTTTTTTTTTATCCTTGCTGCAGAAAGTCTGCACATTATTTCTGTTGATGGATACAATAGGGGATGGGGAAATAGTATTTGGTTGAGTAGTTGCTCTCCAGAGACAACATGACAATTCTGTACCATAGAGGGAGGATTCTGAATTTTTGGTTTAGTTATTCTCTAGGGTTGCTGTGTTGCTTTTCTCAGTCAATGTCACTTGTTGTCTAATGGCCCAGATGTCCATCATGCCTCAAAAGGTTTTCTGCTCTTTACTGCCAAGTCATTACTGTTGAATCATTGAAGCAATTCCCATAAGATAATTGGTAAGCATCCCAAATGTGCTCTCAGCTTTGACTTGGCTGTCTTGGGCAGATGGGAAAGTTGGCCTTTTATTTGGCACTAAACAGCAGGATCTGGGAAGCCCTAGTTGTAGACTTGGTATGTAGTTGTCACCCTTATACCAGGCATCACTCATTCTATCCATTCTTGCAGAGAGCACAGAACATTCCATGCCTTTTGTTCTCTCATCTCTCAGCTGTTGGGTTGTACATTTACTAATAAATTCTCGCTAATCTCATGGTGCTTCATTTAGAACAATTGTCTTGGTAAAAGGCTTCTGCTTGTCTCCACATTGCAACTGTAGCTCACCAACTGTAGTCTTCTTGGTCTTAGAGTTTTCTGAGGCAGACTTTGTTAACCCTGGGCATGAAAATGATCCTAGAACCTCTGGTCCTTTGCAATTTGACCTACTTTGGAATTAGCAACTAATTGAATTTCAGGGTCTTTTTGAGAAATGGGAAGTACTATATGTTAAAGAAAAACAAAACAAAACACCAAAAACATTTTATCACAATTTTACTGAACAACTATTATGCACAATGACAGGGGCTATGAGAAATATATTGTTGTTAAGTGCTGTCAAGTCAGTTTCATATCATAGCAACCTGTATAGAGTTTTCAAGGAGCCGCTGGTTAGGGTTAGCAGTGCAGTGTTTATCCTAATCCTACAGTGTCAGTGATAAATCTGAAGAAGCATAAGTCATGATCTTGCATAAGGATCTTATATAACACAGTTAACAAGAACTGCTAATCACTCAAGAAACAAATAATAGTATGTTGAGTAACATGGTACTAATTCTAGGATACCAACAAGGAATTAAGTTGAATTGATGGGAGGCATCTTTATTAAGTATCATTCCTGACATTCTTCCTGGTCATCCTTCATTTGATAAAATGAAAATCTGAGGCTGCATTTTGCTTAACTTTCCCAAGGTTATCTGAGAAAGAGAAATGAAAAAAATTAAGCTATTATTGCTAATTTCCCCTTTTTCTTTGAAGAATGTTTAATTACTCCAACTCTGAGAAATTGTACCAAAACTTAATCTGTACTTTAATTTTTTTTTTTAGGATTAGAAATTTATTTAAATCTTGTTTATGATAAAAATTCAAATAGCATTAAATAATTTATAATGAAAAGTCATTAAGTGACACAAACAATTAAGTTCTCAACTACTAGTTGAAAGTTTGGTGGTTCAAATTCACCCAGAGCACCTCAGAAGACAGACTTCATTATCTGCTTCTGAAAGATCAAAGCCTTGCAAACCTGTGGAGCAGTTTTACTCTGCACACGGTGGGTTGGCTTGAGTCAGAATAGATTTGGCAGTAACTATTACCCACAGGTTTCTCCTCCACTCTACATCTCAGATCTCTGTGGAGGCAACCAGTTATCAGCCACCCTGCCACTTCCAGAGGTAATCTGTAAATTAATATGCTGTGTATATTATTCTTGATTCTTCTTACAACTTCTTCCTCTTCATTTCCTAGCTCAGTAATTTTTAAATTTTATAGTACAAAAGTGACACTTAGGAAACTTCTTAAAAATGCAGATTCTTGCATCCTTTTCCTATAGATTCTGACTCAGAGGGTCTTGGGTAAGCACACAGAATGAGCTTTTGCAACCAGGTTACTCTTTAGAAAAAAATTAGGATCTCCTGGCATTGGATACACATCTGATAGAGTTGTTGTTGTCAGGTGCCATCGAGTCGGAACCGACTCATAGCAACCCCATGCACAGCAGAACGAAACAATGTCCGATCCTGGGCCAATCTCACTACCGCTGCCACACTTGAGTCCATTAATGATGCCACCTGGCCAATCCATCTCGTTAGGTGTATTCCTCTTTTTCTCTGACCCTCCACCGTACCCAGCATGACATCCTTCTCCAGCGACTGTTTCCTCCGGACAACATGTCAAAGTATGAGAGACGAAGCTTAGCCATCCTGGCCTCCAAGGAGCACTCTGGCTGCACTTCTTCCAGAACAGATCTATTGGTTCTTTTGGCAGTCCATGGCACTTTCAGTATTCTCCTCCAACACCACAACTCAAAGGCATCAATTCTTCTACGATCTTCCTTATTCACTGTCCAGCTTTCTCATCCATATGAGGCTATTGAAAACACCATGGTCTGGGTCAGACGCACCTTAGTCCTCAAGCTGACATCTCTGCTCTTCAATACTTTAAAAAGTTCCTGTGCAGCAGATTTGCCCAATGCAATACGTCGTCTGATCTCTTGACTGCTGCTTCAGCGAGTGTTGATAGTTGATCCAAGAAGAATGAAGTCCTTGACAACTTCAATCTTTTCTCCATTGATAAGAATGTTGTTTATTGGTCCAGTGGTAAGGATTTTTGTTTTCTTGACATTGAGATGTAATCCATATCGAAGGCTGTGCTCTTTGATCTTCATAAGTAAATGTTTCAAGTCCTCTTCACTTTCAGCAAGCAAGGTTGTATCATCAGCATATCGCAGGTTGTTCCTCCAATCCTGATGCCACGTTTTTCTTCATAGAACCCAGCTTCTCTTATTATTTGCTCAGCATACAGATTGAATAAGTATGGCGAAAGAATACAAGCCTGTCTCACACCTTTCCCAATTTTCAAACATTCAGTGTTCCCATGTTCTGTTTGAACAACTGCTTCTTGCTCTAGGCACAGATTTCTCAGAAGTACAATTAAGTGTTCTGGAATACTCATACTTCTAAATGTTGTCCATAGCTTGTCATGATCCACACAATTGAAAGCCTTTGCGTAGTCAATAAAGCACAGGTAAACATCCTTCTGGTATTCTCTGCTTTCAGCCAAGATCCATCGGATATCAGCAATGATATCTCTCGTTCCACGGCCTCTTCTGAATCCAGCTTGAACCTCTGGAAGTTCTCTGTCAATGTATGATTGTAGCCGTTTCTGTATTACCTTTAGCAAAACTTTACTTGCTTGAGATATCACTGATAGAGTTACAGGCTGCTATTACAGTTACCTATTCCTATTAGAGCTCCTTTTCCAGTCTTTGACCTGTACTGGGACCAGCTTCCCTGTGGTCTCCATGGTAATGCACATAGGTCTTCCACAGGTAGTTTGCGTAAGGAGGTTGATTGGTTCCATTGCTTCTCACTGACTGCACCACTGCTGAGTGTCATTAATAGATGGAGAAAACTCAGTTTGTTTTCCTTCTTCCTCTACATGTATGATTACAGTTAAGACAAGTTTTCTTTTTCTTTGAGAAATAAGTTGTTGTTATTGAATGCCATTGAGTAAGTTCTGACTCATACAAACCCTGTAAAGGGTTTCCAAGGAGTGACTGGTGAGTTTGAACCACCGACCTTTCAGTTCAAATGGAACTTCCGGTCCAGTGCATTTTACTGTAGCACCATAGCACTCAGTCACAAAACCAAAGACTCTTAAAATGACAGTGACATAGACACTGTTTCAGCTAATCTGTAGTTTAGGAATCTGACATCCAGAGAGGTTTGTCATAGGAGAGAAAATAGACCCATCTTCAAAGAGATAAATATTACAGACACTCTTTATTAAAGTCTTAAACAGGATTCAACACAAGATAAAAACAAACATAAGTAAGTCACCCAGGTGAGGAAAATCATAGACACCATGATGAATTCCAAAGTTCCATCTCCGTGTGGTGGCTTTTTATAGGGCACAGAGAACAAAGGACTCTTTTCCCACAACCATGACTAACTGCAGTAGCCATGCCATCACATACACATGCGGGTCTCTGGAAACAGGGAGGGTACTATTGTAAATAGGAAAGTTTAGTCTCTGAGGCTCTTTCTTCAGGTGTGGCATCACAACCAGGCGACCATTAAGGGATGTGTCCAGGAATGTTCCTGCCAGGGCTGACTGGAGGAAGTGGCCCAAACTTACTTACGTTTAAATATACTTTGCTTCTAACTCTGACAGTTCAGCTGTCACAGGTGTACGAGGTGCTCAAGAAAAGAATTGGAATCTGAACACTTAAACCTAGGCATAAAATGGAATTAAGCTTTGCCTGGCTGGAGTCATTCTCAGACTAAAAAATCTTCAGATTTCATGTTCTACAGCAAGTTAAAAACGTGATCAAGGTCACAAAATAAATTAGTGACAGACTGACTAGAAACCTAGTTTATAATTATTAGTACAGTGCTCTTTCCTCCTTTTAGTATGAGCTACAATCCCAAGGTCCTGAACAATCAAACAGCTTCTGTCCCCCAATCTACCTATCACCTTGAAATGTATCCTTCTGTGCCCTGTCTGCCCTTTGCCTCCTCACAAACCACACTAGCCTTGGTCAATTGTCTTCCTGAGGGTAGTGATAGTGTGCCTGAATTATTTCTGAATTCTTGAACATGGCAAAATCTATGTACTTGAACCTCAGGTCACCAAATATAAAGCAATTTCAAGCAGAAGAGCTTGTGGTTACTTTAAGTCTCTTTGGGAATGCAGGGATTCACAATTCATTTTTTTAGCGTCCTCAGACAAAGGCTCAAGAAACAGTCCTTATTATTTTTCAAAGGTTGGGGGAGGGTTGAGGTCATGGAAAGGTTGCTTGGTTTACAGTCTGCTCCTGTTTCCTCCTCCTATTGACAACTCATCAGGATGGTTTATAGATTGCTGCCTCACTTTAAGGCCTATTTGCTGATGTTTTGAGACATTTATCCAATCTCAAGAAACTCAAGGGACTTGATTTCACCTTTGAATTATATTATTATCCATATTTGGGATGGAATGGGCAATCTTAATGTGAAAAGCCCATCAATCAGGTCAGGGAATAAAAAAAAAGCTTTGATTCATATACTGTGTTGAAATCATCTCTATTGATTTTTTTAAATTTGCAGTTCTATGAATTTTAGAATATTTTAATTAGAATATGATTCTTACTAATCCCATCCCAACTTGTACTCTTCCATTTTAAAAAATCTTTGTTGAAATGTTAACGTATTATACCATGCATTTTGACAATGTCCTCAGGGTTTAACCAGGAGAAATATCAGAATAACCTTGGAGAGCTTGTCTGTCTTGATGAGAACAAGATGGATTCCAGGGAAAAAAGAGACTCAATTCCTGAAATCATTATAACAACTTCAGAAAGGAAATTATGTATCTATTAAAAAATTTGGCTACCAGCATAGTGACTGTCTCCATGTTTTGTAATTCAGATACTATATGCAGGAAAGAAAACTTACTGGGGCTTTTGGATACACTGAATCACACTGTATATATGTTTAGTTATTTTGCAAAACTGTGAGTATATAGTTTTGTACTCATGTAATTAGAGTTGTTGGCTAGTATCATAGCTGATTTATCTGCAGTCTTTCAGACTGGTATTTGTATTAAGCCTGATAATATATACAGACATGAAAAGACTGGATTTCCTTTTTTCTGTTGCAACATGTAACCAGGAAACCAGTTTTCCTTTCACTGTAGGCTCTGAAAGGGGAGTATTTTGTGTATGTACTTTATTCTTGGGCTATTGCATCTCTGCGAAAGGGTTGTCCATTAGTTATGCAGTGAGAAAGGGACAACTATATTCAGGTACATACTCAAGGTCAAAACACTGCTGTACACACCTGCCCACATTACCCTACATATCAGTGGTTTATCAGTTTTATGAACCCAAGCTGTGTGCATTGCAGTTTGTACTAGACTTTCCTTCTTTTGAGATAGTGGTCACTACGTTGACATTTTGCTTCATGTGTACCTTTCATCCTAGACAAACTGTCAGTTTTTCATCCGTATGGTTTCATACCTATGTCACACAGGCTAAACCTGATTCATTTACACTTGGGAGAGTTAATGTTATTTTCCAAAGGCCAATTGCTGACATGTAACCTATAAAAGAATCAGTTACCCATGATTCTTTTCACTCATTCAGCAAATACTCGGGTTGAGTTTTTGTCTTTTTAATTCACTACTGAAAATCAGTTGCCTCTAGGAATTTCAATATTACATTACAGCATAACAAACTATCCAATATCACTAATGGCCTATTTAGGAATGAAATGCTTTTTTTTTTTTTTCTGGTTTTAAGCAATTACTAATTTTGACGGGGATAAGGAACCATCTACAAGGATGAAGTTAATAGCTCCCTGAAGGGACACATCACTAGCCAGGTCGTAAAAATCATGCATGACTTGCTCTTTAGCCATAAGGCAAGAGGAAAACAAATGTATCTATTTTTCCTTCACTATTACTAATTCCCTCTCTATTTCAAGATCTAAAGATGCTTGAGAAAGTCATTATATTATCATGATTATTATTGTTGTTATCATTGTATTTTTAACCTGGATATTGGTATTTATCTGTTTAAATCCTTTCCTCGAGAATTTTCTCTCAAAAATGTCTTCTTTTGAAATCATACCCAAAACAGAATGCAAGTGCAGGGATGAACATCCCATTTGAGACTTTGTCATGGAAAGCTATTGTCTGGAAAGCTCAAGCTAAAGAACTAGGTAATGAAGGGAAAAAAATTACTCAACATATTTGTTTTGGCTGCTCACATTAATCAGACTCCTAGGATAATAGTTTTAATTCCTTGTGATGAAACACACCAATCTACACCTATTTCTGTATTATAAATGTACCCCAGTTTGACTAAGACAAAATGGATCTAAAAGTAAGTGTGTTTGCTTTGTCATTGTAAATGATGCTTGGTAATGAGCACCTCAGGGACAGATAAGGAGAATGCTATGCAGCAGAGAAAATAGGAGAGAGCTGGTTGAGGACGTCCTTGTGTGGTACACACTTAACACATCCATAGGTTCCTCAGGAGAAAGGCCTGATGATCTGCTTTAGAAAAACCTGTTATTGAAAACCCTGTGAGCCCAGCTCTACTCTGACATACAGAGTTACCATGTGTTAGAGTTAATTTAAGGACAACTGGACTGAAGACAGAATTCTACCTAGAAGTCAGATGATAGTTAGAAGTTGAAAAAAAAATCTCGGCATACGAGAAGACCAGAAAATAAGGTGCAGAAAACTGAATGGACGCTGACTTAAGGGGGAAGGGAGGGGAGTAGCATGTTCAAGATCCTTATGGGGTATAGGCAGAAGAAGGGGCATGCATTATTAGGTGACTTGAAGCACCCTGGATGCAGACCCAAAGTCTTCACCTGAATCCCAAGCAGATTCACAAAGGGCTTAGTTTTCCCTCAAGGAGAAAGGAACTAAAAATTGTTGAGCTCCTACTAATGGGCCAGATACTCAGATGTTACTCAGCTGTTATCATCTAATTCTGCACACTACCCTAATGGATAAAATTGCAATAACAATAGATATGTGGCACTGTAGGAAAAGCACTGGACTGCTAACTACAAGGTTGATAGTTCCAACCCACCAGTCACTCCTCAGAACCCCTGTACGGTGTTGCTTTGAGTCAGAACTGCCTAGACAGCCCTAACAACATACTTTCTAATGCTCAACATGTACTAAGTGCTTGTTTTGCATTGCCTCTTTGTTTATAATTGAGAGAAAAGATTCAAAGACTGGGATAACTCACTCAGGGACACACAGTGATTAGAGCTGGAATTGAAATTCAAATAGTCTGATCTAAAGACTGTACACCATAATGCTTCCTCTGGAGATGAGAAAAAACCAAAACCAAAACACAATGAAAATGGAAAAGCCAGGGGTCAGTGTTAGATTGTGACAAGTTGTATCTGATGGCAAGCTAAAGACTGACTGAGTACCTGCCATTTACTTGGATGGGTAGATCCATCCCCTCCCCATCTTTCACAAGGAAGAAAGTCAAGGAAAAGTGGAATCAAGGAGTCAAGGAATAGAAATGTCTGATTATCCAATAAATTGTAATCAACTAAACGAAAACAAAAGATCCCAAATCTTTAGCTCTTTGGGTGGTAATGAAGAAAGAAGTCTTAAGAGAATGTAGAAAGACTATATGGAGCTTTGGAAAATTTAATTTCATTCAGCATCCCATGTTGCCTTGAGCTTCCACACATACTCTGTCTAAATATGAGGAAAGGGACTGGGCCTCTGGATTTTTGTAGAGTTCACAGGTGGGTTGCTTTCTACTCAGCCTCTACAGGCTACTGGAGTGGTATTTGGAGACATGGCCTGAGGTCAGGAAAGGTCACAGAAGCCCAAAACCAGGGAATCAGTAGCTATGGCAACGCAGTTCTTTTCCACTCACAGCAGAGTCCTTCTTACTTTAGAAAAATTTTCATCACTTGATTTCCTGGGCTTCTGATGATCCAGGATGTGGTTGTGGCATGCTGCAGTATGGTTATTTTAAAATTTGAGGTTTATGTCCAACTACCACCAAATATTCTTAATGGGTGGAATTTTAAAAATTATTATTATTTAAGATTTTAAGACTTAAGATTCAAATGGGGGGTGTAGTGGCTTCATTAAAGAAACTTTTGCTTCTAAAATGCAATGTCTTTATGATTATCATTTTAATAAAGAGAATATAGACTACCATTTTGGTAAATGTGTTTGGTAAATGAATATAAGCTTGAGTTTTGTGATGTCTTTTTAAAAAACAGACAAAACTTATCAGGTCTATAAAATGAGCTTGCTAAACTCTGAGTTCCATACAAATTTTCTCTTTCAAAATGCCCCAAAGTTTATGATACACTTCAATTTGTGATAAGGAATTTACTATTTGAAAGGCTGAAAAAAACATGAAATAGTGTATACACCTGAACTTTAATTCAGATAGATTTTCTAAACTTCAAGCTATACCTAATAACCTTTAAACAATTATATATGTTGTTAAGTGCTGTCGAGTTGGTAGCGGCTGATGAACTTGAACCTCTGACCTTGCAGTTCAAACCAACCTTGTAGTCCTTCGCATTAACTTGCAGCGCCACACCAGGACTCAATTATATAAATGTAAGGAATTACAAAAGGTTAGGGAGAGGGGGCATGAGAAGACTATGTGTTGTTGTTAAGTGCCCTCAGTCAATTCTGACACATAGAGATCCTATATAGGGTTTCTGAGGAGTGGCTGGTATGTTTGAACTGTCAATCTTGTGGTTAGCGTCGTCATCGTCGTGATGTGCAGTGGAGTCGATTCTGACTCATAGTGACACTGTACAGGGTTTCCAAGGTTGTAAATCTTTGCGGGAGCAGAAAGTCTCATCTTTCTTTTGCGGAGCTGCTGGTAGTTTTGAACTGCTGATCTTAAGGTTCACAGCCCAATTCGTAACCACTGCACTGGGCTTATCTATGTAGAGAGAAGGCTACGTAAGCACACAAAAAACAATTTCCCATTGCAATCTGGATTTTGAAGACCCCAAACACTACAATAAATATATTCAGAAATGATACTGGAAGATCAAACTTTACTTCATTAATAATTAGGACTGAATAGGAACATGTCCTGGGTAAAGCAAAGAGACTGGTTGGCATATGAGTAGTGTAAGCTGCTGTCCAGCTACTGGAAGTGCTTATGAAAACTTGACAGAGTGGGACTATACCAGCATAATTGTGGCAGATATGTTGGCGTTATGGTGTGGCGTTGTGGGTTAATGCTCTGGACCGCAAAGTTTGTTTGAATTGCAAGGTTGATGGCTCAAGTTCACTAGTTGCTCCTAGGAAACCTTTTACAGGACCCCTATGGGTTGGAACCAACTCGATTGCACTCAACAACCACAAAAACAACATGTAGCCTGTGGTATAATTTTTTGATTAAGGTTCAGAACTAAAACAAAAATTGGAGAATGAAAGAAACACCAGGTTTTAGAACTATCTGTATGATATTATGTCAGATATTTTGGCTTTGACAATAATGGGAATTTTCTCTCCTGTCCCTTTAAGAATTTTTTTTTTCTTGAAATCAGGAGAAATTACAAAAACCTTTTATATCAGATTTGCAAATACCAATAAGTTACCCACCCCCCACTTTTTCTTTAGCAGCTTGCCCTTTTGACAGGCGGTACAGAATAAGATGAATAAATTCAGCATATTTTCCTGTTCACTAAGCATAAATTATTACTAACTGTGGAGAAGGGCTATTTGAAAAGCTGCTTTATTTTATAGAGGAGACTTCTTTTATCTATAAATGATTCTGTTTGAAATCAAAGTAGATATTGTCTTATCTTTGTGACCTCAGGAAAGTGAACTATGATGACATATTTCCATTCTAAAAGGGGCAATGAAAGAATTCCGACCTAAGCCATATAAACTCTACTAATCTATTCCTGATATTGGGTCAGATTCCCAGTCTTTGAAATACTAGGAGAATTGCCATAGCATTAGTATGTGATATGACACCATTGCATATTATCTGATGAATGTGCTGTAACTGGCAGGCTTCTGTTCTGGAGTGGGGGGTTTAGACTCAATGACCTCAGAGCTAACTTCCAAATAAAATGTCTCACATGCCTCTTATACATGGCCTATTGGTAAAGGGCTGTTGCCCTATTATTTTAGTGAGGTCATCAGCTCTTGTGCATCATGATTTCCCTTAAAGATGCTCTGTGACTCCCACACCTGAAAGGGTATAGCAATTTGATAAAAAATAACTTGATGTACCATTAACAAAATGTGTTTCTACCAAATGATTATAGGTTTTATTCAATGACAAACAGCATGGAAATTCATAAATAGTTTTCAAGATGTAGCACATTTATCCAGTCCTCATTTCATCTGACGCTTGGCTTCTGTCTGGTGCTTTCATCATAATAACTTGAGCACTGAACCACGAAGTTGGCATTTAGCATTAACATGTTATATGATTGTTGTTGTTAGGTGCCATCGAGTTGGTACCGACTCATAGCGATACCCCTTACCATTTTGCTTTTTTCTTGATTGATTTTTCTCTCTCTTCCTTTTTCTTTTATTTTGGTGGAATCTGGTAAGAATCAATGGTTTCCAAAAATGAATACTTTTAATGAAGTTGCTCTAGACTATGACTTCTAACTTTTCAGGCACTGACATTAAAGAAAAGAGATTGGATATTTTGAACCTTGTGTGGTAAAGCAGAAAATAATACTGAATCAAAGCCTCTTGGCTCTGAGCAGGGCTGACTCACAACCTTGGCTCTCCAATTCTGAAGGAAGCATTACTTGGAGAGACTGAATCACTTACCCAGGCGGCACGTGCGTGAGGTTGAGCAGTGAGACCAACTGGTTGACAAGCCGTGTTGGTTGTTCTCTCAGTGAAGTGAAAAGTATGTGAAAATTATTCATCCTCATATGTTAAGTCTTAAAATAGTCTGTGCTGTTGCTCCATTTGTAAGAAATGTACAACCAGTTTTTAACTTACCTGGATGAAAGTCCAAATGACCAAAAACCCTTCTCGGTAGAAACATATATAAAGTATAAAATTTTGGGATCAGTTTTGTTCCTGCCTAGGAACATTTTTTTTAATCACAGGTTTTTAACTCCTGAAATATATCTTAAGGAAGACACTCTGTTATCTAATTTAGGCTATCTCATCCTTTCACTGGTACCGCTGCCATTACCTATAAAGGCTACGAAACAGTTAGGGTTACTTGCTTGCAAGCCAAAAGAAACCAATTCTAGGTAACTTAAATGAAAAGGAATTACTAGAAGAACCCACAGAATCAGTGGGAGGATGGCCAATTGGACTTGTAAATAAGTAGGAGGGCCAGGAAACAGAAAGCACAATATGTGCTTAAAAGTAGACAGAGCCTGGCTGGAGTCAGGACAGTTGTGGCCATGGATGCTGTCTAATTATTCCTTCTAACTTTGCATCACGGGTTTAAGATCAAAGCCTTGCATAGAATGTCTAAGTGGCATTCTTTGTCCCTGAGTGTTTTGGAGTAGTATTCAGTGGCTTGCTGGATGCCTACTATGACTATCCCTCCAACACTACATGGAGTGGGGTGAGGTCATTAACAAAAAGGAAACAGGAGGCTCATTAAGAAGTGAAGGAGGATGTTGAATAATTCTTCATAACAAATGTCCAATAAAATAGTTTAAAATAAAAGATGCTAGGTGATAGTGAAAGCTGGGATCACTTCTTGGGATATTTAATTTTTAAAGGGCATACATTTGGTTGTAAAAGTCTTTCAGTGCGGAGGAGTAGATCAAGAATGATAGAATGATGCAAGAAGAGTTAACAAGCTTGTCTCAGGTACAGATAGTGCTGGAGGTGGGGGACGTTTGAGTGGAAGAGAAGCTCACCCTTGGTTATGGATAGCCTAAACATGGAGTCCTGGTGTGGCACTATAGGATAGGCACTGGACTGCTATGAGTCAGAACCTACTTGACAGCACTTATCAATAACAGCAAGAACAACAACCGGTGAATGTTTGATTATCTGCCATTACTCTGCTTCGGGAAACTAGGAGTTCAAGGGGTATTTCCAAGGGGGATTCAGATACTGGTCTATGAGTTGAGATTGGACACCTTAAAACCCAGGGATTCCCTTCCTGTAAGGGAGGCTGGTGTTGCCTGTTCTCCCTTTTTCTATCTACTACCCTACTCTCATGTGTGTAAGTCCATTTGGGAGGGAATGGATGAATGGAGGTATGGCCTGATCTCCCCCTAAAGACTGCAGTCCTGGATGTAAATTGTAACCGAGTAAATGATAAGATGTTTGTGGAATTTGAAGGTTTGCTCCAAGAACTCTAATCCCAGGAACTCTGTGTCTTAAGATAAATTTTCTAGAGCAGCAAAATCAGAGAAGCATATATGAGAGACTTTGAAAAGTTCATGGGAAAAGTGGAATTAAAAGATAATGGAATTTTTCCATGAACTTTTGGAAGATCCTTGTATATTATACTTTTTTATATGTGCTGGTGGTGGTTGTGTGCTGTTGAGTCAGTTCTGACTCTTAGAGACCATACGTAGGGTTTCCTAGGCTGTAAATATTTATGGGAGCAGAAAGTTTAATCTTTCTCCTATGGAGTGATTGGTAGATTTGAACTGCTGACATTGTACATATATTTATTTCAAGGAAATGGTTCATACATTGTGGTGGCCAGAAAGTACCAGATCCATGGACCAGATGTTAGGCTGGAGGCTTAACCTGACTCATGAGGTTGCAGGGGATGACAAATCCTAAATTTGCAAGTGAGGAGGCAGGTTGCTGACCCATGTTCCAAGAACCAGAAGTCAGAGGATGACAGGTTAGATTCAGGATGGAGGAAGCAAGTTTTGCCAAAACTTCCATGGAGATTGGATGCAGGCCACACCCCCAAGGATATGTCCCTTTCAACTGATTATCTGCTCACATCAGATCACAAAAGAGAAGATGATTGCATAGTCTCTTACAAACCACTGAGAATCATGGCTTAGCCAAGCTGACACGTAACCTTAACCATCACACTCTGCCCATCTCAATTAAGAATCTACTTTGAATGTTGTTCCTTGGCGCAAAGACCCTTCTATTACTAGTTTTGGTAGACATCCTTGTGCTTGAAAGTCTACTAAACTTTGGTGCTTATCACATTCAGTTTCAGTGATTTTTCCTGGCTTTCAGTGTCTCCCAAAATTGGGTCCATCTTAGCTATGCTCTCTGTTACTACACTTAACATTGGTTACTCTATCTGGACTGGGTTTTCTTTCTTCCTTTTTCCACCATGCACTGAGTTCACCATCATACTGTTCCTTGTCTGTAATGATTTCCCTTTTGTTTTCCTCTCATCTGAGTCCTACTTGTACTAGTACAATGGTCACTTCCAATAAAGAGCATCCTTTGACTATTTCTAACCCACAACATTCTTCCTTTTCTTCGAGTCTTATAATTATTACAAGCTATATTATATAATTGGAACTTGTTTATTCTATTACTCTTTATTTGTCGTTTTTTTTAACTATTAAATTTTATACAAATTTGGTGTCCAGCTCTACAAATGAAGGTATGGCACCTTAAATTTACTTGATATGATTTTTCTATCCAAAGTTTTCTTAATTCCTACCAAGTGATTAGGTAGGACTCTAAGATTGAGATTAGTTAGTTTTGCCATCCAGCTAGGCTTAAAAGGAGCCATCTCAGAAGCAGGACTGAAAGATCCTAGGATCATCAAGAAGGAAGAGCATGAGTAAAGTGTGGGATCCCCAACTAGTAAAACAGCAATGGCAGAGGGGTTGGCAGAGTTGGTGGTGTGGAGAGACAGAGCAGCTGTGGGCTCTAAGCCCATGAACTGAGGCAGAGGCCAAGGGGCCACATGCCTGACAGGTCCAAGATAACAGTGAGGTATGTCTGCAGTATGGCAGACAAGAGGCGCTCCTTACTGGAGAACTGCTGTACCTGAGTTGGTTTTGATCCTGCGGTTCCCTGTTCACTTCCCTGTTGTTGTTGTTATTGTTAGGTGCCATTAAGTCAGTACTGACTCATAGCAACCTTATGCACAGCAGAACGAAACACGGCCGGATCCTGGGCCAGCCTAACTACTGTTGCCACGCTTGAGCCCATTGATACTGTCACTTTACCAATCCATCTTACTGGGGGTCTTCCTCTTTTTCTTTGATCCTCCACCTTACCAAACATGATATCCTTCTCCA
>NW_006408664.1:2970583-2971869 GCF_000296735.1 Chrysochloris asiatica | reverse complement strand
ATTATCAAATCCAAATGTGAAGGAAGCAGAGAGGGCTGTGGGAGGGATGGCTGGTGTCAGAATAGGTAAAGAAGGTTTAGGGTGGAGGCATATCTGACTTCAGCCTGTAGGAATTGGCCTTGGACTGATTTTGACTTTGATATTCTTTGGCCCTTGTGAAGCTAAGGGAAGTCAGACATGGTCCCCAGTAAGTTTTTATTTATTTGGCGTTTCCTACAGTATAGATGGAGTCCTGATGTGACACTGTGGGCTAATGTGTCAGACCACAAAGTTGTTTGAACTGAGAGGTTGGTGGTTCAAGCTTACCAGCTGCTCCTTGGAAACCCTATATAGGGTCACTATGGGTCAGAATCAACTCGGCGGCACTTAACAACAACAACAACAACAACAAAAAGCAGAGAATAGCAGGGTGTTTTTAAGGTTCTAACACAACTATAGATACTGTTGTGGTTTTGGACCACTAACCTTGTGGTTAGTTGTCCTGTGCTTAGCTTACAGTACCACACTAGGACTCTCTGCTAACTTTCTCAAATTTTACTGAGTTATGATTGCAGATCCTTCGGGACAGAGAATTGGCTGTGTGGTAGATTTTTTCAAAGGTTACTGTGTACATCTCTGTGTACAGCTTTTTGGGGAAGGGGGATATTTATTGCCCACTTGGTCATGTTTTCATGGAGAATGGAACTCCAGCTCTTTTTCCAACTAAGGGGAGTATTGCAGTTAACCTTTCCTGGCCTTCTCTCCATGTTCTTACTGGCTTCTCCCCTTGGAAAATGAATGACTGATACAAATGTTCAATGTCTGATATTCCTTTTGGCACATTATCAGAGGCTGGCATATATCTCTTATAAGATGAAGAGTAAGCTCTACCTTTTCTTCTTTCATTGTCTGACCCATTGATCAGTGAGAGGGTCATACCTCTTCCTTGCTTTATACACCCAAAGTAGAGCCTTTTAATATTGCTAATGGTGATGGAAAAGGGCAGGCATTTTTACTTTCTCACCTTATTCCTAGCTAGCTATACTTTTGTTCTTCCCTTGCTATCTACAATTAGTGACCTCAAGTCTGCCCTTTCCCATTGTCCTGTCTGTTCTCAATTTGGGTTAGGAGATAAGAGACCACACTATATCCTCTAATGCAACTGTTCCCAGAAAGCCTATACCTTGTGTGTATGTGTACATAATTGAACAGTTGCTAAGTCTATAAATAAAGCTGATTGTTGTCAGTTGCCATCGAGTCGGAACCAACTCATAGCGGCCCCATGCACAGCAGAACGAAACAATGTC
>NW_006408664.1:2955536-2970422 GCF_000296735.1 Chrysochloris asiatica | reverse complement strand
TAGCCATCTTGGCCTCCAAGGAGCACTCTGGCTGCACTTCTTCCAAAATAGATCTATTGGTTCTTTTGGCAGTCCGTGGCACTTTCAGTATTCTCCTCCAACACCACAACTCAAAGGCATCGATTCTTCTACGATCTTCCTTATTCACTGTCCAGCTTTCGCATCTATATGAAGCTGATACTTGGATCCTTTTAACATGTCTGCTCATGAATGTCTCTTCTGTTGGCAACAGCAATGGAGAGAAAGATGGATGGATGACTGTTAGCTTGGGAACACTACCCTAAACCCCTAGCATGAGATGTTGTTGTTGTTGTTACATGCTATCAAGTTGATTCGGACTCACAGCAATCCTGTATAGGGGTTCTGGGGATCAGTTGGTAGGTTTGAACCACCAACCTTGTGGTTGGACCTTGCAGTGCAGAGCATTTTCCTGCAATGCTACGCCAGGACTCCATGAGATAGACCCCAGGAATTGGGCTTACTAGATGGTTGTGTAATATTTGTTTGTTGTTGCTAAGTGTCTGACTCCTAGTGACCCTGTGTAGGTTCTCAAGGAGTAACTGGTGGGCTTGAACCATCAACCTTGTGGTTTGCAGTCCAATGCTTATCCTACAGCACCACATAATCTTAAGTATGTGTGTGTGAAATGGTGGTAGTGGTGGGTTCTCTTTCCCACAAATATATAGATCAATAGTGTAGTGAGATTCTCAAACAGACCATCAAGATTGATTTGGGAAGACTCCATCAATTTGTGTAAGATCTGCTGAGATGTTTTTGAGATGCAGACAGCAGTATTCTTTAGCTCCTTCCAAAACCCCTAGGCTAACCTCAGATATTATGGCACTCGCACCTAACCTGTGGTAAAATCCAAGTTTTAACATCTTCTGCATCTTGTTCTTCTCCATCCAATGTGGAAACTGATATTTTTACATGTTGTTAGCAACACGATAATGGGAGGAAGTAGATCCAAAGTTAGTTAACATCCTTTTCAAGTGAGAAGGATTTATTTCACATACATTCATAGACATATAGTATAGATCAAAATTATCATTGTCCCAAAGGTTACTTCCCTCCCCAACACACACACCTATCTTTGAAATAAGGCTGACGTATCCCTAATGTGGCTTTGTGCCTCGTTGCCAATTATTTCCCATATTGGAAACGTCTTTGCTTTTTCCCCTTTTGGTGGCAGGCACACTAATGACTAGGATTGTTCGGAATTCCTGTGAGGACCTCCTGAACTCTATGCTTCCTGCCCAGTCCAGATGGTTCTGTGTAAATGAGGCTGGTTTGTAGGACAGAGAGTGGAGCACAGTGTTCCTTTAAAGCAGGAAATATTGTATATTTCTAGTTCTTTTTTTTGTTGTTGTTTTCTTCCTGGTTGAGAGGCCTGTTTACTTTTATTACTAATACTCCATATTTGTAAGCAAAGAAGAATAAAAAAAAAAATACTGCTAATAATATACTGTAAGACTGCATTGCCTTAAGAACGCCTGTGCTCAGCTAAGTTTTAGGATTTCATGATATCAAGCAGAGAAATACACCCTCTCCCCTTTGCACCCTTCTTCCATGGAGGTGAATGAGCTTTGAAATCCCTTTGATTCTGAATGAGCAGTAGAATGAAAGGGCCTTCATTTAAAATGAGGAGGCTGAGCCAACTTGCTTTCCCTCCAGCTTCCTCAGTGAGCTCAGCAGCCGACCTTTTGGCTCAGCAACTGGCCTACTAGTTAAATGCAACCACTGAACAATCACTTTGCAGGATTTCCAGTTTATTAAAAATGGAGTGTGGCCACCAGGGATTCAGGCATACAGGTAATAAAAGAGTACCTAATAAAAACTTTAAAACGTGCTCACACATATTCCAAGACTGGTAGTTAGACAGATCTTTAACCTGCACTAAGGATTTATGTGCTGGACTGTAAAGTTGATTGAAACTGTAAAGTCAGGTTCAAGCTCACCAATCGCTCCTTGAAAACCCTATACAGGGTCACTATGGGTCAGAACCGACACAACAGCACTTAACAACACCCACAACAACCCTTTAAGACTAGGCTTGGAAAACAAGGATTGAAGAATCGAAATGAGAGCTACACAATTGAAATTGCAGGACACATTCACATTCTGAGCTGTTTTTCTTTCTTTTTTTTTCAAAATTGTTTTCCAAATGATGGAACAGTGATGCTTATTATGTGGCTTATACCTAATTTACATTTCATATATTTCAGGATGGGAGTACTAGTTGTATAAATCAGTAAAATTAGGACATTTAGTAACAAAATCACATCTTCTAATTTTAATTGAATTGTTACATGGAGGAAAATCAAAGTGTCAGCTTCTACAACCTTAGATGACATATATCTTATGACAGGGCACAATTTATGTGTCACTGCCCTCACCTGCTAATGAATAAAATTCTAAAAAAATACATTTTCTGAAAGCCTCTTGGCACTGTTTTCTTGCTAATGTCGCTGTAGTTTCTTCTTAAGTAACCTCAAATGGAATCTAATTTTTGAACTAATGGTCAAAACACATATGTCATGTTTACTTCAATTTTGTTATTTAAATGCCTACTCTCTTGCTGCCTGTTACTCAGCTGTCCTGTCTGCACTTTTACCAAATGGGTTTTTCTCTGAAAGAGGAATGCTGCCCTTATATGGTGCACCATGAGACTGCTGATGACATATTTTTTGATTCTATTTCTGGGTGTGAGTAGAGTAAGAAAGAGGTCAACACAGAGGATATCAAATTACTTTTGGACTGACCTTTCATGACTGGCAAATACATCAGAAAACTAGGACATCAGATTCAGATTTTTTACAAAGAAGGCAGCAGGGTATAGTGGAAGAACCTAGAATGAGCTTGACAGTAGATCTGACTACATTTCTCTTCTATTAACTTGTTTGACTTTAGGTAAGGCACTTAACACCTTTGTGCCATAGTCTCTTCATGTATGAAATGGGGCTTAGGGTAGAGGCTAACTAATTTCTACGTTTTGAACTTTTATACTCTGATTATTTATAATGGAATCAAAATAAATAAATAGACTATTCCAGGATCAGCTAGCTCATTGTCTTGTGGTACAGCAATGCTGTACCAAAAGCACTCAGAATAAAACTTCCAGACAACATATTTATGTATAATTTCAGCTCCTGCCTTGAAGAGGACTACATGGGAAGAGTCACATTCATGGATTCATGGTGTATTTGCTGCAGGATTTATGAATGTCAATGTATACCTTGAGACATGGAATGGCAAAGGCTACTGTAATCTATTATCTGGAGGATTCTGGTTTTTATTTCAGGCTGAAGGTCTCCCACCTAGGAAATGTACTACTGTGGGGGAAGTGGATCCTATGGGTAAAACATGGGGTTTCCCAAAAAGTAGTCAGAGAAGGGATAAGGTTAGAAGGAAATTGCTCTTGAACACATGAGAACATGGAAACCAAGAGAGGATCTGAGAATTTCCTGAGATTGCCTCTTTGCTGTTTTTTGTTGTTAAATTTCGTTCAGGTGGTTCCGGCTCATAGTGGCCCTGTATAGGGTTTCCAAGGAGCAGCTGGTGAGTTTGAACTGCTGACCTTGTGGTTCAAACCAACCTTGAGGTTGAGTGCTTATCCTACAGAGCCATACTCGGGTATTTTTCCTTTGTATTATAAGAAGATTTATATCTAATGCAAAGTTTAAAAAAAAAACTTTATTTCCCTTCTGTTACATTTTTCTTAATTATCCTAACCTTTCAGGAGATTCTGATATTGCCATTTCTGAAGGCTGAAAGGATTATGAAAGAACACAAAAGGGCACTTTTATTAGAGAATGCTATCATATTTGCTTATCTTTAAAAAATTTTTTTTGCTCAAGGAAGTAGAATCCTATGAACTAATATTTAGTATCTAACAAGTATTGAAGAGCAGAGATGTCAACTTGAGGACTAAGGTGCGCCTGACCCAAGCCATGGTATTTTCAATAACCTCATTTGGATGCGAAAGCTGGACAGTGAATAAGGAAGACCGTAGAATTGATGCCTTTGAGTTGTGGTGTTGGAGGAGAATACTGAAAGTGCCATGGACTGCCAAAAGAACCAATAGATCTATTTTGGAAGAAGTGCAGCCAGAGTGCTCCTTGGAGGCCAAGATGGCTAAGCTTCGTCTCTCATACTTTGGACATATTGTCAGGAGAGAACAGTCACTGGAGAAGGATGTCATGCTGGGTAAGATGGAGGGTCAGAGAAAAAGAGGAAGACCCCCAAAGAGATGGATCAGCCAGGTGGCATCACTGATGGTGTCAAGTGTGACAGCGGTAGTGAGGTTGGCCCAGGATCGGACATTGTTTCGTTCTGCTGTGCATGGGGTCGCTATGAGTCGGTTCCGACTTGATGGCACCTGACAACAACAAGAACAACAACAAGGTGTCCTGGTGTGGCATTGTGGGTTAATGGGCTTGACTGCAAAGTCACTTTGAACCAACCACTTTGAACCGGTTCTCAGTTTAAGCTCACCAGCTGCTCCTTGGACACCCGATACAGGGTCACTGTGAGTCAGTACTAACTAGTTGACACTTAATAACAACAACAAAGGTGAATCAATGTGCCCAAAGTCCACATTGGTTGGCAGTCACTATGATGACAATACTCATTCAGAATGAGTGTCTAATGAGGTTCACCAATATTTGAGCACTTAATGTTTTCATCAAGTAATTAATGGTATAGATGTGGAGAAAGCGGCTGGCTCCTTCAAGGACCATATTAGCTCAAGTAGTTTGTATTACTATAAAACCATTATTTGTACAGACAATCCTGAAAGCCTCTTTGGCTATACCTAGTTATTCAGTTGGACCAGAATCATCAGCAACAAAAGCTGCATAGGAATATAAAGATTCAACATTTGCTCTCATTTAAAAAGGAAATGTTTTGGAAAACAGCTCTTTCTGATGTGCCTTGCTGTACAGTCTGCAAATTTGGTCTGTAGTTTTGTGCTCTATGCTCACTGTTACTTATCTTGTCCTGCCCACCCAGCTTGTGAAGAGTTTGAAAGGAGAAGCTGCCAGTCTAGAAAACTATGCTCTGGTCTACTAAACCAAAGGCTACTTACTATGTGTTGGTAGCTTAAAGTACACTGAAAGCAGAAAAAAACACAAGTTAAATCAGTCTTGTACACTAAGAACTGATTTTTTTAGTCAGCAAAACCATACTTTTACAATTACTGAAGTCAGAAGTTGTTTAAATTAGAAAAAAAAAAAAAATGTTTGGGTTCTTTCTTGATTCTTGATGTTAATAACAATGCTCTTTGTCCTTTTAGGAGACATTACAACCACATCTCAACAGCTTAATTGGAATAAATTTTTTTAAAAAAAGGGTGAATTAACACCACATTTTGGTTGTAATTACAAGGATCAATGGTGCCCCAGGCCCCTGTAAAGCTAGGAGTCCATTCACTGAGGAATAGAAAACAGGAAACTGAACTGCTTTGCCTTGAGGGCTTCCTTAAACCAGTGGTTTGAGAGAGGTTTTATCTCTCTAATGAGTATAATCTTAAAATATTAAAATTAGATGGGTTCAAGAGGTTTTATTTTTGCTGTATTAGAATGATATATATGGACATCTGCAAATGCCAATCATATGACTTATGTGGGCACAATTAATTGTTTGTGCTCACACATATGCTGACAGCATTTGTTTGATGCACCTGCTTCTTCTCCAGTTGCAGTTTGCTTAGCTCTTTTGATTTTGTTTTAATGTGCAGGCGTTTGCTGAAGTGTAACCACTTAGAGAGCATCTGGGCTTGCATGGGCTTTAAAACTGAATCCACATTTCAACAGTTTCTCACCTCTCAATCTGGATTAGGAAAAAAATGAATACATCATTTTAGCCAATATTAGCAGTTGCTTTACATTCTGAAGTGCTTGCACTTGCCTGTTGGTTATAATCCTCAATTTGGAGTTTACTCCCTGCTTTGTCTCAGAATCCCTTGGTGCTTTACAATAATGCTTATCATTTGCATAGCACTTGAAAAGCCCCTTTCAATCATCAGTTAATTCATTCTTAAGATGCCCTTCTACCATCCCTATTTAATGCATAAATAAGCAAGCAGGATCAAATCAAACCCACTGCCGTATATTCTATTCTGATACACAGCTATCCTGTAAGACAGAATAGAACTGCCTGGCAGGGTTTCTAAGGCCACAGATCTTTAAGAAACAGACTGCTGCATCTTCCTTCCCCTGCTGATGTGTTCAAACCTCCTGCCTTTCAGTTAATAACTGAACACCTTAACTACTACACCACCAGGGCTTCTTAAATGGGTCAAATATAGGTTAAATGACTAGGCAAACATCATTTTGGAGTTCTGCTAAGCTCTTTCATACCTTTTAAAAATTTTCCTTGAAGGAAGTCTTTTTAAAAACCTTTTCATGGTGATGACGTCTGTCAAGATGGTGGGCTAGGCAAATGTACTAAAAGGACAATCTACCACAAAGATATGAGAAAACAGACGAAATAGACACTGATGAAAAAGCTGGAATCTGAATTTCAGAGGGAAGGTTAGAGAAGTGGATTGAGTTTTTGCTGAGAGGAGAAGATGAGTAGAGACAGTGAGACATGGAAGCTGACTGACTGGTGATTGGTTGGCTGAATGTGGTGTGACTATCCTAGACTTTTGTGAGTAGCTTTGGTAACCAATGGTGGCCTGGCAGAGCAGATTCACACAGGTTACTGGAAAGATGTGATTCCTTTTTCCCCACACACTCCTCTGGTAACTAGAGGTGTGGTCAGCACACACACACACACACACACACACACACACACACACACACCCCACCACCACCACCACCACCACCACCATCCATCTGAATCCAGGAGCTGTGTGGTTGTGAACCACATCAAGGTAAGTTTGGGGCAGGCTGTGCTGCTTTGGTGCTTGGATTCAGACTGGCTCAGAGCCAGAGCTACAGAACTTGCAGAGCCTCCAGAGCAACATTAGCCTAGCAGAAACCCTCATAATTAGTTACCCTGCCCCCAGACATCCTGTGGTCCTAACAGACACTGAAACCAGCTCCAACAATGGCCTCCACGAATTGCCTCTGGATAGAGTGGCTTGAACACAGATAACACATAGGCCTATAGAAACTCCATCTAAGGCCAGGAACTCCACTGTCATATCCTTCCCACACCAACCTTGTGAACTCCTTGGCTGGCAGGAGCCCCCCAGAGTTTTTCTCCTTTCTGGGTCCAATAGCATCACTAGCTTTTTTGTTTTTATTTTGTCCCTTTCATTGCTTCATTAATTTTGTTTGTTTTATTCTTCCTTCTTCTAAACATCCATTCCCTTGAATTTTATCCTTTCAATGCCTGCTTTTGTTTTTCTTTTCTTCTATATCTCATTTCCCCTCTTTTTCTTTTCTTTCCTTTTGATCTTTCTTTACTACTGTCTACTTTCTTTCTCTTTTCATCTTCATTCTCCCTGTTTTTTTTTAAGTGATTTTAAAATTTCTTCCTGGCTAAAGGATAGTATATCAGCATGGGTGATGGGGTAGGTAATATGCAATAAAAAGGAGGTTGGAAGAGGGAAGATGAAGACAGCAGGAGACATAGGGAGGAATACAAGAGTTAAAGTGAACAGAGGGAAATACTGTTAACTGATGGTACATGGAGGGGATTGTCATCATTGTAATGAAACAAAGTATAAGATTCGTTGAATGCAAAACTGGTAATCTGTTCTGTAAACCTTCACTCAATTCACAATTAAAAGTTTAAAAAAATTTTTAAAAATGTTTTTCATTGTATCATTCATTTCTGGACTCTTAGTATTAATCTTCTGGATTTCTATTTACAGTTTTCCTTTATTTTATCTATTTATTCTTGTAGTATTTTCCTGAATTCTTAAAAAAAAAATTATTTTCTGTGTGCTCCTTGATTTCTTCTGCTGCTTTCTCAATCTTTCTCTTAATTTATTGAATGTATCTAAATATCATTTTTTTGAATTCTTTATCAGGTATTTCCAATACCTTTTCTTTTTCAGAAATGTTTTCTGACTCTATATTTTGGTTACTTGAGCCACTCTTCCTTATTTCTTTGTGTGAACTGAAGTTGTTTGTTGTCTTCAAGTCATTGGGGTGGCATTGTACTTGTATTTAATTGATGAATGTATAGGTGGTATGTTTTTAGGCACTAACTACCTACCTCCTGGTGGATGTGATAGAGAATGGTAGTATATTCACTATTTCTGTGATGCAGTTCAGGGGAGGCTTGGCTGGTGTTGGCTGCTACCATTGATTAGGTGTTACTAGAGCTGGTAGTTGCTCTTGCCCAGTGGATGAGACTGCAAGGGGTATGGTTGTGTCCGGGCTGTATGGGAATGGCTGTTGTCTTCTTTTGGGTGGGGCAAGAAGAAGGAAAAAAAGCACACTAAAGAAAAAGCCAACCAATAGCAAAAAAAGAAAATAACAAAGGCAAAAACTACAAAACAATTAAAAGGCAGCCATAAATAAATAGTATATAATAACTAAAAAGGGAAAGGAAAATAAAACAGGGGAGGAGAAAAATAAGAGAGAAAATAAAGAGAAAGTAAAAATACAAAACTAGGCAGAGGGAAGAAGAAAAGAGAAAGAGATAAGGGAATATCAGATATAGAAGAAAAGTCAAGAGGAAAAAGAAAGCAGGAGAAGGGGAAGGAAAAAAAAGAGAAAGATGATAAAAGAAAAAAAGGACTGTGGAGAAAGAAAGATTAAAAACAAGTAGAGGGAGAAGGAATAAAAAAAACAAAAATCAAAGGAAAAATTTAGGGCAGGGGATGGACACAAAGAGTAGAAAACTGTGGTGGGAACATACTAATATGAATTGGCGCTCTCTGCTAGTCAAGGAGTTTGTGAGTTGTGAGGGGATGAGGTAAGAAGGTAGCGAACCCAGTCCTAGATGGAGTTCTTGTAGGCATAGTTTTTGTCTATGGTTAAGGCACCTAATCAGGATGTAGTTTGAGCAGGCCCTAACAGTGACTTAGGTCAGAGTCTTTGCTCCCAAAGGAACTCCTTGTGGCCCAGAGGGCAGCTGGGGGCAGGACAGCTGATTATGAGAGTTCTTGCTTGTCCAGGGCTCAGACTGGGCAGAATCTGAATCTGAGAGTTTTGCTGGTCTGAAGAGATTCACAAGCCTCCAGGTGTGGGGATGGTGTACCTGGTGCCTGACTCAAAATGGTGTGACTCCTACCTTTGGTAGAGCAGAGGCTACACAGTGGGTGGGTGAGGGCAGGGGTTGGCCATGCCTCTGGTGATCAGGAGAATGTGGGGAACAAGAGAAAATAGGACATTTCTCATCACCAGCCACCAATGTACATTTGTGCCATCAGGCCACCGTCTGGATCCAAAGCTGCTCACAAAAGTTTAACATGACTGGGCCACGTCAAGAGTCTGTCTCCTCCATCTCTGGCCCTGTTAAGCTACTTCTCCTGGTCAGTATTTAATCCATTTTATTCTTTCCTCTGAAGTTTATCATCTGTATCTGTTTCTTGTATGTTTGTTGTAGGGGGTCTGTGTAGCATGTTTGCATAGTCTGCCATCTTGCCAACTTTGAAGAAAGACATATTTTAATCCCAGATTTTACCAGAATTCTGTTTGTTTATCACACTAGCTCTAAGCAAACCAGACTAGTTGCCATTGAGTTGATTTTGATTCATGGTGATTCTATGTATTGTAGAGGAGAACTGAGCTCCATAACTTTTCAGAGCTATGGTCTTTCAGAAACAAATTGCTTCTTCTGAGACACCTTTGGGTGGATTTGAGCCACCAGCCTTTAGGCTCATTTTTGTTGTTGTTCAATGCCTTTGAGTTGGTTCCGACTCATAGTGACCCTGTATAGAGTTTCGAAGGAGCAGCTTGTGGTTTGAACTGCCAACCTGTGGTTCATAGTCCAATGCTGATCCATACCAGTAGTCCTTAGGCTAGTAGTGGAGAGCTTAACCATCTGTACCCTGCATGGACTTCAAAAATCACACTACCAGGCCAGTTAGTGAATTTAGGCAATGGAGGGCAAATACTGTTCTTTGTGGAATGTTAAGTTTTCAAGTAGAAATAAGAATGCTATGAATATTTAAGACCATGACAACCTCCCTGACCTCTAGGATCAGGCCACACCTTAGAATAGAGTTGGGATTTCCAACCTTTTCTTGATGAGAAACTTAAAAAAATGTTTTTAAATATAAGAAGTATTACTCAGGAAGGAACAGGATAGCAAAAGTTAGAGTCATGATCCTCTTCACAGAAGATCTTTCTAGAAATGAACAGTTAGAGTGGCAGCTGGTCTGTAGATCAAACAGGCAAAACCATAGGATTGATAATACTCATTTGATCTATTCACAAGTCCAGTGGTGAAAATAGGAATAAAAGAATGCAGGCTGAGAAGGTACTTACAACTTCTTATCAAATGTTAAAGAAAATTGTGTTTTTCCTGCTCTTTGTCATTATTGGGATCTACAAGGCACTTTTAACTGCCATATACTGCAAGAATGCAGTAAATACCTGATAATTGACTGCTGCTCTAAGGAGCTCTGGTAGCATATTGGTTATGAATCGGGCTGCGAACCACAAGGCCAGCAGTTCAAAACTACCAGTTGCTCCACAGAAGAAAGATGAGGCTTTCTGCTCGCATAAAGATTTACAGCTTCGGAAACCCTGTTCAGGGTCACTATGGGTTGGAACCAACTCTATGGCACTTAACAACAACAACAACAACAACAACTCTAAGTTTAAATTAGTATTAGAGCAGAAATAAAAAGCTGCTACTATGAAGAAAGAACAAAGTGAAGGTGGAAAATAGAGAGATCCTGGTGGAGGAGGTATATCTACTTTAGGGAAAATGGACTGGAGAGAAAAGGCAGAACTCTTGGAAAATAAGAATCATTTCTGAGATGCTCACTAGGTGATCAGTGTTCAAGTGCCCTGAAAGTGGGTTCACTCAAACCTTGGATCTGGGGAGAGGCTGAAACTCTCTCTAGAAACTGCACTCGATTCTCTGAGTCCAGTCAGAGACTGACAGTGAGTGATTCTGGAAGCAGAGTCAACAAATTCTTCTTTCTTGTTCTCTCCTCTATTGCTTTATCTATCCAGCTGCTTGCCCAACTAAGGGAGGGATTATTTGACATCCCTAAGAATTCCCACTACAGCCAGTGTGCATATTATAAGGAACTGCTCCCTGGATGGCACAGATATCCTTCATTTCTGTACATCATAAGAACTCCCCCTTCCTCTTAGTCTTGATCCTGATGTTCATTCCTTGAATGGTCCAGAGAGGAGAGTAGCCTTGCAATTCCAGGGTATATGAACCTTGTGCATGGGAGATTGTTTTCTCTGTCTATAGTAAATGCAACAGTACTTTTCATGAGTCTGTCTTTCTGCTATTCCCTTCCAAGAGGCCCCAAGCATGCTCTGTGTGGACTCCACAATTTTCCTATTCATCCAAGTAAGTAAGCTGGGATATCATCCTGAAATCCTTCTCTCTCTCCCCGTGTGTTGAATTAGTCACTGGGTAATAATGATTCTCCAAGTTTACTGTTTCCTAATCTGTCCCCTTTGTTTCCTCCTTAGCCTGCTCTCTTTTAATATTTTTCTTGGAAACTATTAACATTGGTTGTTTATCTGGTTTACCTTTCTCCAGTCAATCTTTCCTTTCAATCAATCTGCGATTCTACTGCATATTGATGTATGTACTGATTTTTAGATACTCTTACTTTAAAACTTTCAATGCTTTAAAACTTTTGTAACTACCATCAAATGATTATTTTCCTGATGGGTATGGGTAAGAGAAGGTGGGAGAAGATACTAATAGAATGACATAATTTAGCTGTGTATGTTAACAGAATTCATTGTCATTATAAAAACTTGAATCTCTAGCATGGGTATAAGATGAGTCATCTCAGAAGTAAGAAGGGGAATCTCAATACCAGTAGAGTTGAAGAGCCAGGAGTGGAGCACATCATTTGGGCCCCAAGATCCCTATACATTGAACCTCCTCAACCTAGGGGAGGAAGAACCATAGAGGAGTAGCAGCAGCAGAACCAAGAGCCAGAGAATGAAACAGAGCTGTGGGCTTCCTAGCCCATGGACCAAGTATAGCTGAGTGACTTTGGCAGGAGGTTTACTTGCAGAGTGGGGTGCCTCTTATTTCTCCTAAGGAGTGCTTGGTGGGTTTGAACTGCCAACCTTGCACTTAGTAGCCCAACATATAACCAACTATGACTCCTAAATCAATAAGCCCACATGCTACCAACTAACCAGTAGTATTCAAGAAAGTTTACTTTTTGAATTTGGATGATGTGATATTTTGGGGTCTGTTGGCTTTAAAAACAAAAGCAAAAACAACAAAACCTACCTTATTTCTTCTTCCCTAAAACCTCATACCGCCTGCTTGGCAGTAAAAATCTTTCCCCTGAGTATTCGATCATTGGTCTAATTTCCTTTTTTTATTTTTAAAATCCTTATTTATCTCTATAGTCACATACTTATTCATATTTCCCCCAGAACTCCCTACGCTGTACCCATTCACAATATCTCATTCAAAGTACACACACCAGTTTCATTCTTCCGTGTATTTGCCCATGCTGATCTGTCTTCTAGGAACACCAAATGCCCTGTGCTTACCTCATTATCCTTCAGATTTAAGTGTTAGGTCCTTTGACTCCCCAGGCAGGCCCTAGGCTCCTTGCTTAGCATTCCCATTGAAACTTAGTATACACAGATAACAAAATTTGACCCATTGTTTTAAAAATTCTGCCCCTGGAATATGATAAAATTTGGCTCCTGGTAACCATATGTGTTACAGAGTAGAATAGAGTCCGTAGGAGTTTTTGACTATTATTTTTAATGAAGCAGATCTCCAAGCCTTTCTTCCATGGTACTGCTGGGTGGGTTCAAACTGTAGTCAAATATAAACCATTTGCACACCTCAGGGACATTCAGGGATTAGATAAACAAACAAACAAACAAAAAACAAAAACAAAACTGACTGTAAAGTCTATTCCAATTCACAGCAACACTTACACAGAGTATCCTAGACTGTAAATATTTATAGGAACTGACAGCCTAATCTTTCTCCCACAACTTTGCAGTTAATAGCATAGAGAGGGTTAAATATTCCTTCTTTCTCCACCAAAAATCCTCAACCAGGACTGTGCTTGAATTTGCACTTTCATGCTGTTGTTAAGTGCTGTCCAGTCAGTCTTGAGCCATAACTACCTTGTATAGGGTTTCTAAGAATCAGCTGGTGAAATTGAACAGCTGATCTTGCACTTCAAACCTACTTTGCAATCCAGTGTATTAACTCATAGTGCCACACCAGGACTCCTAGGTGAGTATAGATCCTTTTCTATAAGGAGATGTGCTCTTTGGGAGTGTGACAGTTTCTAAAGGCTGTGGAGGAGTGACAGGGAGAGGAAAAGGGCAGGACAGGCCATTTGCTGAGTGACAGTTCTGGAGAAACAGTCACACACAAGAGAAAAACATTAACACACATTTATGACAAGGACAATGAAGAAGTGATTTCAATAGGCACGTCAAAGGTCCATTAACCAAATAGCATAAGACACAGCTCTCTAAGTATGACGGGAAGTATTTGTCATATAGTTGTACTGTCATGGATGGAAGCCATCAGCAGCTGTTGCATGCTGCTTGCACATTAACCACACAATTGTGAAGATTGATTTGGGAGCATAGTCCCTCAACCCCTCCCCTGCTTCCCTTCACCTGTCTTCCCTTGCTCTATCCCCACTTCTGATTACTCCCCATCCCCCTGCCCAGCCCACCTCCTACTTCCATCTGGATGCTCCAGAGCAGATGTGGACGGAGCCATATGTTCCATCTCTCTGACTAAACCTTCTGTACCTCTAGATTGGCTCTCCTTGGATTGTATTAGCATTTATTGTTGTCATCACTAGATCAGATAATGATGTTGGTTATTGATTTGTTCAATACAAACCTCTGTTTATTTTTAACTTCACATACTATGAAAAGAACATGTCGAAAGCATAAATGAAAAATTATTTTTACTTACTTGTCTAAAATGGGCAAGCACAAGACTGTGTCCTTGGCTCTGTTCTGTTGGACATTTTAATTTGGTACTTGCATCAAAACATAAAAGACCTGTTGATCAAATTTGCAGTTGGAACAAAACTGGGAAGGACGGCTAATAGGCTAGATAAGAAGACCAGATTTTAAAAAGATCTTGACAAATGGAACAAAAGGCTACAAGGAAAATCTAATAAGGAAAAACTTTAGGTTGTGCACTTGGAATAAAAAAACAAAAAAAACCCTGTGTTTTTAAGTGTCTTCAAGTCAGTTCTGACTCATAGAGATCCTATGCACTATAGAAGGAAATTTTGCCTGATTTTGCGGCATGCTCACAACTGTTGTTATGTTTGAGTTCATTGTTGCTGTCACTGTGTCAATTCATCTTCATGGGGATCTTCCACTTTTGTGCTGATCTTCCACTTTGCCAAGCATGATGTCCTATTCCAGGAACCCATCTCCCCTGATAATATGCCCAAAGTACTAGAGATGAAGACTCTAGTCTAAGGAACATTCTATGTACTTCTTCCAAGACAGATTAGTTTGTTCCTCTGGCATTCCAAGGAATCTTAAAAATTCTTTGGCAACACCATAATTCAAATGCATCGATTCTTCTGTGGTCTGCATTAGTTATGGCCCAATTTTCACATGTATACGAGGTGATTAAAAATACTATGGCTTGGGTTAGACACATCTTAGTCCTCAAGCTGACATCTTTGCTCTTCAACACTTTAAAAAGGTCTCGTGTAGCAGAGTTGCCTAATGCAATACGTTGTTTGATTTCTTGACTGCTGCTTCCATGAGTGTTGATAGTTAATCCAAGAAGAATGAAGTCCTTGACAAC
>NW_006408664.1:2939885-2952766 GCF_000296735.1 Chrysochloris asiatica | reverse complement strand
TTCATTTTTGACTATTTCCAATTTTCCCAGATTCATACTTCGTACATTCCATGTTCTAATTATTAATGGATGTTTACAGCTCTTTCTCTTCATTTTGAGTTGTGCCCCATCAGCAAATGAATGTCCCACAGTCTTTTCTCCCAAAGGCTTTACTCCATTCATGTTATCACTGTCTACTTTTAGGAGGCAGCTCTTCCCAATTGCATTTTGAGTGCCTTCCAATCTGAAGGTCTCATTTTCTGGCACTATATCTGACAGTGTTTCTTTGCTATACATAAGGTTTTCAGGGACTAAATATTCGGAAGTAGTTCATCACTCCTTGTTCCTAGTGTGTCTTCGTCTGGAAGCTCATCTGAAACCTGTACACCAATGGGTGACCCTGCTGGTATTTAAAATACCTGTGTCATAGCTTTCAGAATCACAGCAACTCACAAGCCTCCACAGTAGAGAAACTGATGGAAGAGTGGTGGTTTAACACTTTAAAGAGGGCTTTTGCAACAGATTTGCCTAATGCAATATGTCCTTTGATTTCTTGACTGGTATTTACATGAGCATTGATTGTGGAGCCAAGCAAATTGAAGTCTTTGACTTCAATTTCTTACAGTCTGTTGGCCAGGTAGCTGTCTTCCAAATTTCTTGACACAGATGACTGAGTGGCTCCAGTGCTGCTCAAGTTTGTTAAAACATTTCAATCTGTATTTTGTCTTTTCCTGGAGTTTTTTTAGTTTTTTTAAATTTAACAATTTCTTCAGTGCTGCTTGGACTTCTTCCTTTAATATCATGGGTTCTTGATCATAGGATACCTCTGGAAATGATTAAAGAATTCTTTTTGGTACTGTGACTCTTTCTATTCCTTCCATTTTAAATTGATGTTTCCAGAGTCAGTCAATATTTTGCTCATAGAACCTTTCAATGTTGCAAGTTGAGGCTTGAACTTTTTTCTTTAGATCTTTTAGCTTGAGAAATACTAAGCATGTTCTTCCTTTCTGGTTTTCTAAGTCCAAGTCTTTGCAAATTTCATTATAATTCTTGGCTTTGTCTTCTCAAGCTTCCTTTTGAATTTTCTGTTCATCTCTTTTACTTTCTCATTTTTTCCAGTCATATTAGCATATGTACTCTGGAATGTAAGTTTCAAAGTCTCTTTTGACATCCAGTTTGGGCTTTTCTTTTTTTCCTGTCTTTTTAATGACTGTCTGCTTTCTTCCTGTTTGATGTTCTTGATATCATCCCTCAACTCTTCTTGTCTTCAGTCATTAGTACTTAATGTGTCAAATCTGTTTCTGAGATGGTCTCTAAATTTAGGTGGGGTATGTTCAGAGTCATATTTTGGCTTTAATGGACGTTTTCATTTTCTTCAGCTTCAGCCTGAACTTGCATATGAGCAATTGGTGGTTTGTTCCATGGTCTGCTGCTGGTCTTCCTGTGACTGATATTGAGTTTCTCCACCATCTCTTCACACTGATGTAGTCAGTTTGATGCTTGTGTATACCATCTAGAGAAGTCCATGTGTATCGTCACTTTTTATGTTGGTTTAAAAAGGTTTCAATGAATAAGTCATTGGTCTTATAAAATTCTATCATGTTATCTGCAGCACTTTTTCAATCACCAAGGCCATATTTTCCAAATATTGATCCTTCCTCTTTGTTTACAACCCCTAGCATTCCAATCACCAGTAATTATCCTGATTGCATGTTTCATCAGTTTCAGGTGGAAGAAGTTGTTGTTGTTGGTGTGTGCCTTGGAGTCAGTTCCGACTCATAGTGACCCTGTATAAGGTTTCCGAGGCTGTAAATCTTTATGGGAGAAGAAACCTCATATTTCTTTTGCAGAATGGCTGGTAGTTTTGAAATGCTGATGTTGAGATTAGCTGCCCGATTCGTAACCACTATACTCCCAGAGCTCCTGTGAACAATTTGGTAGAATTGTTCAATTTCATCATCACTGGTTTTAGTAGTTGGTGGTAGATTTAAATAATAGTGGTATTAACTGATCTTCCTTGTAGGTATATGAATACTATCCTATCACAAATAATATTGTATTTCAGGACAGATTTTGAAATGTTTTTTTGATGATGAATGTGAAGTCATTCCTTTACAATCCTCTACAATTTAACGTTCCTGGCACAGTAAAGCATATGATTATCAGATTTAAATTGGCCAATATCAGTCCATTTCAGCTCACTAATGCATAGGAGCTCTGGTAGCGTAGTGGTTATGAATTGGGCTGCGAACCTTAAGGTCAGTGGTTTGAAACTACCAGCCGCTCCACAGGAGAAAGATGAGGCTTTCTACTCCCGTAAGGATTTACACCCTCAGAAACCCTGTACAGGGTCACTATGGGTCGGAACCGACTCGATGGCACTTAACAACAACAACAATGCATGAGATATTGATCTTTATGTGTTCTATTTCATTTTTGACAACTTCTAGTTTTCCTAGATACATAGTTTGCACCTTGCATGTTCCTATTATTAATGGATGTTTGCAGTTTTTCTTTTGAACTTTCCCTATCAGCCAATGAAGATCCCAAAACTTTGTTCCATTAATGTCATTGTGGTCAACTCTGAGGAGGCAGCTCTAACCCATTCCTATTTTGAGTGTCTTCCAAGCTGGGGACCTCATCTTCTGGCACTATTTCTGACAATACTTTAATGCTATTTAATATGTTTTCATCTTCTGGTACTACAGCTGATAGTGTTTCACTTCTCTTGATAGCATTTTCAGTGGTTAACCATTCAGAAGTGGTCAGCCTCTCCTTCTGCCTAGTCTGTTTCAGTCTGGAAGCTTTGTTGAAATCTGTCCATCATGGATGACCCTGCTGGTATTTAAAATACTGGTGGCATAGATTCCAGAACACACAAATCTCCATAGTAAGACAAACCAACAGAGAAGTGGTGATGATGCAAATTAGATTAGTAGAGGCATGAGGAATCCTAGAAGGGAAATGGGTTAGCACTCCTTTGTTAATCAAAGGTTTGCAGTTCTAAGCCACTCAGCAGTTAAGAAGGAGAAAGATATGGTAATCTGGTTCCTATAAAGATTGTAGCCTAGAAAGCTTTATGGGACAGTTCTACTGTGTCACATGAGGTAGTTATAAGTCAGGATCATTCTTGTGCACCTAACAACATTACCAACAATAGAAACACAGTGTCCATTCCCCTGAACCCTCCACAGATCCAGCTATGTCTAGGGGATTTTGGTGTCTGTCACATTTGAAATAAAAATATATGTGATGTATTTATGCATTTACAGAAAATTCTGTTAATAGTTTCTGGTATTAAAACATTCTTTTATTAGCTAATGAAACATCATAAGGCATATTTAAGAAATGAATATTTTTCCTTCCAACATTCTCCAAACCAAAACACCCCATTTTTCATGTTAATGTGAGCACATTAAAACAGATACACATGCATATAAGAATTTCATTAGAAGTTTTTATTTTTTATAATGTGGGTCCTGCCAAAACATTACTCTCTTTCTTCACTTAAGGATTTATGATTGATATAGAACTAAAGTGTTACAAAAGATTCTCTTTAAATATTCCATGTCACAGATATGCCATCATTTATTCAACAGTGTCTCGTTTTAAGAGGGATATTGACAAAGCGGGGAGGGGATGACCTTCTGGAACAGGGTGGCACTGGATGGAATCAGAAACCATGGCGTGCAAAGAATGACTGAAGGAATCAGGGATGTTTAACTGGGGTCATGTAAGATGAATAGGAGAAAGGCATGGTTTATTGGGCTATCTAATTAATATTGGAGATTTGCCCAGTAGGGATTGAACCAGTTTGTGATGAAAGGTTTAGAGCCTGGTTTCAGACCAGGACAGAACTGAGAGGGGCAGACAGTGAAGACTCTGAGAGGGTTTGAGGAATTTGCAAAACAACAGCCTTTGGGTTTAACAAGCCTGGCCCACCATATTCTCAGTGAGCCGGCGGGTGCAGAGCAACCTCCACAAGCAAGCACATTATAAAAACATTAGGCGTAAATAATATAAATAATGACATTAAAAAGAAAAATTTTTGTAGAAACCAAACAAATCCAGCCCTAAAGCAGAGGCAAGCAGAATGTTGTTGGCATGCTTGGTAGAAATTTGATTTCGATGAATTTCATTGTCAGTAGAACTGGGGTATGAATCACCCTTCTCTGCCCTTTCTCATCATTTTAATACCAAAGATTTAGGGAACACGGCATTAGAGAGATAAAGAGGTTCACAAACAGCATAAGCCATGGGTCCTGGGCCCTGAGGCAGCGCCAGAACCATCCAGTAGGCAGTTTTCAGCTCTTATGGGCCTATAAATCTGAAGGTAGTTAGCTCCTATGGGATTTGAAATGGTCAATCCTGAGATTAAAGCTGTTGCTTTTCCCCTTCCCCTTACACCCTTCTCCCACAGACCCTGACTGAGGGTTAAGAAATTCTTGGGGAAGTTGGTGCTGGGGAATCAACTCTCACTCAGCCCCCAGAGTTTAGCTTCCTGATATGGAATGTTCTTTCCTGACACAGCTAAGAAAAGTCACCTGTCCTGGCAGAGACTCAGGGAAGCAGAGGCTGTGTAGGTTTTGGGAGCAGAACTGCAGAGATGATTGCAATCTGGTACTAAAGGAATGGCTTGGCAGTCTAGGAAACCTGCTCTCACTTTAATTTTTTTATAAACATTTGTTTTAATCTAGCAGGTACCTGGTACTTCATGTAGATAACCTTATTCCATCTCACAACATTTTGGTTGTCTGTATTGTTTCCAAATTCTGCACAAAAGGAAACTGAGGCTGAAAGACATAAAACCACAAAACTGACCAGGAATGGAGTCAGGATTTGAAGTTAGGTTTATGATTTTAGGTTTGGTTGTGTTTATGATGCCACATTGTCATGAGGCAGGTATATAGGGGAAAGTATATAGGGGATGGGCTTTCACAATACCCATCCATTTTCTTTTGGTTATAAGTCCAACAGATTTCCTAAGCTCCATTTCAAACTGCTCCAACTACCCTCATTTACTTAGAGTTCATCACAGCCCTTAAGATTGCTTAAGGCATGGGGACCTGCTTTATTAATACCAGTACATGAAGCTATTATCATCTGCGTAGGTAGCAGAAACAGGAATTGAAAACTAGTATCAGAAAATTCTACAAATCCCCAAGATTGGCTACCTTATGGTGGCAATAAGGTCCACTGATTTTGTTTTTTTCATGGAGAGACAGGGGAGGACAGTGGTTAGGAATATACTCATTAGATATGGATTGTGGAGTTTGATGATTTGGTTTCAAGTCATATTTCGACCTGACTTCGGGCAAGTTAATCAACCATGGATAAAATATGAATGATAAGAAGATTGAATGAACTCTTGTAAATAGATTACTCACCCCAGTGCCTAGCACATAATAAGTATGTAGTGAATGTTATTTATTTTGGATATTATATCGTCCTTGGATATAAATATGACATTGTCATTAAGACATACACTTGGAGCTTGTTTGTTTTCCTGTAGTGGAAACATGCCTTAATCAATTCATCACTGCTCAAGATCTTGGCCTCTTTTGGGAAGTCATTGGAAATAGCCTGGGGAAGGCATCTCAGTTAGGAAATCAGCACAGGTTTGGAAGCTAAGCAGACCTGATTCCCAGTTCTAGCTCTGCCACTTACCAATTTCAGTCCTTTGTGCAAATTACTCTACCTCTCTGAGCCTTAAATGAATTTTCCCTGTCTGATCACAGTGTGCATGAAATGAAGTCACAAATATAAAGCACTCAAAAGAGTGTTTATCCCCAGAAGATGCACAGTGGTTATTTGTCCCCTCCTGCCATGACTCCTGGTGTGGTGCTATAGGATAAACAATGGACTGTGAATCACCAGTCGGCAGTTCAAACCCACCAGCTGCTCCTCGGAAACCCTATATATACAGTGTTGTGCTAAGTAGGAACTGACTTGACAGCACTTAATAACAACAGTCATGGCCTAATCACCAAGCTTCCTAGAGCAGGCTACAGGCAAATGTCCTTCAGACTTCTCTTAACCAGGTTCTGGTCCTTAAGATGGACACGACATCATGAGGCAAATACCTTTGGCAAATTGAGATCAAAGAGAAAATCTGGTGGTTAGAAGGAAAATTCAATCAGCACACAGGACTTAAACTAGGTAGAGGAAGGGTTGAAGACATCCTCTCATTGTTTGAACACCATTTAAGATCTGAGTTTCTCACAGAAACAGTGACAGGGCTAACTTGGCATTCCCTCCAATTTTACAAATACAGGTCTATTTGATATCTTTTTTCCTGACTGCTCCTTCTGAGTTGATGGTGACACAGGATTAGAGTGAGAAGTACCAGCAGGGACCTGTGGGCTGGACCCATCCTTCGTTAATAGAAATATGTGCCTTCTTATGGAGTCACCCGTTGCTGGAAATTATTAAAATAGTCAGCTGTTAACCAAAACACAGCCTTCGGTATGGATTACATCTCAATGTAAAGAAAACAAAAATCCTCACCACTGGACCAATAAAAAACATTCTTATCAATGGAGAAAAGATTGAAGTTGTCTAGGACTTCATTCTTCTTGGATCAACTATCAATACTCATGGAAGCAGCAGTCAAGAAATCAAAGAACGTATTGCATTAGGCAACTCTGCTATACAAGGCCTTTTTAAAGTGTTGAAGAGCAAAGATGTCAGCTTGAGGACTAAGGTGCACCTGACCCAAGCCATGCTATTTTTCAATAACCTTATGTGAAAGCTGGACAATGAATAAGGAAGACCATAGAAGAATTGATGCTTTTGAATTATGGTGTTGGAGGAGAATACTGGAAGTGCCATGGGCTGCCAAAAGAACCAATAGATCCATTTTGGAAGAAGTGCAGCCAGAGTGCTCCTTGGAAGCCAGGATGGCCAAACTTCATCTCTCATAGTTCAGATATATTGTCAGGAGGGACCAGTCACTGGAGAAGGATGTCATGTTTGGTAAGGTGGAAGAACAGAGAAAAAGAGGAAGACCCCCAACAAGGTGGATTGGCCAAGTGGCAGGATCGATAGACTCAAGCATGGCAACAGTAATGAGGTTGGCCCAAGATTGGGCAGTGTTTTGTTCTGCTGTGCATAGGGTTGCTATGAGTTGGTACCGACTCGATGGCACTTAACAACAACAACAACCAAAAAGTTGGAGGTTTATGTCTACTCAGATACATCTTGGAGAAAAACCATAAAAAATATATATATACTAATATATTTTTAAGTACTGTTGAGTCGCTTCCAACCCACAGCGATGCTGTATAGAGTTTCTGAGGAGTGGCTAATGAGCTTGAACCACTGACCTTGTGGTTCAAACTGACTTTGCAGTCCAGGCTGTTAACCCACAGTGCCACTAAACCTTTACGAGACCAGAGAGTCTCATCTTTCTCCCATGGAGTGACTGGTAAATTTGTGGTTAGCAATCCAGCTCATCATTCACTACATTAAGAGGGCTCTTTTGTTCATAGAAGTGATGGGTGTTAAAAAACGAACAAACCTATCAGAAGGTTGAGAAATGGATCAGTGTGAATGTGAAGTGCCAGGCACCCAGTATATCCCAAACCACTTAATCCACTATAGTTTCATCTATCTTCATCTCTAACAAGGGGATAATAAGAGAATCTACCAAACAGGCTTTTATGAGAATGAAATGAGACAATACATTGTTAGTGTTTATAACCGCTCTTAGCACATATTGTCACTCTTTAAATACTAACCATTAGTGTATAAAAAAATCTGTCTTGGAAGAAGTACAGCCAGAATACTCCTTAGAAGAAGTCAGGATGGCATGATTTCATGTACTTTGGACATGGTATCAGGAGGGACAAATCCCTAAAGAAGGACATTATGCTTGTTAAAATAAAGGGTCAGAGAAAAATAAGTTGCTCAATGAGATGAATGGACACAGTGGATACAACCATGGGCTCAAACATTTTGTTGTTGTTGTTAAGTGCCATCTAGTTGGTTCCGACCCATAGCGACCCTGAACAGGGTTTCCAAGGCTGTAAATCTTTACATGAGCAGAAAGCCTCATCTTTCTCCCGTGGAGCAGCAGGTAGTTTCGAACTGCTGATCTTGAGGTTCGCAGCCCAATTCGTAACCACTACGCTACCAGGGCTCAAACATAGGGAGGTTTATTAGAATGGCGCAGGAGTGGGCAGTGTTTCGTTCTGCTGTGTATAGAGTTTCTCTGAGTCAGACTGACTCAATGACACTTAACCACGGCATATAATGTTACCAACTTTCTAATTCCAATTCAATGTCCTCTTTTAGAAATAGAGAAACTGGGAGATACAGAGGAAATTGGCTTGCCTTTAGGCTAACCCAGAGGGTCCAGTTCAGTGCCCAGAAAAAATCTGAAATCTTTATTTCCTCTTTGGATTTTTAAAGATAATACTTACGAAGTTTCTGCCTGAGGGCCTGAATTTTAGGTTTTGTTCAGACCTGTTTTCAAGCAGGTGGCATTTGGCTGAGGCTCAGTCAGGAGGAGGGTGGGAAGAATTGTCTTTCTTACCAGCTTTCTGGCCTTTGAGAAAGAAAGGAAATGTGCTTTTTAATCACTTTTTGACATGGCTTCCATATATAAATCTTTTTGTGAGTCTCAGGAGAAGAAAGCAGGGGGGGAAATGATTTCACATGAAAGTAATGTTTGGCAGATCTCACAGTATGCAAGAAATAAATACTTCTTAAAACAGAAGGCAAAGGCACATGTCTCTTAAAATTTAGAAATGTTCCTACGAGTGATGTAGATGAAGAATACGTGAGAGGAGACAGAAAAATACACCAGACAGATCATCCCTGGTGAATGTTAGCACAGAAACGCAAACTAGCTGAAGTCATAACCCATACTCACAGGCATAGGTCTGAGATAGACGTCAGAAAGCCTCTTAAGAAGCTCATTGGATCGTAATTGTGAGCTTAGACTTGTTGCTGGGGAGTCAATACCACAGTCTCTATAGGTTGTTGTTAGTTACTGTTGTTAGGGCAAGAGAACAGGAGGAGGATTGCTGGCAGCAATGGGATCATAAAAACCCTCCAAATACAAAGAACAGGCAGAGCAGGATATGGACAAGATATAGAAACTATCTCCTTGCCAGGCGGGCAGGATAGAAACAAGATGGGAAAACTATTTCCTGTGCATCTGAAACCCAGCGGGGCTTGTTAACCTTCCTCTCTTCCTCTCCCCTTGTATTCAGCTACCAAGTGGAGTTTGTTAACCTTCAGCTATCTCTAGCTACCCATTAACTTCTCCCTTAACCAGTTTTTGGCACAGGTGCAAAACATTGCCAGAGGACCACCCCCACCTCCTCCATTCCAACATGGCACCACCAGGGCAGACCTGGTTCTTGAACTAGGATTCTAACAGAAGGGTGCATGGTGGACAGTTACATCAAATGCCCCAGACATGTCCAAAAAACGACTCCATCATGAGCAACAGGTGCATGCGCAGCATAAGAAAAGAGAAAGAAGGAAACAGCACACGGAAATGGAAATGCATAGAGAGGAGAAACCCACTCTGTTTCGTTGAAATCTGGCAGAAGTCTCTCCGGAGCTTAACTTCTCACTGTAAAATCCCTTAGACTGTGACCACAAGGAAAGATACTGCTGGCTTTGGCGTGTCTTCTCTGCAGAAGTCCCTGATGTCTAGGATACGTCTCTCCTGCAGATATTTCAATACTTAACAAAACTCTTTAATACTGTATTTCATGACTTTCTAATATTCTCTAATCCAGCCCAGTATCACCATTCCATCAGCTCCAACTAATGGTGACCCCATGTACAAGAGAATGAAATTTGCTCAGGCCTGCATCATCTTCACAAGCACTGGTATGCTGGAATCTGTTGTTGCAGTTACTGTTTATTTTGAGTGTCCTCCAACCTACAGGGATTGGACTGTGAACCACAAGATTGACAGTTCAAACTCACCAGCTGTTCCTCAGAAACCCTCTAAGGGGTGGCTATGAGTCAGAACTGACTCAACGGCACTCAACAACACCTTATATCTTTGTGGTTATTTGTAATTCTTAATAAACTTATAACACTCATTTTGATGGCTATTTGAATTTATATAAAATTCCAAAAAAGCTGGTTCAATTCAAATTATCCTGAACATTTTCATCTGGAGAGTATTTTGTTGTTGTATGCCATTAAGTCAGTTCCTACTTATATCAACCCTAGATGACAGTAGAACTTCCCAACAGTCTTTCCTAGGCTGTAATCTTTATGGGAGCAAATCTCCAGATCTTTTCTTTCACAGAACAATTGGTGGTTTCGAAAGGCTGACCTTTAGGTTAGCAACTGAGCACTTAATCATTGTGCCATCAGGGTTTCTTAGAGACTGACTATTTTGTTGTGTGTTGTAGAGTCAGTTCTGACTCAAGGTGACCTTGTGCACAACAGAATGAAACACTGCTCACTCCTGCACCATCCTCACAGTTGTTACGTTTGAGCCCATTGCTGCTGCTACTATGTCAGTTTATCTCGTCAGTTCCTCCTAATGTATGAGGGAAACTCAAAAAGTTCGTGGAAAAATGGAATTGCAAGATAATGGGAGGTTTTTGAAGCCCCTTTGTATGTTAAGCAATATTTTTTGATGAATGTATGCTTTTACCTCAATCCCTCCCTTTCCCCCTTCCTTCTCCTCTTTTCTTTTTGTTTTATTCCCCAGTGACTGGCCTAGGCTCAGTTAAACACCTCCAGTGATCCTTTTTCATATTCTCTGATTCATTTGTCCTGTATGTATATTTTTACATGAATCCAAAGATTTGTTTTGCTTTCTTTTCTTAAGCACTCTTTTGTGACTGTTTAGGAGTCTTGGTAGAATAATGGGTTAAGTGTTGAGATGCTAACCATGGGGTCAATGGTTCAAATCCACCAACTGCTCCATGGGAGAAAAATGTGGCAGTATATTTGGGTAAAGATTTACGTCTTGGAAACCTTAGGAAGCAGTTCTACTCTGTCCTACAGACTCACTATGGGTCCTAATCCACTTGATGGCAGTAGGTTTGGAGAATTGCATGGTTAAAAAATGCTTTGAGAAGGATTAAGAATTATTAAACACAGGTTATACCTTGAGGAGAGAACTCTTTCCTCAGTGCCTCCATATCCTCATCTCCACTGCTGCCATGGAATAAGACTTGACTAAATCACATCCCAAAGTAGACTCTTAGGTCACTATGAGCCAATATTACAAAAGGGCTCCTTCTTCTCTTCCTTTAGTCAGAACATGGCACAGCTCACACTTCAGAAGCAGTGACTTGAGAGACCAGCAGGTGGCACATGGGAACCAGAATACATGCTCCCTGAATCTGGACAAAGAGATGGAGGCGGCTGATTCAGTAATACAGGGTCAGTGGACTGATTTCCTGGGTCTTGATGAATGCTGCCCATGAGGACCACAAAAATCGGCACAGACTGCAGGACCTAAATGATTAATAAGGAGGGGAGTCATTCTTTAACCTCTCCTAATTCTCTCTTTTTTGGAGTCCTGGTGTGGTGTTGTAAGATAAGCACTGGACTGCTAACTGCAAGGTTGGTGGTTGAAACCCAACAGCCACTCCTTGAAACCCTATACATGGTGCTATGAGTTGGAACCTACTTAGCAGCACCTAACAAGAATTCTCTCTTTTGATACTAGTGACCTTATAGAATGGAGAATATTAAAAGTACCATGGACTGCCAGAAGAATAAACAAATCTGTGTTGGAAAATACAGACATAATGTTTCTTAGAAGCCAGGATGGCAAGACATTGTCTCCCATACTTTGGACATGTTGTCAGAAGTGACCAGTCCCTGGGGAAGGACATCATGCTTGGTAAAGTGGAAGGTCAGTGAAAAAGAGGAGGACCCCCTGTAAGATGCGTTGACATAGTGTCAGAAATAATGAACTCAAATGTAACAGTAATTATGAAATGATGCAGGACAGGGCAATGTTCCATTGTGTTGTGCCTAGGGTGGCTAGGAATTGCAAGCAACTCAGTGGCACCTAACAACATCAACCTTATGGACAGGTTGTAAGTTGAAGGGCATCTTGTAGATGAGAGCAACAAGACTAGTATGAAGAGTTCAACATTAGTAGCTATTATAATTATCTGATTGGGTTGTTACTTAGGCATTTCTGTCTAATCTAGTGGTTAGATTTAGGTGTTTTTGATTCATTTATCTGTTCATTCATTTTCAACTATGGATTTATATAAATTCCTTGAGTGGTGTAAATGGTGTTAATCTAAAATTTGGCGATTTAAACTCAACCAGAGGCACTGTGAAAGAAAGGCCTAGTAACCTGCTTCTATAAAGATTACAGCCAAGAAAACCCTATGGAGCAGTTCTACTCTGTAACACATGGGGTCGCCATGAGTTAGAATCAGTTTGAAGGCAATAGGTTCAAATTCACCAGCTGCTCCTTGGAAACCCTATACATGGTTGCTATGAGTTGGAATCCACTTGGCACTGAGTAACAACAACATGGCTTGGGTTTTGGTTTGGAATTTATATGGAACACTTCATCTTTACTTAGCACAGGACTTGAGGATACAGAAGTTATAAGACAAAGTTTCAGTTCTCCAGGAAAACAAAGCACTTAATTTTGGCTCAATAGATAAGAACGTTTGTGGTGGGTTCATACAAAACCAACAGTTTTGCCTGATAACTAATATACTTGATAAAGTGGGTAAATGTGAGATGGTGGGGAAACTGAAACAGGAACACAAGATAAAAAATGACCTATTGGGCCATTTGTCAATGGCTGGTCATACTGTGGGACTCAATCTAATAAAAAGCAATACTTTGAGGTAATCTAGAGAATTTAGAACAAGAACATAACAGCAACAAATACACACACACACACGTATATATCTACTTCTGGTAGATATATAGACTGG
>NW_006408664.1:2938361-2939785 GCF_000296735.1 Chrysochloris asiatica | reverse complement strand
TGATGATTTCCACATTCCATTGGGTCACCTCTCTTTGGAATGGGCACAAATACAGATCTCTTCCAATCAGTTTGCCAGATAGTTGTCTTGCAAATTTCTTGGCATAGATGAGTGAGTGTCTCCAGTGCTGCCTCACTTTCTTAAAAGAGTTCAATTTGTATTCCATCAATTCTTGGTGTTTTGTTCTTTGCTAATTCCTTCAATGCACCTTGGACTTCTTCCTTCAGTATCATTGGCTCTTGATCTATGCTACCTCTTGAAATGTTTGAACATCAACCATTTCCTTTTGGTACAGTGACTCTGTGTATTCCTTCGGTCTTCTTTTAATGCTTTCTGCATCATTTAATAATTTGCTCAGCGAACCCTTCAATAATGAAAGTCCAGGCTTGGGTTATTTCTTCAGTTACACCAACTTGAGAAATGCTGAGTGTGTTCTTCCCTTTCTGTTCAGCTCTTGGACCTCCTCATTTCTTCCATTTGCTTTAGCATCTCTACAGTAGAGCGCAAGTTTCAGTGTCTCTTCTGACATCTATTTTGATCTTTTCCTTCTTTCTTGTCTTCTTAATAACTTTTTGCTTTCTTCATGTATGATGTTCTAGATGTCATCCCATAAATCTTTTGGTCTTCAGTCTTTAGTGTTAAATGTATCAAATCTGTTCTTCAGATGATCTCTAAATTCAGGTGGGATATATTCAAGGCCATATTTTGGCTCTCGTGGACTTGTTTTCATTTTCTTCAGCTTCAGTTTGAATTTGCATATGAGCAATTGATGGTCTGTTCCAAAATCTGCCCCTGGCTTTGTTTTGACTGGTGATATGGAGCTTGTCTATAGTTTCTTTCCACAGATGTAGTCAATTTGATTTCTGTGTATTCCATCTGGTGAGGTCCATGTGTATAATCATTTTTTATGCTGTCTAAAGAAGGTATTTGAAATGAACAGATCATTGATTTTGCAGAATTCTATCCTGCGGTCTCCAGTATCATTTCTATAACCAAGGCCATATTTTCCAACTACTGATCCTTTCTCTTTGTTCCCAACCTTTTCATTCCAATCACTAGTAATGATCAAAAACATCTTGATTGTATGTTTGATCAATTTCAGATTGAAGAAGTCGGTAGAATTCTTCTATTTCATTCTTACTGGGTTTAGTGATTGGTACGTAAATTTGAATAATAGTGGTATTAACTGGTCTTACCTGTAGCCACATGAATATTACTCTATCACAGACAGCACAGCATCGTACCTCATGACTGGTCTGGATCTATTCTTTTTGTCAATGAATACAACACCAATGCTCTTCAATTTGTCATTCCTGGTATAATAAACCACATGGTTGTCAGAGTCAACATGGCCAATACCAATCCATTTCAGCTCACTAATGCCTAAGATATTGATGTTTATGCATTCCATTTCATTTTTTTTT
>NW_006408664.1:2925932-2932801 GCF_000296735.1 Chrysochloris asiatica | reverse complement strand
AAGGGCCAGCTGGTGAATTTGAGCTTCTGACCTTGTGGTTCAAACTGACCTTGTGGTACAGTGCTTTATTCCACAGTGCCACACCCAGACTGTCTCCCTCTCTCTCTATATATGTACATAAAACACAGAGAGTTATTTATATGGAAGATAATGCTTAATTATCATATCTCCAGAGCACAATACAAGAGGAGTTTTAGCTAGAACAAGAGGAATATAAAGGATTTCTTGGCACTGAGAATTGAGCCTATAACCCTGGCATGTTACTCCCAAACAATGGTGAGATTGTTCTGGATGAAGGCCTTTCAGAAAGCAGAGATTATCATCTATCTGGACTAATTTAGATGAGGTCTCATAGGGAGCAGGGATAGACAAGAGTAATTTTTAAAGAGTCTGTATATACTAATGATTAGCAGAATCAATGTCATATGTAATAGGGAAATGAAAAATGAGAAATGGCTTAGTTACTGATTTTCAAATAAATAAAGGTTTATCAACTGTAGAAAGATAGAAGAAAGAAGGAATTGAAGCAGGGGATCTACACTAGGACAGAGGACCCTTTTTACTAAAGATTGTGGTGTTATGGGATAAAATGCTAGACTGAAATGTTGGCTTAAGGAGCTCTGGTAGCATAGTGGGTACAAATTGGACTATGAACCGTAAAGTCAGCAGTTCGAAACTACCAGCTGTTCTGTGGGAGAAAGATGAATGAGGCTTTCTGATCCCGTAAAGATTTACAGCCTAGGAAACCCTGTACAGGGTCTCTATGAGTCGGAACCGACTCCACAGCACATAACAACAACAACAACCCTGTTGATCTGAACCACAAGTTTCGTGGTTCATGCTCACCAGCTGCTCCTTGGAAACTCTATATAGGATCCCTGTGAGTTGAAAATGACTTAATGACATTTAACAATAACAACAGTGGTTGAACACAATGTCAATATATACTGATGTTGTTGTTAGGTGAAGTTTAGTCGATTCCAACTCATAGCAACCTTATGTACAACAGAACAAAAAACTGCTCGGTCCTGCTTTGACCTCACAACTGTTGTGATGTTTGAGCCAATTGCCGTTGCCACTGTGCCAAGCCATCTCACTGGGGTCTTTTTGCTTTTGCTTACCCTCTATAGGGCTGAAATTTAGGGTAATTAATAGGAACATAATGTCCAGATCGTTTTATTCTGTTTTTATTGTTATAGGTATTAACTAAAACCTTCTCTTCTTGTTATAAAATATTTCAGACATACTTCAAGTATATATATCTTAAACATATTTTTGTTGTTAAGTGCCATGCAATTAGTTCAGACTCATAGTGACCCTGTGTAGAGTTTCTTTCTGAGGCTGTAAATCTTTGTGGGAACAAAAAGTCTCATCTTTGTTCCTCAGTGTAGCTGGTGGGCTCGAAACACCAACCTTGTGGCTTGCAGTCCCATATTTATCCTACAGAGCCACTGTGTGTTTCTTCAGTATACAAACTATCAAATAATCATGCTCGTGCCACATAATTTTTTCTAACTTTAAAATTTTGTTCTATTATTTTTTAAGAAAATAACTTTACAGATCATATTGTTACTCCTGTGTGTCCTCCCCTGTTGTGGTAATGAGTTTCCTGTGTTGAAAATGTTTATATAGATGCTAGTAACCCTCAACCATCAGAGATACTGTACGAAGAATTCCTGAAGTGAGTGGGGATATAGAAAAGATCACCCCTAAGATCCTAATGGTCCCAAACATTTGCAGTGGTAGAGTAGATGGCCTCTTTTCTAAGCTGGTAAGGATAGCGAATTCCTAAATGATGTCTTTTGGGGGCTGCATATGATTCTTGGTGTGGCGCTGACTGCAAAGCTGTTTGAATTGCAAAGTCAGTGGTTCAAGCTCACCAGCTGCTTCTTGGAAATCCTATACAGGGTTGCTATGTGTCAGAATTGACTTAATGGCACTTAACAACAATGTATGATTCTTACAGCCTCACTACAGGTTAAAACCAAAATTTCCACCAATCATTTGGAAGCAATCTATCCAGCTGCAGGCAATGTTCCTAGGTGAACAAAAAATCACCTCTTACCTTCAGCCTTTGCAAATCTAAACATTATCTGGCAGAAAACAACCTAGACTTCCTGTAATATAGAGGCTGATTTCATTCACTCAGAGGAAAGAGCAAAGCAAAGAACTACATAGGAGCTCCAAGTCACAAAGTGAATTTTTGGTAAATATTCAAACCCTTTTGGGAAAATCCTGAAAATGATTCAAGGGAGAGAATTTAGTGTATGACTCCTAATACATATCCCTCCTTCTGAAGAAATTATACCTACACAGACCATAGCCAATGACCTTAATTTCCATGGTTAAATTGAATTGGAGCACATGGCTTAGGTTTATGGCCAAAAAATGACCTTTAGCTTCTTCCTAATAGAGCAGGTCCTGACTAGCCTGATTTTCACAAAGTGTTAAGATGAGCAAGAAGAGAATCAGGAGAACTGGGCTGCCCGCTGAGGCTTGGGCCCTCCTCAGTTTGCTATAGTAAGTATAGGACAGGTTACTTGCAACCTCTCACCAGTTTCCAATACTGTGGCCAGACCCAGTGAAGGTCAGTTCTTGCATAGGCAGATAGTAATTCTTTCTCTCTCTAAGTGGGTGAGTAACAGGGTGTGGGAATAAGGGCTGAGTGTACAAATCCAACAGGAACCAAGGAGAGGAAGACAAAGACTCCCAACCAAATGCCCTCTTTGACATTTCTATTACCATTTAGATAAGCCAGGGCACCAACCATCCCACTAATCTGAACGTTAACTAATAATAGCTTCGTTTTAGCAGCCTTAAATGAAAATGGACTCTGGATGGAGAATTTGGAATACTTATCCTTGATTTCCTTTGTTGCGCTTTAAAATTCTTAAGTTGGATCCAATTTCAGATAAGGACTGAAGTAGCAAATAGGTTCAGAAACTGTAAGGCTCTTTTCTTATTTCAGTTCAGGGACGTTTCCTTCCCATCATGGATCAGAAAAGTATGTATCAAAGTGAAATGTGAAATATAGAAATTCTAATGGCAAGGAATAAGGGTAAAAGTACTGAGCTAAAAATTCTATCTCAATATCATTCTAGACCTGCAATGATTACAAAAATAAATTTTAGGAGAGGCAAACAAGGTTCATTCCACGCACATGACAATCAACCAAACCATCAAACATTTGTCTTGTTTGTGATCATGGCACTCAATCATCAGGGGAGTTTAATCTAACAGACTGACAAAAAGAGAGAAACAAGGACGAGTCATCCAGAGAAAGTAACTGGACACTTAAGAAAATAAGGGCTTCCTCTTGCCGGGTCATGTTGCCTTTCTTCAGGGCTGGAGACCAGATGATGAGCCAGCAACCTCATCATCATCATCATCATCATCATCATCATCATCATCATCATTCTGAGTAGTTCAGCAGACTGCATTTCTAACATGCTACAAAAACACTGATTTTAACACTCTCAAGACTCCCAACATCACACAAGTAAGCGCATCTACTTGGGTTGATAGTAGCAAAACAAAACAAAACAAAACAAACCCAAAATATTAGTCCACAAAAACCAACAACAAAGCAACTGGAAATAAACCATAGCTGAGGCCTAATTGATTGTCTCCCTGAATCTCTTAAACAGGCTTCTGGGTTCCAGGTATCTGCATCAGTCTCTGGGTGCTCAAACACCCCATATACTCACCTTTCAGGCAGACACACACAGGCAGGCCCTCCTTCTGTCCTCAGCTCCCACGAGAGCTGAGGACTCCCATATTCTTGCTCCAGCCTGCCCTCCTGGTGCCCCCTGTTCTTCCTGCTCTGTCTGTCTCGTACTTCATGTCTTGTTTCTGAGCACACTCATGCTGGCTTCTACCATGACACTTTTGTCCAAGTAAGTATTGTATAGCATCTTAGCTTACTCCTCACCTTCCTACTTGGGTTTAGAATATTTCTTCTAGAATGATTTCCTCAGAGCAGTGCTTCTGTGGCTTGTCAAAAATGCAGACATACAATTTCCTAACTATTCAAGCACAATCTCTGGTGGTTGGACCCAGGTATTCACATTTTAACAAGCCCTCTGGGTGATTTATGGAAATTCTTTAATCCATGGTCAAGACTCCCAACATTACACAAGTAAGTACATCAGCTACTGAAAGCCCTATGAAGCACAGTTCTAGTCAGACACACATGGGGATGCCATGAGTTAAAATCAAATTAATGAAAATACTATGGCTGGGGTCAGGCACACCTTAGTCCTCAAACTGGTATCTTTGCTCTTGAACACTTTAAAGAGGTCTTTGCAACAAATTTGCCTAATGCAATACATTGTTTGATTTCTTGACTGCTGCTTTCATGAGAGTTGATTGTTGATCAACACAAAATGAAGTCTTTAATTATTTCAATCTTTTCTCCATTTATCTTGATGTTATTTATTGATGAGGATTTTTGTTTTGTTTACAAAGAGGTGCAAAACCCATACCAAAGGCCATGGTCTTTGATCTTCATCAATAAGTATTTTAAGTCCTCTTCACTTTCAGCAAGCAAGGTTGTTAATAAGTCTTCCTCCAACCCTGATGACATGTTTTTCTTCATATAATCCAGCTCCTTGAATTATTTGCTCAGCCTATGGATTGAATAAGTATGGCAAAAGAATATAACTCTGGTTTAAAACTCTTAGTTTTAAACCATTCAATGTTCACTGTTTCTGTTCAAGCAACTGCCTCTTGGTCTGTGTACAGGTTCTTTATGAGCACCATTAAGTGTTTCAGAATGTTTATTCTCTGCAATGTTGTTTTAACTTGTCATGATCCACATAATCAAAAGCCTTTGTGTAGTCAATAAAGCACAGATAAACATTTTTCTGGTATTTTCTGTTTTCAGCCAAGTTCCATCTGACATCAGCATTCCATATCCTCATCTGAATCTGGCTTGAACATCTGGAAATTCCCTGTCCATGTATGGTTGCAGATGTTTTTGAAGTATCTGTAGCAAAATTTTATTTGCACACGATATTAATGATATTGTCTGATGATTTCTACATTGCATATGGGTCACCTCTCTTTGGAATGGGCACAAATGTGGATCTCTTCCCATCAGTTGGCCAGAAAGCTGCCTTCCAAAATTTTTGGCATAGATTAGATTAAACTTCTCTGATGATTGAGTGCCATGATCACAAACAAGACAAATGAGACACATATATGTACATAATAAGAGAAGTTTATATCAAGGAAATTGTTCATAGTGTTGTAGAGGTTGGCTAGTTCCAAGTCCACAGGCCAGACGTCAGAGTGGATGTTTCTGACTCACATAGCTGCAGGACGGATGAACCAAGATAAGCAGGACAGATGGCAGGAAGGCAGGTTGAACAGGTAAGGTGGCAGGCTGCTGATGACTTGCAAAATTGGCAGTCAATAGAGCAGGCCACTGGTTCAAGTCCAAAGATCTGGGAGTCATATAATGAGCCAAATCCTCCCAAAGGGTAGTACTTTGAACAGAGAGCCTGTTTGTTCATTTTTCTTGGAAGGAGAAATGACCAGATTTGTGATTGGATTATTATCCATGGCCTTTTGCTAATGGTTTGGTTGGATGGTCAAGGACTTGGAAGGAATATGATTGGATAATTAGTGGCAAAGAGGTGTAGAGAAGAGGTATGTGGATGGGCACAGAAAGTGAAGATATTTGTATCTCATGTGAATGTTTACCAAAGAGTTACCTTAGCAGAGGAGGACTTTCACAATCAAGTGGAAAAGATGAAAAGTGCTGTGGAAATTAATTATCTTCTTTTCCTAGCTGCTCTTTACCCTAGCCCCAGTGGGCTATCAAACAAAGTGATCATGGTGGCAGGGAAAGGTCTAGCAACATGGACTTCCACTCACCAAGTCTGACTTGGGTACAGTCACTGCTGAGTGTCCAATCTACCAACAGCAGAAACCAATACTGAGTCCCCAATATGGGACCATTCTTCATGGCCAGCCTGGTGGCAGGCTGATTACATCAGACCACTTCCATCATTGAAAAGACAGCATTTTGTTCTTTCTAGAATAGTCACTCTAGCTTTGGATTTGCCTTCCCTGTAGCAATGCTCCTGCTAAAACTACCACTTGTGGACTTACAGACTGCCTTATCCACTGTCAAGGTATCCTACACAGCATGGCCTTGGATCAAGGGACTCTCTTCACAGCAAATAAAGTGTGGCAATGGATACATGCTCCTGGAATTCACTGGTCTTACCATGTTCCTTGTCATCCTGAAACAGCAGCCTTGATAGGACAATGGAATGACCTTCTAAAGACAGTATTATGGTATCAGTTAGGTAGCAACACTTTGCAGGGTTTCGACAATGTTCTCCAGAAGGCTGTATATGCTCTAAACCAGTATCCAATATATGGCTGATTATATGACTAACAATTTTTTGAGTCACTTAATAAATATGTAAGAGTTACCCAATATTACAACAAAATGTGCAAAGATCTGGAGTCAGAAAACCAAAAGGGAAGAACACACTCAGCATTTCTTAAGCTGAGGGAACTGAAGAAAAAATTCAAGCCTCGACTTTCGTTATTGAAAAATTCTCTGGGCAAATTATTGAACGATGCAGAAAACATAAAAAGAAGATGGCAAAGATCAAAAAAGTAGAGGACAATAAATGCTTGCGAGGATGGGGAGAGACTGGGACCCTTCTACATTGCTGGTGAGATTGCAAAATGGTCCAACCTCTCTGGAAAGCAATATGGCGCTTCCTCAGAAGGTTGGAAATAGAAATATCTTATGATCCAGCAATTCCTCTACTTAGTACTTACCCACAAGAAATACAAGCCATAATACATAGATGTATGCACACCAATGTTCATAGCAGCACTATTTA
>NW_006408664.1:2921197-2925590 GCF_000296735.1 Chrysochloris asiatica | reverse complement strand
ATGTATGGGATGAGTTGAGGGGAAGGAGGGGAAGATGGAACACAGGGAATAAACACAGGATAGCTCGGGTGTAGGGGTGGGGACAATACACAAGAAGGGGGAGGAGAATGGAAGAACAATGTGGATGGGAGAACAGTTAGGTAGGTTTGTATGGGCTAAGTGGACAGAGGTAAATGAAGATACATGCATAACCTTGGAACAACTGGGCTCCAGGATACAGGGATTGAGGCATGGTTTGAATGGGTAAAAGAAGGGAATAATATTAAGATGCTTGGTTGTCTTTTGAATCTTGGTTTCCCTTGCCTACCATTGTAAAATAGACACTTGAGGGGGAGAGAAAGGAATAGCCAGAAACATCACTATAGAAAGCTTGTAAGTCCATCTTCAGCCTATAACTGATTGGAATACCTTAAAGGGGGCTAGGAGTTGCCTAGGGAAAGAGGCTTCCTGTGGAGCCTTTGCATTGCATAAGACCATAGGTGGAATCCAGAACCCCATCCAGAATCATCTGAGGTGGGAAATTTCTACTTGAAAGGACAAGTATCCGAGCCTGGAGCAGCTAGAAGAACAGAAGATAGTTTGTGAAAGAAAGACTGGCAGGAAAAATAAATAATAATGGCAGTCTGATTGACTACTACAAGAACAAGCAAGCTGTTCGCCCGGGAGCCAACAAGGCAAGCTGTTGGGTCCCTTCAGAGCAAACCCCCTTCCAAGACTAAGACTCAAGGGGAATACATGAGTAGGCATGTGATCTGACTGGTGACCACATTGGTCACCGATAAGAGGAAGTGGGGGAAAACAGCAATGAAGTTGTGAACTAAGTCCGACCACATTCAACAGACTCCTGTGAACCTGGGTCGAGACCTGATTGGCCAGCAGAATGGTAAGATCCGGGGACTCCTGAGCCCAGAGGCAGTGACATGACCACAGATGACTAGAGCAGAGAGTGAAGTGTCCAGCTGATAGGAAATGAGGGGAGATGCACAAGAACACCCATACTTACCGATAGTACCCACTTGACCTGGCTTCAATGACTGGATGATCAGAATTCGACTAGAAGAAGAAAAAAAGAGTAACCTGCTACAATTTGGTGAGATTTACGTATACTTATGAATGTAGTAGCCCAAAAAAGGGAACTAATCTTTATAGCGAGGATCATTCCCATCCCCTCTGTATACAGGGTTAACAGGGATGGATAACTTAGACATTGACTACCCTAACTGGGGGGGAGGGGAGCTACAAAGGCAAGAAGTGACTGGCTTACAAGCTTTCAAGAGTAAGCCTAATTCCAGATGGGGTGGGGGAAGGTAGAATCTCCACTGAATTGTTTCCAATCTGTTGGGATGGGACTAATGAAAGGAGATGGGGTTAAGACTCTTGTGGTACAATAGTGAATAATTGCTATCAGGACTGACTGTGAGGGTTGGAAATGTAAAGATAGATGTTTTGTAACACAAGGAGGGGAGTGATTGATTTGGCAACCAGGAGCAGAGGTCCCTGGGACCATCAAGTGAGAAGAGCAGCGTGCGAGACCCTACCCAGAGAAGTAGTTGCCAGAAATGGAGGCAGAGATGATGACATGAAGAGATGAAGCAGCTGGGGACACTGGACTCAGGGATGGAGAGGGGCTGTGTGCTGACAGCTGGGGGGCAGGCCTGTGGGGTGTATCCTTTGGTTGTTTGATGATGCATGGAGGGATTGTAATCATTGCAATGAAATGAAATATGTTGGGATGAATGTAAAACTGATGTTCTCCCATGTAAACCCACATAATTCACAATAAAACCTTAAAAAAAAAAAAAAAAGATGGAAGGATCACACAGTCATTATACCAAAAGGAAATGTTTGGTGTTCAACCATTTCAGAGGGTAGCATATGATCAAGAGCCAATGATACTGAAGGAAGAAGTCCAAGGTGCATTGAAGGAATTGGCAAAGAACTAGGCACCAGGAATTGATGGAATAAAAATTGAACTCTTTCAAAAAAAGTCAGGGGGCACTGGAGGCACTCACTCACTATGCTGAGAAATTTGGAAGACAACTATCTGACCAACTGATTTGAAGAGATCTGTATTTGTGCCCATTCCAAAGAGAGGTGACCCAACGGAATGTGGAAATCATTGGACGATATCTTTGATATCCCATGCGAGTAAAGTTTTACTAAAGGTAATACAGAAATAGCTAATACAGAAAAGCATACATTGACAGAGAACTTCCCGAGGTTCAATCTGCATTCAAAAGAGGACGTGGAATGAAGGATATCATTGCTGATGTCAGATGGGTCTTGGCTGAAAGCAGAGAATATCAGAAAGATGCTTGTCTGTGCTTTATTGACTATGCAAAGGCCTTTGATTGTGTGGATCATGACAAGCCATGGACAACATTGAGAAGTATGAGTATTCCAGAACACTTAATTGTGCTCATGAGGAATCTGTACCTAGACCATGAGGCAGTTGTTTGAATAGAACATGGGAACACTGACTGGTTTAAAATTATTAAAGGTGTGTGACAGCATTGTATTCTTTTACCATATTTATTCAGCCTGTATGCTAAGCAAATAATCTGAGAAGCTGGGTTCTATGAAGAAAAACGTGGCATCAGGATTGGAGGAAGACTCATTAACAATCTGCTATATGCAGATGACACAACTTTGCTTGCTGACAGTGAAAAGGACCTAAAATACTTACTGATGAAGATCAAAGACCACAGTCTTTGGTAGGGACTGCATCTCGATGTAAAGAAAACAAAAATCCTAACCACTAGACCAATAAATATCAGTGGAGAAAAGACTGAAGTTGTCAAAGATTTCATTTTTCTAGAATCAACCATCAACACTCATGGAAGCAGCAGTCAAGAAATCAAATGACGTATTGCATTAGGCAGATCTGCTGTACAAAAACTTTTTAAAGTGTTGAAGAACAAAGATGTCAACTTGAAGACTAAGGTGAGCCTGACCCAAGCCATGGTATTTTCAATAACCTCGTATGCATGCGAAATTTGGTTAGTGAATAAAGAAGATCGTAGAAGAATTGATGCATTTGAGTTATGGTACTGGAGGAGAATATTGACTGTGCCATGGGCTGCCAAAAGAACCAACAGATCTGTGTTGAGAGAAGTGCAGCCAGAGTGCTCCTTGGAGGCCAGGGTGGCCAAACTTCGTCTCTCATACTTCGGACTTATTGTCAGGAGGTACCAGTCACTGGAGAAGGATATCATGTTTGATAAGGTGGAGGGTCAGAGAAAAAGAGGAAGATTCCCAGCGAGATGGATTGGCAAAGTGGCAGCATCAATGGGCTCAAGTGTGGCAACTATTGTGAGGTTAGCCAGGACCGGGCAGTGTTTCATTCTGTTGTGCATAGGGTTGCTATGAGTCAGTACCGACTCGATGGCACCTAACAACAACAACAATAACAAAGTCGACCCAAGTAAGGGATACTTTGCCTCCAAAATCCAAAGCGAACCCCCAAACATTGTGCCTTCATTTTAGTTGTGGGAGGGGCCAGATGTAATAATTTATCCTTCTCTTTACTGGTAATATCTTGACATGCGCCACTCTGCTGGACCCCTAGAAATTTCACTATGCTGGAAGGCACCTGACATTTTGTTGAGTAAATTTCTCACCCTCTAGCATTCAGATGTTTAACCAATAAGTCAAGAGTTATTTATACTTCTCCCTTACTAGGTCCACTCAGCACAATGTGATCAATATAATGCACAAGTATGATGTCTATATTTTTATTTTTTGGTAGTTATACTACCATATGTATTTATTAAAACTCAGAGAAGTGTATTTGAAAACGAGTGAATTTTACTCTATGCAAATCATCTCAATAAAAAATGTAAAAAAGAAAAAAAGGCCTGTAGATAAAGGAAAGACAGATAATAGATGAAAGAAAGAGAGGAATAATGGAAGGGAAAGGGCAAGTAAAGGAAAGGATGGAGGAAGAGAGGGGAGGAGGAGGAAAAGGAAGCAAAGAAGAAATTAATTACCTTACTATCTACAATTTTCTTTGGAATTACTTGGCTTTAGGTGCTGACTGAAGACCTATATGAAATCAGTTTCTGTTGAGCTGATTTCTACTCATGTCAACCAAGTTTGTCACAGAACAGAATTGAGTTGCATAGGATTATCTTGGCTGTAATTTTTATGCAAGAAGATTGCTAGGGCTTTCTTCTGTGGTGCTGCTGGGTGGGTCAAGAGTAAACTATTGTGCCCCTCACTCAGAGATCAATACTGACATCATAAATGAAAAGATACAAAGTATAAGTTCTGTAGAATTCCAAGCAAGTAGCAGTAGTTTGAAAACCAGTCTGTCAACATCAATATACCGCTTGACTAGAGTTAACTATGATTTCTAAATTGAATACTGTCCTCTCTTTTTCTTTTTTTTTTT
>NW_006408664.1:2914811-2920707 GCF_000296735.1 Chrysochloris asiatica | reverse complement strand
TTGCTATGAGTTGGAACTGATTCTATGACACTTAACAACAACAACAGCAATTTTTTGAATGGAGACTGTGCCTTCTTCCCATGGAGCAGCTGGTGGGTCCCAACTGCCAACATGCCACTCCTTTGATGACCATTCCCTATTTTCCTTTGAGAACATAATAGTTTTACCTTCTCTCTTCTAGATGATCATGCATTCTAGGACATTCTGTCTTTGGGCTGAGGAGAAGAAGAAAGTACAGATAATGCTGTTAATGAATGAAGCTGCTTCCAAGTCCCATCCCCCTCTGCAAGAACACACTAATAAATCTAGATTTATGCAGACTGGTGTCAGGGCCTGCATTAATTAGCCAATTTAAATTATTTTATATTTTAAAATAATTATGCTGTTTGCAGTACTGTTTTCCAACACATCCGAGGTCTAAAGCAAAATGCCCCAAAGACAGTCACATGCAATCATTGCATTTGTTTTACATTTTTAACTAGCCTCCCTGTTCCCAGAGCTCTGTTGGTGTTCCCAACAGCTTGGGTTCTGTTCTGTGTTCCTTCATGGGTTCAGGGGGCAGCCTGCCTGCTTTCTTGTCTGCACATGCATTTCAGCTTCCTCAGAAGGCACAGGAAATGGAGGAGTTAGCTCATTTCAAAAGTTTTTTTCTTTCTTTCCCAAATTGCCAACCAAAAATATCTGTTTTTTAAAATGCTGTAATAAAATAAAATAGTTATCTGTGGTTTGTCTCTGGACTAAAGAAGCAGCACAGCCTTGGCCCTGTGACTTGCTTGCAATGACTTTAGGGACAAGGGTAACAACATCCCTCCTTTGGATCCACCTTCTTGCTCGGCTCTTCCTATTTGGAAAATTCTAGTAAAAGGGAACTCACTGCTGTGCAGTTGATTCCAACATGTAGTGGCCCTACAGGACAAAGGAGGACTGCTCTTTAGGGTTTCTGAGGTTGTAAAACGTATTAGAAGCAGACTGCCTCATTCCCCACCCCCACACAGAGCAGCTAGTGGATTTGAACCAATGACCAGTCTGGTACAATGAAAGATATATAGATCAATAGAACAGAATTGAGAATCCAGAAATTAACCCATCTACATACAGCCAACTGATCTTTGACAAAGGGCCAAAGTACATTCAGTGGGGAAGATATAGTCTCTTCAACAGATGGTGCTGGCAGAACTGGAAATTGATACGCAAAAGATTGAAATAAGACCTTTATCTCACACCATATACAAAAACCAACTCAGCATGGATTAAAGACCTAAATGTGAACCCCAAAATTATAAAGATCACCAATGAAAAAATAGGGACAAACATAAGGGTGCTAATACAGGGCATACACAGACTACCAAACATTGTGAAAATTACAATAAACAAAAGCAGACAAAATAGATGATTGGGACATTCTAAAAATTAGAAACTTATGTGGATTAAAGGACTTCACCAAAAGGTTAAAAAGGGAGCCCACAGAATGAGGAAAAAACTCTTTTGTAATGACATATCAGACAAGGGACTAATTTCTAAAATCTATAGGAAACTGCAACACCTCTACAAGAAAAAGACAAATAATCCAATTAAAAAATGGTACAGAACATGAACAGACACTTCACCAAAGAAGACATTTGGGCAGCCAACAAACATATGAAGAAATGTTCATGATCATTAGCCATTGCTGTTATTGTTAGGTGCCATCGAGTCAGTACCAACTCATAGTGACCTTACGCACAGCAGAACGAAACACTGCCTGATCCTGGGCCAACCTCACCACTGTTATCACACTTGAGTCCATCAATGCTGCCACTTGGCCAATCCATCTTGTTGGGGGTCTTCCTGTTTTTCTCTGATCCTCCACCTTATCAAGCATGATACCTTCTCCAGCGACTGGTCCCTCTTGACAATATGTCCAAAGTATGAGATCCATTAGAGAGATGCATATCAAAACAACAATGAGATACCATCTCACACCAGCAATAATGGAAAAGTTCAAAGAGGACAATAAATGCTGGCAAGGATGTGGAGAGACTGGGACTCTCCTATATTGCTGGTGGGAATGCAAACTGGTCCAACCACTCTAGAAAACAGTATGGCACTTCCTCAGAAAGTTGGAAATAGAAATACCTTATGGTCCAGCAATTCCTCTGCTTGGTATATATCCACAATACACTAGCCAAAACATGAGTAGATATATACACACCAATGTTCATAGCAGCACTATTCACAATAGCAAAAAAATGGAGACAACCTATGTGTCCATCAATGGAAGAATGGATAAACAAACTTTGGTACATACACACAATGGAATATTATGCTACCTTGAAGATAACAAGGAAACTGTAAGCCACCACATAACATGGATGAAACTTGAGGACATTATGCTGAGTGAAATTAGTCACAAAAGGACAAATATTGCATAAGATGATTGTTGTAAAAGCTTAAGAAAAGATACCCATACCAAAAGGGGACAAAAAATTCCTTGTTGGTTGCTGGTGGGGGTGGGGTGGGGGTTGGAGGAGGTGGAGGGAGGCGACAGTAGAGCACAGGCTAGGGGACAGACACATCATGGTTCAAGTGTTGGCGAGAGCAATACACAAGAAAGAGGAGGGGGTGGAAGAACAAAGTAGTTAAGGGAACACTGAGACAGGTGTACATGGGCTAAATGGGACAGAGGTAAATAGTGATGCATGTGCAACATTGAAACAACAGGGTTCTGTGATACAGGGATCACGGCATAGTCTGAAGAGGGGAAACAAAACTAAGATGCTTGATTGTCTTAGGAATATTAGTTAACCTTGCCTACTGTGGTAAAATAGACACTTGAGTGGGATAGAAAGGAATGTCGGGAAACATGATTACAGAAATCTTGTAAGCCCGTCTTCAGCCTATAACTGATTGGAATACCTCAAAGGGATTCTAGAACTTGGCCAGTGAAATAGGCCTCTTGCAGATCCTCTGCAGTGTATAGGACCTTAGGTGGAACCCTGAGCCCCATCCAGAACATTCTGAAGTGCTCGCCAGGAAGCCATCAAGGCAAGCAAACAAGTCCTTTCAGGACAAACCCCCTCTAAGACTGAAACTCAAAGGGAACACATGAACGGCATATAAACTTGCTGGTGACCACATTGGTCTACTGGTGAGTGGAAGAGAGGGAAAGACATCAATGAAGATATTGGCTGAGTTCAACCACATTCCATAGACTCCCATTGACTTGGAGATGAGAGAGAGAAGAGAAAGGGCTGGGTTGGTCCAAAGTGTGGTGAGACCTGAAGACACATGAGACCATAGACAAGGACATAGCCACAGAGGGCTAGAGCTGAGAGTGAAGCATTCAACTGATATGAAGTGAGGGGAGATGCACAAGAACACCTAAACTTGGCAGACAGTACCCATTTGATTTAGTCTCGATGGCTTGATAATCAGAACTAGACTAGAGGAAGATTAAAAAAAAAATTTTTTTTAAAAGGAAATGAGGGTAAATCACTACAATTGGATGAACTTGACCTATACTCTGGATGTAGTAGCTCAAAATACCAGCAGAGAGGGACGGAGTCTTCACATCAAGTATAAATGCTATCTCCTCTATATACAGGGTAGATAGGGATGGGCAACTTAGACATTGGCTACCTAAAATCAGGGGGTGATAAAGGCACGAAGTGACTAGCTTACATTTTTCAAGAGTGAGTATAGTTTAAAAGTGCACAGGTAAAGAATCCCCATTTAATAGTTTTCATCTTGTCTAGATGGGTCTGGTGAAAAGAGAAGGGGTTAAAGAATCTTATGATTCAATAGTGAGTAATTATTATCATGACTAATTGTAACTGTCAAAACTATAAAGGTAGAAGTTTTCTAACAAAAATGGGGGAGTAGTTAATCTTACAGTCCAGAAAAAGAGGACCCTAGGACCATCAAGGTAAAAGACCCTATCCAGAGAAGCAACGACACCAGAGATGGAGGCAGAGATGAAGATTCTGAACTCATGGAAAGAGAGGGACTTGATGCTGATGGCCAGCAGGCAGGCTTGCAGAAAGTCCCTTTTGGTTGTTTAAATTATTATATATTCCTGAGTGTTTCTGTGTACACCCCCCAAACAAACAACAAAAAACAGAGGTAATGGAAGCAAATACTGTTAAATGATGATGCAAGGGGAAGATTGTAATCATTGCAATGAAATGATGGTGTAAAGCCTATGTTCTTCCATGTCGACTATTACTCAGTTCACAATAAAAACTTAACAAACAAACAAACAGACATATAAAGGATCATTATAAAAACAAAATAAAACAAAACATTGCTTTTCTCTTTAAACATTGCTTTTCCCTTTGGGTTACCCAGAATTAGCATGTTACCCTTTGGCATGACACAAGATGACGACATTCTTTTTTTTTTTAGTAAAATTTTTGTTGTGAATTGAACAGAGTGTTAGTTTTACATTCAGCAAATCACATACTTTGTTTCATTACAGTGATTGAAATCCTCTCCATGTGCCAACAGTTAACATTACTTACCCTATTCACATTAACAGGAGTCCTGGTGTGATTTTGTGGGTTAATGAGCCAGACTGCAAAGTCATTTGAACTGCAAGGTAGGCAGTTCAAGCTCACTAGCTGCTCCTTGGAAACCATATACAGGGTCACTATGGGTTGGAACGGACTCAATGGCACTTAGCAACAACAACAACATTCACATTAACTATTGCATTCCTCTGTGTGTCTCCACTACTTTCAGCTTTCCTCTGCTAAACTCCCTCGTTGTATAAAGTCTTCCCTTTCACTCATGTTAACATGGGCTATGCTCTAGCCCATGAAAAAGTTTTCCTCTCCCCTCACCCCGTACCCATCATTGATGGTTTCTTTAATTAAAAAAAACATTTTCTTAACTTTTTACAACATTGGTTTCATAAAATATTTTTCCTTTTGTGATTGACTAATTTTACTAAGTATAATGTCCTTAAGTTTCATCCATGCTGTGAAGTGTTTCACAGATTCATCATTATTTTTCAGAGTTGCATAGTATCCCATTGTGTATCTGTGCAGAAGTTTGTTTAATCATTCTTCTGTTGCTGGGCTTTTAAGTTGTCTTTGAGATCCACCACTTTTCTGTCAGTTTGTCATACTGTGGTAGCCTGCGTGTTGCTGTGACTCTGAAAACTATGCCACCGGTAATTTAAATGTCTGCAGGGTCACCCATGTTGCAAAGGTTTTAGCTGAGCTTCCAAACTAAGACAGACTAAGAAGGAGGAGAGACAGATTACTCCCAAATACTTAGTCAATGAAAACCTTATGTATAAAAGTGGAACATTGTCAATACCAGAGTACTGAAGATTGAAACACGATAAAGAATATTGTCTCAGATATGTGCCAGAAGAAGAGCCCCTCAGGTTGGAAGGAACTCAAAATATGACTGGGTAAGAGCTGCCTCCTCAAATTAGAGTTGACCATGATGATGCAAATGGAGTACAGCTTTCAGGACCTTCATTTGCTGATGGAGCACAACTCAAAATGAGGAGAAATGGATATAAACATCTATTAATAATTAGAACATTGCTGGTGTCAGATGGATCTTGACTGAAAGCAGAGAATACCAGAAAGGTAACTTAACTGTGCTTTAATGGCTATGTAAAGGCTTTTGATTGTGTGGATCATGACAACTTTGGGGACAATGAGTATTCTGAAACACTTAATTGTGATCATGAAGATCCTATACACAGACCAAGAGTTTCAACAGTTGTTTCAACAGAACAAAGGAACACTGAATGCTTTAAAATTAGGAAAGGTGGGTCTCAGGGTTCTATTCTTTCACCATACTTATTAAATCCGTATACTGAGCAAATCTGAGAAGTTGTATTATATGAAGAATAACGTGACATCAGGACTGGTGGAAGATTCATTAATAGCCTATGATA
>NW_006408664.1:2902622-2913951 GCF_000296735.1 Chrysochloris asiatica | reverse complement strand
TTGTAGACAACATATTGAAAGATGCTGTTTTCTTATCTAGTCAGCTCTCTCTGTGTCTTTCTTGAGTGGTGCATTTAATCTGTTTACATCCATATATCAATATAATTATATCAATATAATTATTGATAGGCATTAATTGATTTCATTTTACTGTGTGTATGTTTTTTGTGGTGCTACTGGTTTCTTCGTTCCACATAATTTTCTGTGCTGAGTTCATTTTGTTTGTGGGTTTTCTTTTAATTTTATTCATTCTGTTCTGTTAACATTTACTAAATCTTGCTGGTTTTTGATTTTTTTAAATTTTGATGTTCAGGAGTATTCATTTTCTTTCCAATTACCCTTTAATTTATTATTTTTTTTTCTCTATTTAAGACAGTGTTTTATCTTGAAATATTCTTGAATTCCTAGTCAATTGGAAGTTTTGTATCTACACTATTCCCTCTTTTTGATTTATGGTTGACTTCATTATAAATTGATATCTGGTTCCTGGTGTGGTGCTGTGGGTTAAAGTGCTAGACTGCAAGTTTGGCAGTTCAAACTTACCAGCCACTTCTTGGAAACCCTATACAGGGTTGCTATGAGTAGGAACTGAGTCAAAGGCAGTTAACAACAGTAACAATTTTCAGTATTGCAGGTTTGTTTTACTTTAAACACATGTACATATATATTTTTTTCTTTGTGTGGGTGTGCTTATGCTTGTGCCCTCTCTTCTTATCAGCTGGTTGCCTCACTCTCCACTCTAACCCTCTGTGGCTATGTCACTGACTCTGGGTCCAAGATTCCCCTGGACTTGGCATACTGCTGGCCAACCAGGTCTCCATCCGGGTTCACAGGAGTCTATTGAGTATTGTAGGGCATAGTTCGTAGCTTCATTGCTGTTTTTCCCTAACTTCCCCTTATTGGTGATGAAAGTGGTCACCAATCAGAGTATGCATTCCCATTGAGCCTTAGTCCTAGAAGGGGGTTTGCCTTGATGGGGACCCAACCACTTGCTTTGATGTCTCATGGGAGAGCTACCTGCCTATATTGTTTTGTGTTTTTCTTGTCAGTCTTTCTTTCAGGACGTATCTTCTGCCCTTCTGGCCACTCCAGGATGGTCTGGTTGTCCTTTCAAGTGGACCTTTCCCCTTAGAAGATTCTGGATGCTCTTCAGGATTCCATCTATGGTCTTGTGTACTGCAGAAGCTCCACAGGAAGCCTCCTTTGCTGGGCACATTGTATCTTCCTTTCAGGTATTCCAATCAGTTATTGGCAGAAGATGGACTTACAAGCTTTCTATGGTGGTATTTCTGGCTATTCTTTTCTCTCCCCCTCCAGTGTCTATTTTATAGCGGTATGCCAGGGAAAACAAGATTCAACAGACAGCCAAGCATCTTAACATTATTTTCCCCTTTTTCTCCATTCAAACCATGTTTCAATCTCTATATCCCAGAGCCCTGTTGTTTCAAGGTTGTGCATACATCATTATTTGCCTCTGTCTCACTTCAGTTTCACATTCATCCTATCGTATTTCATTTCATTGCAATGATTAAAATCCCCTCCGTGCCTCATCAAATAACCAAAGAAAACACCCCACAGCCCCCCCCACCCCCGCTGTTAGCAAACAGCTCCTCTCCCTCCCTGAATCCCGTGTCCCCAGCCACTCCATCTGTCCTCACCATCATAGTCCCCCTACCATTTTGGGGTTGGACAGTTCCCTGTACTCCGCCTCCCCAAGGTATTCCAGTTAGTTATAGGTTGGATCCCGGCCCACAAGTTTTCTGTTGTGATGCTTCTGGCTGTTCACCTGCCCCCTCAAGTATCTATTTCACAATGTTAGGTAAGGGAGACCAAGATTCAAAAGATGGCCAAGAATCCTAGCATGATTCCCCTCTTTTCCTCCTTTCAAGCCATGCCTCAATCCTTGTATAAACACATATATTTTGATTGAGATCTGGATGGTATTGTTATGTTCATTAATCTCAGGTTGTTTGCTGTTGGTGGTTCTCAGTCCACAGAACACCCTTTGGCATTTTTTCTAAAGTTGGTCTGGTCATGACAAATTCCTTTAATTTCTGTTTACCATGAAATGTCCTGATATTTAAGGGACAGTTTTGCTGGATATATGATTCTTGGTTGTCAATTTTTTCTTTCTTAGAGTTTTGTATATGTCATCCCATTGCCTTCTTGTCTGCATGGCTTTTGCTAAGAAATCAGAATTTAGTCTTTTGGTTCTCCTTTGTAGGTAACTTCTCATTTTTCTAGAAATGTTCTCAGGAGTTTTCCTTGTCTTTGGTTTTGGAAAGTTTGATTATGATGTGTCTTGGTGATTTTTCCTCCTCTTTTGATATCTATCCTGTTTGTAGTTTGTTTAACTTCTTGTATGCTTATCTTCTTGTCTTTCATGATATTAGGGATATTTTCTTCTGACAACTCTTCAACAATTTTCTCTGTGCTTTTTATTGTCTCTTTCTGTTCTGGAATTCTGATCACCCATAAGTTTCCTCTTCATGGTGTCCCACATAACTCTTAGGTTTTCTTCGGATTTTTTCAATATTTTTCTGGTTTTCTTCTAGCATACTTGTATTGATAAATTTATCTTCAATCTCACTAATTTGGACTTCCATTGCCTAGACTCTACTCCTTTGCCCTTTGGATGTATTGTCCATTTCTGAAATTTTAGTATTAATCGTCTAGATTTCTCACTGCATGTTTTGCATTTTTTCAAAATTTGCATTTACTTTATTTGTTCATGTAGCATTTTCATGAATTCTTCTGAAGTTTTTTCTGTGTTCTTCTTGCTTTCCTTGAACCTTCTGTCAATCCTTTTATGGTACCTAAATAATATTTTTTACCATCTTTTTCAGTTAGCTTCATTACCCCTCCTTTCTCAGAAACATTTTCTGGCTTTGCATCTCAGTTCTTTGCTTGAGACATTCTCTGTTGTTTCTTCATGTGAGCTAATATTGTCTGTTGTTCTTGGGGCATTGTGGAGTTGTTGTATTTGTATTTAATTGATGATTGTGTGTTGACATGTCCTTAGGCTCTCACCCACTGTCTCCTGTGGGTATAGTTAGAGAATGGAAGTGTGTACACTATCCTTGTTCTCTGTTGACGATCCTCAGTTTAGTGTGGGTTTGGCTGGTGTTGGTTGCTGTCTATCATTGATCAGATGGTACAAGAGCTGGTATTACCTCTTTCCCAGTGGGTAGAGTTTCAGAGTTTCAAAACAGAAAAGAAACGAACAATGATAACAGAAAATGATAAAGAGAAAAAAAAAAAATACAGGCAGCAACCAGAAAAAATAAAAGTAACTATAAAGACAAAAAGGGACCAGGAAATGAATCTGTAGAAGAGAAAAACAAAAGAGAAAACAAAAGGAAAAAAAAAAAAAACATTTAAAAATAAATAAAAATAGAAAAGAGCACTAGGGAAATGGAATTATAGAAGACAAAAATAAGAGAGGAATTAAAAGGAAGAAAAAAACAAAACCACTTAGAAAAACCAGGGATAGGAAAGATGAAAATATAGAGAATAGTAGACAAAGATCAAAAGGGGGTGGGGGCTCTCTGCTCCTCCCCGTTTGACAGGCAGCCGCAGCTTCTTTTGCAGTACCAGCCACATCCCTGAGACAAGATGGTGAAGGTCGGAGTCAACGGATTTGGCCGTATTGGGCACCTGGTCACCAGGGCTGTTGTTAACTCTGGTAAAGTAGAGGTTGTTGCCATCAATGGCCCCTTCATTGACCTCAACTACATGGTATATATGTTCCAGTGTGATTCCACCCATGGCAAGTTCAATGGCACTGTCAAGGCTGAGAACCGGAATCTTATCATCAATGGGAAGCCCATCTCTATCTTCCAGGAGTGAGATCCCGCCAACATCAAGTGGGGTGATACTGGTGCTGAATATGTTGTAGAGTCCAACAGTGTCTTCACAACCTTGGAAAAGGCTGGGGCTCACTTGAAGGGTGGTGCCAAAAGGATAATCATCTCTGCCCTTCTGCTGATGCTCCCATGTTTGTGATAGGAGTGAACCATGAGAAGTATGACAACTCCCTTAAGATTGTCAACAATGCCTCCTGCACCACCAACCGCTTGGCCCCCCTGGCCAAGGTCATCCATGACAATTTGGCATTGTGGAGGGAGGGACTCATGACTATAGTCCATGCCATCACTGTGGATGGCCCCTCTGGGAAACTGTGGCGTGATGGCCGTGGGGCTGCCCAGAATATCATGCCTGCATCTACTGGTGCTGCCAAGGCTGTGGGCAAGGTCATCCCTGAACTGAATGGGAAACTCACTGGCATGGCCTTCTGTGTCCCCACTCCTAACATGTCTGTCATGGATCTGACCTGCCGCCTGGAGAAAGCTGCCAAATATGACGACATCAAGAAGGTGGTGAAGCAGGCATCAGATGGACCCCCTAAAAGGCATCCTGAGTTACACTGAAGACAAGATTGTCTCCTGTGACTTTAACAGTGAAACCCACTCTTCTACCTTTGATGCTGGGGCTGGCATTGCCCTCAACGACCACTTTGTCAAGCTCATTTCCTTGTATGACAATGAATTCGGCTGTAGCAACAGGGTGGTGGATCTTATGGTCCACATGTCCTCCAAAGAATAAGAGTCCCCTGGACCACCAGCCCCAGCGACAGCACTAGAGGAAGAGAGAGGCCCTCAGCTGCTCTGGGAGTCCTTATCCCAACTCTAACCCCCCTACACACTGAAAAGCTCTCATACTCAGTTTCCATCCAGACCCCCTGGAGAAGGAGAGGGGCTTAGAGAGCCCAGTCTTGTCATGTACCATCAATAAAGTACACTATCCAGCCAAATAAAAAAGGGGTGGAGGTAGGGGTGGGGATGAGAGGGGAAATGAGAAACAGAAGAAAAGAAGGAAAAACAACATTTTATATATAGAGAGAGTTCTGGTAGCAAAGTAGTTAGCTATGAGTCAGGCTGTTAACTTCAAGGTCAGCAGTTTGAAACTACCAGTCGTTTTGGTTGGAGAAAGATGAAGCTTTCTGCTTCCATAAAGATTTACAGTCTTGAAAGCCCTATGTAGGGTGGCTATGAGTTGGTAGTGACTCCACGGCACACCACCACCACCATATACTGAAATATAAAGGATAAAATTTAAGGGAATAGAAAGAGAAAAAGGAGGAGAAAGAATAAATAAACAAAAATAATGAAACGACAAAAGGAAAAAAAAGCCCAAAGCAAAAACAAGCATTGCAGCTGTTGGACCCAGAGAGGAGAAACTCTGAGGGCTCACAAAGTGGTTGTGGGAGGTAGTTCCTAGTAGCGACCTTGGTGTTATCTATGTTCAGGCCACTCAATCCAGAAGTACTTCGTGGAGGTCCTTGATGGAGCTGATTTCAGTGTCTGTTAGAACCACAGGGCAGTTGGAGCAGGGTAGTGGTTAAATGCTGGTCTGGTGATTCTACAGGTTCTGTATGTTGAGCTGATCCTACCTGAACCCAGGCACCACAGTGGTGCAAGTGGCCACCACCTCACACTGGCATGGCTCCCAACCACGTGACTGCAAACTCCTGGAGGGCAGGGTCTGAGCTGGTGGTGGAAGAGGGTGGGAGCTGGCACCTCTCTTGTCACTAGGGGATTGTGGAGGGAAAAGAAGAAATCATACCTTTCCTGTCCCATTTGTGAATCTGTGTTGCCAGGTCTCTTTCTGTTTCCAGAGCTGCTCACAAGGTGTCTCGTATTTGGCTGACTGTTCATGAGTCAGTCTCCCTCTCTAACTGTCCCTGCTCAGCTTCTCCTCCAAGCACCACTCAATCCACATTCTCTAAACTTTCCTCTGAAGTTCAGGGTTCCAGAATTTTCATTTGTGTCTGTTTCATTTGGTTTCTCATATCTTTGTTGTAGAGAGTCGATGTTGTGCATCTGCCTAGTCTGCCATCTTGCCAGAAGTCAACAATGTCAAAATTCTTGTCTTCAGAGACACATAGCACACATCAGGTCAGCCCAGAGGTAGGAAGAATTCTTACTCTGTTGAGATGTGTATAGAAATTTAACTAGGGATTAATGCTTACCATGAAGTTCCAAATCTGCCATGCCTAAAATTCTGTTTTGAACTTTCCATTTTTCACCAGGATTCTTCTATAGAATCTTTAATTACAGTGTTCAGTAATCCGTAAGGTTTTCAATGGCTGACTTTTCAGAAGTAGATTATCAGTTCTTTCTTCCAAGGGACCTCTGAGTGGACTGGAGCCCTCTAATCTTTCTGTTAGCAGCAAAGGAAGTTACATATTTGCACCACTCCTTAAATACTGGGTATCTCTATGATGTTGATTTGTTTGTGAAGAGAATGCCCAGGGAAAATGTTGGGACAAGGTAAGCTGATTTTAATCGCTTGGTCTTGCATTTGCTTCCAGCTCTCAGAGCTTAGTTACTTACTCACCTGTAAATAAACTCTGAGATGCCCCCAACTCCCTCTCCACCCTCTTCTGTTTCTTCTGCCTCATCCAGAATATCAGCAAAGGATTGGATGCAAACAAACCATGCTGCAGAAATGTGCTGAAGAGGAAAGAGACTTTTTCTACACTTGGAAATTGCTTCTAAATAGTACATTTGGAGTAAAAACAGCTTAAAAACTATTGGGTATAAAATATACTGAGTTAAACAACAGAGAAACTATAAAGAATGATTAGGCCTCTTCCCATATCTATAAACATGGCCTATGATGAAAGCGTTTATGTCACTAAAATGGAATTCTCAGAGAAAGAAAACTGTAGGAAGGCAGTTTATGTTTTTGGTTGCAGACAATGTTGCTTGTAGGATATAGATACAATGAACCTTGTGAGTGTAGAAACTTGATGAAATTGCCTTGTTTTTCTGCATCTCACAAGTTTTCGGCCTCTGACAGTGTGTTGTTGTTACTTGTTACCAAGTGCTGTTGAGTCAGTTCTGACCTCTAGCGACCCCGTGTAGGGTTTCCAAGGAGTGACGGGTGAACTTGAACCACCAACTTTCAGTCCAAACCAGCTTTGCTGTCCGGTGCATGTAGCCTTAGCTAATTTTCTATAGTTTGTTTTAGTGGAAAATATTTGAGTTTTCCTTCTTTGACAGGTATCTGCCTTACACAGATTCTGGCATTCACAGGTTTTACTGTACAAGAAAATAAAGACGATCAAACAGAACAGACTCAAATTTTGTAAGAGAAAATCTGTATCACTCTGATTATAACTACTCCAGATGCTGCCAGAGCTACTCAGTCCACATATCACGTGATTTGATGTCTTCATTTACCATATCAACTCTCATCATTTCCTCTTCATCTCCTGTTCTTGGGCTTAATTCCTTGGCGGACATTCTTATTTTCTTTACTAGCAGGCAATCAATATTACATCATCCAGTTCTCTGCCATGCCTCTCACACGATGAGATATATTTGAACAAATTCTGCTGGGACTTGTTTTTCAAGTCCTTGATGCCTGGCAAAGTGAGGCAAAGAGGATGCCATACAAAATACTGAAATTTGATTGGCCTGCAGCCCAGACTGGCTGATCGCAGCAACATTCTTAGCCTCCTTTATGTGTGCTACTGCCTGTAAGGCATACATATGCTGCTACTTGTGCTTCCATCCAGGATGAATAAAGAATGAATGAAGGGAAAGATGATATTGAATTAATTAGAACTGCCCAATAATTAAAAGGGTTTGATGTGGCGACTGTGCATTCAATGGATCTTGCAGCGTCAATATATGAGTTCATTATCTAGAGACAGAGTATGGGATGGAAAAATAAAGGAAATCACAGTACAGCAAGGTTTCTCAGTCTCCACACTATGCACATTTTGGGTTCTACAGTTTCTTGTTGTTGACAGCTGTCCAGTGCAATGTAAGATGTTTACTAGTATCCTTGACAACTACCAACTAGATGCTACCAGCAAACCGCCCCCCCCCCAACTGTGACAAAGAAAAATGACTGCAAATATTGCCTAATGTCCCTTGGGGGACAAAATGACCCCCAGTTGAGGACCACAGCAGTACAGTAAATAATAAATAAATAATCTCTAGTCTGCCTTCATGTCCCACATGATAGAAGATATAAAGCTGTAAGAGTAGGATATCTAGGCATGAGACTTAAGGGAGTCACTAATTTAAGAAAGAGAATAGATATTGTGACATTTATTCAAATCACCATGGCTTAACCACGTCCTGTTGAGATAGATCAAGAAAATATCTTTGCTGACTATGAACATTTAGGAGAAGAAAGTGACCTTTAGGACAGCATAGTCACTGTTTCCTATGGAGGGTTTTTCAGCTGCTGCTTGAGAAAAACTGACCTTTAAATTAATTTCCCTCCCAGAAATATATTTTTCTTTCCTTCTTGAATTAGTCCTCTACATCTTGACTTTCACTGCAGCAAAATGGTACTTAATGGATCTTTGAAATGTAATATAGGGTAATGTTGTAAGACCTTCTTTAGTTTAATAATAAAATAACCCTTTCAAACAATTTAGAAATAAGATTGAGAAGAGAAAGGGTTTTATTTTGATTTGCTTAATTTTTTTTCTCTATTTTTAAGCTGAGAAATCTGATAGACTGTTTTTCCCCTTCCTTGTTTTCTTCCCCTTGTCCTTAGTGAAGGACAACTGAATTAAATGTTACAGAACTTTGCACATACTTAGCAATTTTTCAACCCTAACCAGCTAATCTACAGGAACCAGGCAGCAGGAGGAAGGCTTGTTATTAGATCCAAGGAAATGACTCCCAGCTTTTCCATTTTTACTTCTGTAAACAAATGCTTAGTGCTGAGCATACCCCAGGCTCTCAATAAACCTCAGTGGAATAAATGACACTCTAGAATCGTATTAGTAGCTCCTTTTTTCTTTCCTTAACCAACAGACTCACAGAACTTCATGCTGACTTATAATATTTATACTAGCTCATTTCTTTCTCTTAAGTTAGGGCTTGATGCAGAGCAGGTAACTAAAAATGATTTATTGAGTGGAATTAAACAGAACACAGCAGCTGTTTTGATCAAAACACCACCACTTTCATTAGTACACAAGACCTTGACACGTGTTCTCCTTACAACAGTCTTGAGCTATACAGAGGACAGAAGGAGATATTTATACTTTGTTTTATAGATGAAGAAGCTACCACTCAGAGAGACACAATGATTTCCCCTTTGTCATAAGCAAGTGAGTGTTGAAGCTGGCATTTGTTAAGGTATAAGCATCATAGTTCGAAGAGAGATCCCAGATCTCTCTTCTGTTTTGGGTATAACCCCCCCCCCCCAGCAATTTTTATACTGAATATATTAATTTGACTAGATATAGTACCAGTCAATGGAATCCCTGGGTAAATGCACTTGACTGCCAACCATAAGGTTGAAGGTTCAATTCTACCCAGAGGTGGGTCAGAAAAAAGGTTTGATGATCTACTTCTGAAAAACCAGCCACTGAAAATCCTATGAAGTGCATTTCTATTCTGATATACATGGGGTGCTATGAGTCAGAATTGACTCAATGCCGACAGATACTTTGCTTTTGGTATCATCCAAGAGAGCAGAAATCATTTCCGTCTTACTTACAAGTACAGAGCCTGGCATATAGAAGGTACTCAAAAATTTGTTATGTAAATTTTTTGAAAAGAATTGTTTATTGGAAGATATTACAAAAATCAGTTGTCGTCAAGTCAATTTCAACTCACTGTGTGTCAGAGAAAAACTGTGCTCCATAGGGTTTAAACTAGTGATTTTTTCAGAAGTTAATCTCCAGGATTTCCTTCTAAAAAACCTCTGCATATACCTAACTCTCCAATCCTTCAGTTAGCAGCCTAGCACACTAATCAGTTGCACCACCCAAGGACACTAAAAGAATCTTATGCATCTTGATATACAGGAAGAGTTATCCGGGAGAAAAGATACAGATATTCCTGGGCTTGGGATGCATAGTCTTCAATTTATATGAACATAAATGAAGTGTGGATGTGACTTGTGCATCTGTCTTTAGTTTACATTGTTCCTCTTGAATTACATTCACTTCAGGAGCACTGACAAGTTTGGTTTTTCCAGTGTATTGAAGCTGAGGCTAGATAACGGACATTGGTACCTTTATGAAACTGAGTAACCAAAGAGCCACTAATATTTCTTCTCTTTTTAATTAAGAACACACACTGATGTAATCGTGGGAATACCCTTTCTTCATTCCTATCACTTCGCCTTTGCCTTGGAGCCAAATGTCTGGAAACCCGTAGGATTTCTAAGGCAGGAACAAAATCTCCAATGCAAGAAGAATACCCTTAGCTTGATTCCTTACTGTACCTCCCCCCACCACCCCCCACCGCCCCAATGCTTCCAGGCTTCCATGAGCAGTTGATGGAATCCAGTGTCCCTTTCTCTTTGCAGACCATTTCCATACCTAAAGAGAAACAGTTTAGCTATTATAATTTTGAATGTTGCAGCCCAGCCAGGAGGAAGGGGAAGAGGACCCCTGACTACCCTCCTCGAATCAAGACAATCTTTCCTGAACCCTTCCATTCTTGGTTTAGGATAGGCAGTAAAGGTGATGGATGACTTATCTTTGGGTTATCTTGTTCCTTGTCCAGATCCCCAATTTGTAGGGTCTGAAGAGTAGCATCTTCTGTGGAGAGCAGAACCCTACACTGCCCATCGTATCTGAAATGATTGTGAGCAAAGGAAGACCAGGCTGACTTCCATTCAATTTCTGCTGAGCTTCAGCCATCATGAAGAGAAACTGAAACGGATTAAGAGCTTCCTTATCTTAAAGATTAATGTTGAATAGATATAAAGATGTCACATATTTTCTATAAAATGGTGTTTCTTAACCACGGATGATATTGCTCCCCAGGAACATTTGACAATGACAAGAGACATTTTTGGTTGTCACAGTTGAAGAGAAGATAGTTATTGGCATCTAGTGTGTTGTTGTTGTTGTGTGCCATCCAGTCAGTTCAGACTCATAGTGACACTATGCACAACAGAACAAAATTGTCCAGTCCTGCGCCAGCCTCACAGTTACTGGTACAGTTAAGTCTGCTTTTGCTGCCACGATGCCACCTTGTTGAGGGTCTTTTTTTTTTTCTTTTTTTTCTTCTAAGCCTCTACTTTACCAAGCATGCTGTCCTTCTCCAGGCATGGATCCTTTCTGATAATATGTATGAAGTATGAGAGACAAAATCAGGCCATCCTGGCTTCTGAGGAGCATTTTGGCTATACTTTCTTCAACACATATTTGCTACTCTTCTGGCAGTCCTTGGTACTTTTAGTATTCTTCTCCAACACCATGACTCAAATAAATTCTTCTAGGTGTTCCTTATCCATTGTTCAACTTTCACAGGCATATAAGGTTATAGAAAATACC
>NW_006408664.1:2898354-2900667 GCF_000296735.1 Chrysochloris asiatica | reverse complement strand
ACTGATGCCACATTCTTCTTCAGATAATCAAGCTTCTCAGAATACTTTCTCAACATACAGATAGAATAAGTATGGTGAAAGAATACAACCTTAGTGCACATCTTTCCTGATTTTAGACAATTCTGTTTCTCCTTATTCTGTTTGAATGACTGCCTCTTAGTTTGTGTACAGTTTCCTCATGAGTACAACTAAGTATTTTCAAATATTGAGTCTTTGCAATGCTCTCCATAGCTTGTCATGATCCAAAAGCCAAAAGCCTTTGCATAGTCAATAAATCACAGGTCAACGTCTTTCTGGTATTTTCTGCTTTCAGCCAAGATTCATCTGACATAAGCAATGATATCCCTCATTCCACATTATCATCTGAATCTGGCTTGGACCTCTAGCAGTTCCCTGTCATTGTACTGTTGCCATCGGTTTGAATTATCTTTAGCAAAATTTTACTTGTGTGTGATATTAATGGTATTGTCTGATGATTTCCATATTCCATTGGGTCACCTCTCTTTGGAATGGGTACTAATATGGATCTCTTTCAGTCAGTTGGCCAGGTAGTTATCTTCCAAATCTCTTGGTATAGATGAGTGAGTGAATGCCTCCAGTGTTACATAAGTTGAATGTTTTTAATTTATATTCCATCAGTTCTTGGAGCTTTATTCTTTGACAATGACTTCAGTACCATTAGCTCTTGAAATAGTTGAACATTGATCATTTCATTTTGCTACAGTAACTGTATATTCCTTCTATCTTCTTTTGATGCATTCTGCATCATTCAATATTTTACCCATGGAGTCCTTCAATACTGCAAGTCAAGGCGTGAATTTTTCTCTTCAGCGTTCTTTCAGCTTGAGACATGTTAAGTGTGTTCTTACCTTTCAGTTTTCTAACTCTAAGTCTTTGAACATTTCATTATAATACTTGATTTTGTCTTTAGTATTTCTGCTCTGGAAAGCAAGCTTCAGAGTGTCTTCAGATATCCATTTTGGTCTTTTTTTTTGCTTTTTTCATTTTGCTTTTTTCCTGTAAGATATTCTTGGTGTCACCCCACAACTCTTCTGGTCTTCAGTCATTAGTAACCAATGCATCAAATCAATTATTGAGATGATCTTTAAATTCAGGTGGAATATGTTAAGGATCATATTTTGGGTCTCATAGACTTGTTTCAATTTTTTTAAGCTTCAGCCTGAACTTGCATATGAGCAATTGATGGTCTGTTCCAAAAGTCTGTCTCTGGCCTTGTTTTGGCTAATCAAAGGGAACGTTCTCACAGTTGCTTCTCACAGATGTAGTCAATTTGATTTCTCTGTATGTTGTCTGGTGAAGTCCACACATAGTTGTCTTTTATGTGATTTAAAAAAGGTATTTGAAATAAATAATTCATTGGTCTCATAAAATTCTACCACGCTGGTCTAATATCATTTCTATTAACAAGGCCATATTTTCCAACTACTGATCCTTCTGTTTCCAACAATTGATCATTAATAATTATCAATAAAGCTTGATTGCATGTTTGATCAATTTCAGACTGAAGACATTGGTAGAATTCATCAGTTTCATCATCATTGGCTTAAGTGGTTGTTGTGTAAATTTGAATAATAGTAGTATTAACTGGTCTTCCTTTTAGGCATATGGATATTATCCTATCATTGTACTTCAAAATAGATCTTGAAATGTTCTTTTTGATGATGAATATGGCACCATTCCTCTTCAATTTGTCATTCCCAGCATAGTAAACCATATTACTATCAGATTTTATATGGTCAAAGCTCATCCATTTCAGTTCACTAATGTCTAGGATGTCAGTTTTTATGTGTTCCATTTCATTTTAGACAACTTCCAACTTTCCTAGAGTCATACATCTTTGAGAATTCCATGTTCCAATTATTAATAGATGTTTACAGTTGTTTCTCCTCACTTTGAATTGTGTCCAAGCAGTAAATAAAGGTCCTGAAAGCTTTTCTGCATTAATATCATCATGGTCAACTCTACTTTGAGGAGGCAGCTCTTCCCCATTTTTCTCATTTTTCAACACAATATCCTGATGCTATTCATAATGTTGATCAGTCTGCTGCACAAGACCTCTTTAAAGTGTTCAAGAGCAAAGATGTAAGTTTGGGAACTAAGGTGTGACTGACTCAAGCCATAGTATTTTCAATATCCTCATACACATGTGAAAGTTTGACAGTGAACAAAGAAGACTATAGAAGAATAGACACATTTGAGTCATGGTGTAGGAGGAGAATATTAAAATACCATGGACCACCAAAAGAACAAACAAATCTGTGTTGGAAGAAATATAGCCAGATGTTACTTGGA
>NW_006408664.1:2893263-2898039 GCF_000296735.1 Chrysochloris asiatica | reverse complement strand
CAGCTAACAACAACAGCAACAACAATTCATAATGTTTCAATATTCAATACTCTGGTGCTATTTGACAGAGTTCCACTCTTATACATCAGGTTTTTCAGTGACTAAACATTCATAAGTAGTTCACCTATCTTTCTTCCTGGTCTGTCTTAGTCTGGAAGCTCAACTGAAACCTGTGTGTGTGACCCAGCTGATACATAAAAGACCTGTTGCATATCTTCCATAATCACAGCAACATGCAAGGCACCACAGTACAACCTACAGTGAATAGAGACAAAGATTGTTGCTAAACATAAAGGGTCGGACTACTTCATGTGAATCTGTGGTTTGTACTAAGGCCCCGTATCAGCAAGGCTAGGGATTTTAGACTTGTTCACTGCTGTTTTGTCAGAGTCTGTATCACAGTGCCTGGCCCAAGCAGATATTTCACAAATGTATGTTGAACATTGGAATTGTAATGTCTGTGTTTAGGAAAGTGACTCAGTTGATTAACGATGAAGTAGGGGACATGAAAAAGTGATGCCAGGGAAGTGAAGTGGCCAGGAGATCATCTTGTTGTTGTTAGGTGTAATCGAGTCGATACTGACTCATAGCAACTCTATGCACAACAGAACCAAACACTGCCCGGTCCTGGGCCAACCTCATAATTGTTGCTATGCCTGAGCCCATTACTGCCACCATTGGGCCAATCCATCTCACTGGGGCTCTTCCTCTTTTTCTCTGACCCTCCACTTTACCAAACATGAGATCCATCTTCAGTGACTGGTCCCTCCTGAAAACATGTCTGAAGTATGCGAGATCATCTTAGCTGCATAAATTTATGAAATTGGCTGCCCAGAATGTAGTCTAAGGCTGTAAGGCTAGAGATTTAAGGACCAGAACTGTAGCTACCAAGTCTTCAATATGATAGAGACCTTGACACATACAAGGGATGGGTTGGTTAACTTGTCTTGCACTTCCTGTTATAAGAGCTTCTACCACTAAAGGTTAAATACCTTCTGTGGTTCTTGAGGTGTCTGAGAAAGGACGGTTTATTTGTAGCTTAGGAATTGAATGTTCTACAAAGTCAAAGTCTCATTCTTGTCTTGGCCTTTATTACTAGTTTTTCTCCCTCTTTAATACTTCTACCCATTGTTTTCAGATTAGTTTTACCAAGGTTAGTTCTGAAATGCTAACCCCTTATTTTAAAACTTTCATCAACTCCTCTTAGTTGATCAAATTAATCTGTTCATACCAATGTACAAAGCTCTTTATATTTTGATCCATCCCCCCTTTCCTTGACCTTTATTTTCTTGTTAGCATCTCTCTTTTCGTCCTTTTATTTCTTTTCATTCTATCACATTGCACTAAATCTCTGTACACATCCATAGCCTCAACTTAGCCAGACTGTTTGCTTTTTCCTAAAAATGGTGATGCTTTCCCTCTTCAGAGCCAAAGCTAAGGGGTAGATGGACAGTGTGGTTCCCTGAACACCATCTTAACCTAATGGTGTTGACTTTAACCCTATGTATTTTTCCTTTCACTGTGGTTATTTTCCAGGGGTCCTTCTATAAATGTGCAAACCACTCAACATTAGTAGAGTCAGAATCCCAAAATAAATACCTATTCTGTATCTACTGCTTGCATAGAAGATGTGTGGGAATTAAAGAGATAATGTTCTCTGTGAAATGCTTTCATCGTACCAGAATGACAGAATGAGCTACATTTCTTTAAAGCATTGTTCAGATTTCACACTGGCTCCCACATTATGCTTAGATAGCAAGGAAGACCCTGCCTGCTAGAAGCAGGGAACTCAGTGCTTTATTGAGCCATGGTCTGAGGTAAAATTAATATTTATGGTACTGAAAATTCTCTTGAGTTGACTACTGACTTTTTTCCTTTCCTTTTTTTTTTTTTAAATTCAAGTTTTAAGTTTAATCTAAGTTTCTCGCTACCATATTCTGATCTTATGACAGACACATTTCTACCTTTAAAATGCAGAAAATTTGAGGGTGCTAATGAAACCTCAATTTTATAGGAGTTTTGATTAGATATGAGAGGTGATCTCCATGAACAATTACATAAGTAAATTTTGTTTTGAATATGGAGAAAGTAAATCAGGAAACTTTGATACTAAAATAAAAGTGTGATAGGTTTAGAAGTGGGGAAATATACAAAATATGTATTTGCATTAAATACATAATATGATGAAGAGTTTGGGTGGCCATCAACTCTAAGAACTACAGAAATGAAATGAATGCTCCTTGGTAAGGAAGCACAATTTTGCTTCCCACATGAACCCTTGCTTTTTTGAACACACATTTTATGTTGTTGTTAAATGCTGTCAAGTTGGTTCTGACCTATAGAAACCCTGTATAGGATTTCTAAGGAGTGGCTTGTGAACTTGAACCACAAATCTTGTGGTTCAAACCTGTGGTTCAACTTTACAGTCCAGCACATTAACCCACAGCGCCATACAAGGACTCCTATTTTGTTGTTGTTGTCAAGTGCTGTTGAATTGGTTCTGACCCATAGTGATCCTTTATAGGATTGCTAAGGAATAGCTGATGAGCTTGAACTGCCAACTTTGTGGTCCAAGCGACTTTGCAGTGCAGCGCATTAGCTCACAGAGCCACTCCAGGACTCTGGGACTCCTATAGTTCACACAAAACAAAACAGTGACGAGAGAATGTAGTCAAAATAGCATCTAGATACAATAGTCTCCATTTCTAACACTCATCAGTCCCTGGAGAAGGGCATCATGCTTGGGAAAGTAATGGGTCAGCGAAAAAGAGGAAGACCCTCAATGAGGTGGATTGACACAATGATCTCAACCAGAGCATGATTGTGAGGCTGGTGAAGGACTGGGCAGTATTTTGCTTGTTATATATTGACTTAGAACCTACTTGATGGCACCTAACAACAACAACATTACCACCAGCTAATATGGAATTTTCAGGACACTTTAAGATTCCCTTTTCCAACACCCTTGCCTACTTCTAAGAGTCTGTGAGGATTCTTGTATACATTTATGGATCCAGTGTTTCAGTTACCATGTTGTTGTCTCTCTTCTCCCCATTGCTTGTACAGAGTTTCCTTATACCTGCCACCACTGGTGATACCAGTCACATGGGCATAGGACCACCAATCCTCATGCTGTGGCCACAGATCTCTATCTAGAGGACTGTAATAGCTGTGTCTACAAAGGCCTCTGATTCTCCTAAGCTGCACTGGGTTTTTTTTCTGAAGATCTGGTAGAATCTCTCTCTCCAGTATAGGAATTACTCAATTACTTGGATAACAAAATAATGCTGCACATGTACCCCAAAACAGAGTTTTCTTTGTTTGTTTGCATGCTTGCTTGTTTGCATGCTTTTGAAAAGGGGTCTTTCATTTCAATCCCCTCTTCAAAGATTCAGAATGGCTTTTGTAACAGGTGCCCTTCTGTAGTAAAATGTTAAACAGTCTTCTTCTTCTTCTTGGACCCAAATTATGCACCTTTAAACTCTTTCTTTGCAATAAATTCTTTCCCCAAAGACAATGTGTTTCCTTTAGCAAATAAGCACAGGGTAAATTGGTCCCTCACATGTTAGACTGAACAGTATTCAGGCCTAAACTGGGACTCTTGCTACATATAGCCAATAACTATCTATGGGTTTTTTTGTCTCAAATGTTATTGTTGTAGTTAGGTGCTGTCGAGTCAATTTTGCTCACAGTAACCTTAGGTAGAACTGAAGGAAACACTCCTATGCCATCCTCACTGTCACTGCTACATTTGAGCTCATTTTTGCAGACATTGTGTCTATCCATCTTGTTAAGAGTCTTCTCTTTGTTACTGGTCTTCCATTTAGCCTATCATGATGTTTATCTTCATAGACTTGTGTCTCTTGATTACTATATCCAAAGTATGTGAGAAAAAGTCTTATCATCACTTTCTAGAAGCATTGTTGGAGACAGACCTAATTACTCTTTTTTCACTCAGAAGCTCTTTATTTGCAAAATGAAAGTACACTTCAAAGACAGAAGTGGGTGTGTCTACCTTTAGGAGGCAGGTCTTCTTCAGATGTGTTTTCAGTGCCTTACAAATGAGAGTGGAGAAGACCTCCAGACCTATCAGACTAAGACAGACACAAAAGGAGAGACTGACTACTTCCGAATACTTAGTCACTGAAAACCTTATGTATAGCAGTGAAACACTGATAGAACCAGAATATTCAATATTAAAGAAAGATGAAGAGCCTCAGAATATTGTCAGATGCAGTGACAGAAGATGAGGCCCTCAGTTTGGAAGGCACTCAAAATACAACTGGAGAAGAGCTGCATCCTCAAAGTAGAGTTGACTGTGATGATACAAATGGATTAAAGCTTCTGGAACCTTCATTTGCTAATGGGGCACAACACAAGATGAGTAGAAACAGCTGTAAATATTCATTAGTAATCAGAACAGGGAATGTACGGAGTATGAAACTAGGAAAATGGAAAGTAGTCAAAAATGAAATAGAACACATAAACATTGATATCCTAGACATTAGTGAGGTGGAATGGACTGCTCTTGGCCACTTTGAATCTGACAATCATATGGCTTACTATGCTGGGAATGACAAAATGAAGAGGAATGGCATCATGTTTATCATCAAAAATAGCATTTCAAGATCTTCCTCGAAGTACAACACTATCTGTGATAGGATAATATCCATATGCTTATAAGGAAGACAAGTTAAAACAATTATTATTAAAATTTATGCACCAATCAATAAAGCCAGTGATGATGAAATTGGTGTGGTGATGTAGGTTATTGCG
>NW_006408664.1:2889239-2892198 GCF_000296735.1 Chrysochloris asiatica | reverse complement strand
ACACTTAGCATTTCTCAAGCTGAAAGAACTTAGGAAACAATTCACACCTTTAATGAAATACTGAAGGATTCTATTTGCAAAATATTGAATATTGAAGAAAGCATCAAAAGAAGATGGAAGGAGTAGGTAGAGTCATTGTACTCGAAAGAAATGGTCTATGTCTAACTATTTCAAAGATAGCATATGATCAATAGTCAATGATACTGAATGAAGAAGTCCAAGCCACATGAAGGCATCTGCAAAGAGCAAGGCTCCAGGAATTGATACAGTACAAATTGGAATCATTCAGCAAAATGATACAGCACTCTTTCATCTGTGCCAAGAAATTTGGAAGACAGCTACCTGCCAACTGATTGAAGAGATCCATATTTGTGCCCATTCCAAAAAGAGACCTAATGGAATGCAGAAACCATCAGACAATATCATTAATATCACATGCAAGTAAAATCTTGCTAAAGATAATTAGAAAACAGCTTCAACAGTACATGGACAGGTAACTTCCAGAGGTTGAAGCCAGATTCATACAAGGATGTGAATGAGGGATATCATTGCTGATGTCAGATGAATTGTGGCTGGAAGTAGAGAATACTAGAAAGATATTTGCCTGTGCTTTACTGACTATGCAAATGCTTTTGAGTGTGTGGATCATGACAACCTATGGATAACATTGGGGAGAATGAGTGTTTCAGAACACTTAATTGTGCTCAGGAGGCACCTGTATATGGACTAAGAGCCAGTTGTTTCAACAGAGCAAGGGAACACTGCATGGCTTAAAATTAGGAAAGGTGCGTACCAGGGATGTATTCTTTCACCATACTTATTCAATCAGTATGCTGAGCAATTAATTTGGGAAGATGGATTATATGAAGAAGAACATGACATCAGGATTGGAGGAAGACTCATTAACAATCTGTGATATGCAGATGATAAAACCTTGCTTGCTGAAAGTGAAGAGGATCTAAATTACTTGCTGATGAAAATCAAAGACCACACAACCTTTGATATGGGTTGCACCTTAATGTAAAGAAAGCAAAAATACTTACTATTGGACCAATAAATAACATCAAGATGGAGAAAAGATTGAAGCTGTCAAAGACTTCATTTGGCTTGGATCAACCATCAACACTCATGGAAGTCAAGAAATCAAAGGAAAAATTGCATTATGCAAATCTGCTGCATGAGACCTCTTTAAAATTTAAAATTTTCAAGAGCAAAGATGTCAGTTTGAGGACTAAAGTGTACCTGACACTAGCCATGGTATTTTCAAGAGCCTCATGTTTGTTGTTATGTACTATGGAGTCAGTTCCAACTCATAGTGACCCTGTATAGGGTTTCTGAAGAGTTGCTGGTGAACTTGAATCACAGACTTTGTGGTGCAAACTGATCTTGCTGTCCAATGCATTATTTTGCAGCACCACACCAGGTGGAAATTGGACAGTGAATAAGGAAGACTGTTGAAGAATTGATGCATTTGAATTATGGTGTTGAAGGAGGATATTGAATGTACCATGGACTGCTAAAAGAACAAACAAATCTGTGTTGGAGGAAGGATAGCCAAAATGCTCCACCGTAGTCAGGATAGCCAGATTTTGTTTCTCATACTTTGGACATATTATCAGGAGGGACCAGTCTCTGGAGAAGGACATCATGCTTGGTAAAGTGGAGTGTCAGTGAAAAAGAGGAAGACCCTCAACAAGATCGATTGGCACAGTGGCAGTAACAGTGGGCTCAATTGTAGCAACGATTGTAAGCACAGCGCAGGTCTGGACAGTGTTTCATTCTGCTGTGCATGGGGTTGCTATGAGTCAGTATCAACTCAATGGCATCTAACAAAAACAAAAAATAAAAATGAAAGTGATTAAAAATACCATGGCTTGGGTCAGGTTCACCTTAGTCCTCAAAGTGACATATTTGTTATTTAATACTTTAAAGAGATCTTTTGCAGTAGATTTGTCCAATACGATATGTCATTTGATTTCTTGTTTGCTCATTTAATCCTTTGACTTCTTTCGTATCCAAGGAAACTGAAATCCTTGACAGCTCAATGTTTTCTCCATTTATCATGATGTTGCTTATTGGTCCACTTGTGAAGATTTTTGTTTTCTTTATGTTACAATGTAATCCAATGTAAATGTAAAGCTTTGAGTTTTGTCTGTAAGAGTTTCAAGTCCTCTTCACTTTCAGCAAGCAAGGTTGTGCCATTTACATAAGTGCAGGTTTTTAATGAGTCTTCCTGTGACCCCAAAACTGTGTTCTTCATATGGTCCAGCTTCTCTGACTACTATTCAGCATACAGATTGCATAAGTATGGTGAAAAGATACACTCCTGATGCATACCTTTCCTGATTTTAAATCATGTAACATCCCCTTGTTTTGTCCAAACAACTAACTCTTGTCCCATGTACAAGTTTAGAGGAGCACAGTTATGTGCTTTGGAATTTCCATTCTTCAGAATGCTATCCATAATTTGTTAAGATGCACACAATCAAATGATTTTGCATAGTAAGTAAAACACAGGTAAACATCTTTCTAGTGTTCTCTGCTGTTATCCAACATCCATCTAACATCAAAGTCTAAAAGGATCAAGTCATAATTAGTTTTAATCAGAACTTTGATTGACAGGAAATGAAACACACTTAAGCTCACAAACATAGCAGGTGATATCACTAATGTAGGCACTAAAAGACAGCTAGGACACATCGGCGCTATACCTTGGTACCTCTGGACACAGAAGCAGCTCCTTCTGCCTCTTTTAGTTTCTATGGTGTCCTTTCTTCTCTTGTTGTTAAGTGCCATCGAGTCATTTCTAACCCATAGCAACCCCGTATAGGGTTTCCAAGGAGCAACTGGTGAGCTTGAACTGCCATTGCAGTTCAAAGGGCTTTGCAGTCTGGAGCATTAACCCACAGAACCACACCAGGACTCCTGTCTTCTATTACAGTCTCCTATTCTTCAGTCT
>NW_006408664.1:2883155-2888924 GCF_000296735.1 Chrysochloris asiatica | reverse complement strand
GCTAAATGCAGCTTTGATAAATTCTACTTCTCATGGGAGAGACTGGGATTAGGTACTTGTAGGTCATTTAAAGGGTTAGAGTTGGCTTGGATGTCCATTCTGTTTGAATCGGCAGTTTCTGGGCTATATCATGTGTATAAACTTTGTTTCTATGTCTCTGACAGTCAGAATTTTGAGAATGTGGCCATAAACCCCCACCCACTGTCAACAAGTCCATTTTGATTCATAGCACCCTTTTAAGACACAGTAGAACTGCTCCATGGGGTTTCTAAGGTTGTATTTATGGAAGCAGACTGCCTCATATTTCTTTGGCAGCACAGCTGGTAAGTTTGAACCAAAGACCTTTTGGTTAGGAGCTAAGCACTTAACCACTGTGCCTCTGAGGTTCCTTATAGGGGGGACAGTTACCCCTCTAAATGGTTAAAATGCTTAGGAAGGGCAGAGCTTTACTAAACACTTCTTTGAATTCTTTACAGTCTTGCCCAAAACAGACACTCAATAAAAGTTTGTAGGAAGAATGCTGAATAATAGGTCTCTGTGCTCTTGGTCCCCAGGACTCAGGTGGAGATTGGTTGTGTTATAAATTAGGTTTGCTGTCCTAAAGGATAGTGACACACCACTGAGCCAGAAGCTTGAAAACCTTCCTAATGAGGAACTTAAAAAAAATTATAAGGTGGCTAAGGGTATATCCCACTCCTGTCAATACTGGGCTAATAGATTTTCAAGAGAGATTTTCTAATCCTTCTGGATATTCTTCTCTCTCAATAGGACTTAGGTATGGACTCTGTGAAAATTGGGCCCCTTCAAATGATGCTGTAGTAAAAGGTGCTGTGATTAAAGCTCTGAAATATTTTGAATTAGCGTTTTAGTCTGGGTTTACATATTTGCAAGAGTTAAGATATTGCCCAGGAGGTTGTGGAACTGAATTAGCATGTGTGTTTATGACGGCTTGAATCTGCAATAGCGGATTTACTGCATTTTTAGCTGAGACTCAGGAAGCTTTTAGACTTAGGGCTTTGGGAGGCTTTGGGCAGACCAAAGCACTAGGATCGCTGTTCTGAGATTAGCAATCAGCTCTGTTGGCACAAAACAGTGATATTAGCATCTCCATGAATTCACAGTATGGACAGTTGGGAATCCTATGCTAGGCTGATGTGGAAACAAAAGTAGTGGGCATCCATGTGGGTTGGGGAATATTAAGTGGGTCAACTAGGTGTTTTTTTAAATCACCCATTGGATATTTCTACTACTGAACTTCCAGGCAACATCAGACTTCACAATTAGGTTTTAATTTCTTTGATGGAAACATTAACTTTTATTTTTCAGTGAACCTTCTTATTGTAATTTGAGTGAAAGTTTACATTGAATTGGTGTCCACCCCCCACCCAACAATTTATAGACATTTTGTTTTGTGATATTGTTTATAATTCTCACAATGTAACAGAACCCTTCTCACTTCCTCCCTACATATACCATTCCATTCCTCTTTCTTCCCTATACTCCTCTCTTCTGAATGTATTACTGGCCAAATGCTGCCCTTTGATCTCATATGGCTAGTTGTTCAAAGGAGTGCATAGTTTGCTGGTGTTACTGCTCACCTTATAAGACCTATCATTTGGCTGAAAATTGAGCCATGGGCTGAGTTCAGTTCCAGGCCTGAATAGCATTTAAAGACCATAGTCTTAGAGATTCCATTAGTCTCTATCAGACCAGTAAACAGTCTTTTTTATGGTTTTGAATTTTGGTCCACAGTTTTCTCCTACTCTATCTAGGAGCACATGCTGTGATAGCTGGGCACCATCTAATTCTTCTCAGGGCTGTTGAGGCTGGGCTTTGCTTGGTTCACTTGTTGTTGTTATGTGTCATGGAGTTGGTTCCGACTCATAGCGACCTTGTACAGGGTTTCCGAGGCTGTAAATCTTTATAGGAGCAGAAAGTCTCATCTTTCTCCCAAGGAACAGCTGGTAGTTTCGAACTGCTGACCCTGAGGTTAGCAGTCTGGTTTGTAACCACTATGCTACCAGAGCTCCTTTGCTTGGTCCACTAGTCCTTTGTAAATTAGTTTCCAAACATCTCTGATTTTCTTCACTTTTGTTTGCTTCAGACAGGGAGAGAATAATAGTTGCACCTAAGATGGCTGCTCACAAACTTTTAAGATTCCAGTTGTTACTCACCAAAGGAGCTCTGGTAGTGTAGTGGTTACGAATCGGGCTGTGAGCCGCAAGGCCAGCAGTTCGAAACTACCAACGGTTCTGTGGGAGAAAGATGAGGCAGTCTGCTCCTGTAAATATTTACAGCCTTGGAAACCCTGTGTAGGGTCGCTATGAGTCGGAACCAACTCCATGGCACACAACAACAACAACAACAACAAAGTAGAATTTAGAACATTGCCTTTGTGGATTGTTATGTCACTTGATCTTGGTCCTCTGAGACTATGATTTTCAGCAGCCAGGCCAGGTACTGTTTTAAGTGTTTTACTAATAGCAAACAATTTAATCCACATAAGTAATCTGAGAGATAGGTACAATTACTATGCTTAATTTACAGAGGCAAAAAGAAACTGAGGCTTTTGCAGTTAAAATACATACTTAAGGTCAGATAGCTAGTAAGTGCTGGAGATGGGATTTGAACCCAGGTATCCTGGCTCTGATGTCCATGGTCTTAAACCCTACGCCATGCATAATGATACATGTTGAATTACTAACAAGCAGACTACTTTATCATATAACTTTTCAGTGTCTATCAGAATACAGAGAGTGAATGAGTTAGTGGAAACATAAAAGTAATGGTCTTTGAATGGAGTATAAACAAGGATGGAAGAGGAGGGAGTAAAAAAGTTAGATGAAGAGTTCAAGGAGTATAGAAGAATGATCAACACTAGATCTATTTACTTCACAATTTTGCAAAGGACCACTGCTCCCAAATATTTTTATATCAAATTTGAGAATTTATGTGATATCAAGGGAAACCCCTTAAAACAGAAGCTAGGTAATGAGATAAATCTTCCATTTTAAAGCCTTTCTTTAATATCACTCAGCAACATTTTATAGTTTTTAGTGTATAGACTTTCATATCTTTTGTCAGATTGATCTCTAATTATTTAATATTTTTAATACCTTAATAAATGGTTGTGTTTAAAAAAAGGTCTAATTTCTGATTTTCTTTGTCAATATGTTGCTGTTGTTGTTGTTAGGTGCCATGGCGTTGGTTCCACCTCATAGTGACTTATGTACAACAGAATGAAGTACTTCCTAGTCCTGTGGCATTCTCAAAACTGTTGTTAGGTTTGAGCCCATTGTATTGCCATTGTGTCAATCCATCTCACTGAGGGTCTTCCTCTTTTTCATTGACCTTTTGCTTTACCAGTTCTTCTCCGGAGACTGATCCTTCCCAGAAACATGCCCATAGTATGAGAGATGCTTACCATTCTTGTTTCCCAGGAGCAATCCGTCCATATTTCTTTCAAAACAGAATTGTTTGTTCTTCTGTCATTCCATGGTATATTCAATATTCTTTGTCAGCACCATAATTCAAATGCATTAATTGTTCTATGATCTTCCTTATTCATTGTCCAGCTTCAAAATGCATATGAGGTGAATGAAAATATGATTTGGGTTAGGCACACTTTAATTCTCAAAGTGTATCTTTGATCTTTAACATTTTAAAGAGGCCAAAGGAGATCTGGTAGTGTAGTAGTTACGAATCTGGCTGCGAGCTGCAAGGTCAGCAGTTTGAAACTACCAGCTGCTCCATGGGAGAAAGATGAGGCTTTCTGCTCCCATAAAGATTTACAGCCTCGGAAATCCTGTACAGGGTTGCTATGGTCAGAATCGACTCCATGGCACATAACCACCAACCATGAAGGCAACATAAAGAGTCCTGGTGTGCTGCTGTGGGTTAATGTGTTAGACTGCAAAGTCCATTTGAACTTCAAGGTTGGTGGTTCAAGCTCACTAATCGCTCCTTGGAAACTCTCTATAGGGTCGCTATGGGTTGGAACCAACTCGACGGCAATTAACAACAACAAGGCAACAAACATATTGTTTGATATCTTGACTGTTGCTTCCATGAGTATAGATTGTGGATCCAAGTAAAATGAAATCCTTGACAACTTCAGTCTTCTCTGTTTATCATAATATCACTTATTGGTCCAATTATGAAGATTTTTGTTTTCTTTACATTGCAGTACAATCCATACTGAAAACTGTAGTCTTTGATCTTTATCAGTAGGTATTTCAAGTCCTCTTCTCTTTCAGCAAGCAAGGTTGTTGATGAGTCTTCCTCCAACATGATGCTATATTCTTCTTCATAAAATCCAACTTCCTGGATTATTTGCCCAGCATACAGATGGAATAAGTATAGTTAAGTATGCATCCCTGAAGTATACCTTTCCTGTTTTTAAAGTTCAGTATCCCCTTGTTCTGTTCAAATGATTGTTTCTTGGTCTATGTACAGGTTTGTCATGAGCACAATTAAATGTTCTGGAATACCCATTGTTTGCAGCAATGTTGTCCATTGTTTGTTATGATCCACACAGTTGAATGCCTTTGCATAGCTAATAAAACTCAAGTAAACATTTTTCTGGTATTCTCTGCTTTCAATAAAGATCAACAATGACACCCCTTGTTCCACATCTTCTGAATTTAGCTTGCATTTCTACAACTGCTTTTGAATGATCTTCAGTAAACTTTTACTTGTCCATTGCTAGTAATAGAAAACATTCACTGCCATTGAGTAGATGTTGAATCATAGTGACCCTGTATAGGATTCCTGAGGAGCTGCTGGTGAGTGTGATATAAAGTAGGAAAATCAATAAAATCAGAAGCAGATTCAGTTGGCCCAGGATTGGGCGGTGTTTCCTTCTGCTGTGCATAAGGTCGCTATGAGTCAGTAACGACTCCATGGCACCTAACAACAACAACATCAGTAAAATTGGCTTTCAAGAAATAGGTTCATTTTATCTAAGTTATTGGATTTTTTAAAAATAGAGATGTCCATAAAATTCTCATGTTATCTTTTTTAATGTCTGTGAAATATGTAGTGATGTTGCCTCTCTTATTCATGATGTTGGTGTCTTCTGTCTTTTTTTCATAATCAATTTGGCTAATGGTTAGTAAATTTTACTGATAGTCTCAAAGAACATGCTTTTGATTTTATTGAATTTTCTATCGTGTTTATGTTTTATGTTTCATTAATTTCTGCTGATATTAATTATTTTATTTATTTTACTTTGGGTTCTGTTTGTTATTTTCTAGTACATAAAGGCAAAGCCGAGATTAGTTTTTTGAGTCCTTTTATATGTTTTTTAACACAGTCTAGTATAAAACCCTCCACTCATTTATTAGTTTGTCTACCATGGTGGTTGTGTGTTGCTGTGATATTGAAAGTTATGATATCATTATTTAAAATACCAGCAAGACCACCCATGGTGGACAGATTTCAGTAAAACTTCCAGACAATGGCAGACTAAGAAGAAAAAGAGGAAGACCACTTCTGAATGGTTATTGTTAAGTGCCATCTAGTCAGTTCTGACACATAGTGAACCTGTATAGGGTATCCAAGGGTTTGAACTGCCTACCTTGAGGTTCACAGTCCAGTGCTGATCCTATAGGGCAACAAGTGAAAACCTTATAAATAGCACTAGAACATTGTTAGATATCATGCCAGAATATGAGTCACTCAGGTTGAAAGACACTCAAAATACTACTTGGGAAGAACTGCTCCTCAAAATAGAGTTGACCTTAATAACATGAATGGAGCAAAACTTTT
>NW_006408664.1:2831415-2880703 GCF_000296735.1 Chrysochloris asiatica | reverse complement strand
CAATAGATCCATTTTGGAAGAAGTGCAGCCAGAGTGCTCCTTAGAGGACAAGATGGCCAAACTTGGTCTCTCATACTTCAGACGTAGTGTCAGAGGGACCAGTCGCTGGAGAAGGATATCATGTTTGGTAAGGTTTAGGGTCAGAGAAAAAGAGTAAGACCCCCAATGAGATGGATTGTCAAGTGGCAGCATCGATGGACTCAAGTGTGGCAACAGTAGTGAGATTGGCCCAGGATCGGGCAGTGTTTCGTTCTGCTGTGCATAAGGTTGTTATGAGTTGGTACAGACTCAATGGTACCTAACAACAATAACAACAACAATGCCAAGAAATCTGGCCAGCTGATTGGAAGAGATTCATATTTGTGATCATTCCAAAGAAAGATGACAGAACAGAATGTGGGAATCTTCAACAATATCATTAATCTCACATGCCAGTAAAATTTGCTGATGATAATTAAAAAATTGTTGAAGGAGTACATCAACAGGGAGCTGCTAGAAATTCAAGCCAGATTTAGAAAAGAATGTGGATGGAGAGGTGTCATTACTGATGTCAGATGGATCTTGGCTGAAAGTACAGAGTACCAAAAAGATGTTTACTTGTGCTTTATTGATTATGCAAAGACATTCAACTTTGTGGATCATGACAAACTATGGATACTAGTGCAACAACACTTAAATTCTGCTCATGAGGAAACTGTAAATAGACCAAGAGCCAGTGTATTAGACAAAACAAGGAGATACTGAATAGTTTAAATCAGGAAAAATGTGAGCCAGGATTGTATCCTTTCATTATAGTTATTTAATCTGTATGCTGAACAAATAATCTGAGATATTGGATTTATGAAAAAGAATGTGGCATCAAGACTGGAAGAAGACTCATTAGCAATCCATGATATGCAGATGATACAACCTTGCTTACTGGAAGCAAAGAGGACTTAAAATACTGATGAAAATCAAAGACTACAGACTTCAGTATGGATTATACCTCAATGTAAAGAAAACAAAAGTCTTTACAACTGTACCATTAAATAACAGCATGATAAAAGGAAAAAAGATTGATGTTGTCCAAGACTTCATTTTACTTGGATCCACAATCAACACTTATTGTGGTAGCAGTCAAGAAATCAAATGAAGTATTGAATTGGGCAAAACTGCTGCAAAAAATCTCTTTAAAGTGCTAAGGAGCAAAGATGTCAATCTGAAGACTAAATGTGCCTGACTCATTCCATGATATTTTCAACAGTTTCATGCATGTGAAAGATGGAGATTGAATTAGAAAGACTGTAGAAAAATCAATGCTTTAGAACTGTGGTGTTTGTGAAGAATATTGAAAGTACCATGTTGTTGCTAAGTGCTGTTAAGTCAGTTCAGACTCATAGTGATCCTGTATTGGGTTTCTGAGGAATGGCTGTGGGTTTGAACTGCCAACCTTGTGGTTCAAACAGACCTTGCATTCCAGCACATTAACCCACAGTGCCACACAGGACTCTGGAAGTACCATGGACTACCCAAAAAAACAAATCTATCTTGGAAGAAGTACAATCAGAATGCTTCTTAGAAGTTGAGGTAGTGAGACTTCACCTCTTGTATATTGGACATGTTCTCAGGAGAGATTGGTCCCTGAAAAAGGACATGATGCTTGGTATAACAATAACAACAAAAAAACAGGAAGACAAGATGAATCGACACAGTGACAGCAACCATGGGCTCAAACAAAATAGTTGTGAGCATGATTCAGGACTGAGCAGTGCTTTGTTCTTTGAGTCGGACCGACTGGATGGCACCTGACAACAACTGTGCTAAAAATTCTCTCGAGCCATTGCTTACTTGCGTCTTTCAAATTCTGATACATTATGTTTGCGTTTAATTCAAAATACATTTTCTAATTCCCATTTGGGATTACACTTTACGTCATAGGTTGTTAAGAAGTGTTTTACTAAGTTTTAAAATATTCGTGGATTTTTCAGAGATCCTTTGTAATTTTATAGCGATCAAAGAGCTTTCTTTGTACAAAGTGAATCCTTTTAAATTCATTGAGACTTATTGTATAGCCCAGGATATGGTCTATCTGGGTAAATGTCCCTGGTGTACTAGAGGAAAAATATGTTTTCTGCTGCTTTAGGGTAGAGTGTTCTATAAATATCACTTAGTTCAAGCTGGTTGACAGTACTGTTTGTCATCTATAGTCCTACTGATTTTCTGGGGGAATATATTGAAGTCTCTCCATCTATAATTGTGGATTTGTCTGTTTCTCCTTGTAATTCTATCAGATCTGCTTCATGTACTTTGAAAATTCTATTATGAGATGAATAAGCAATTAGGAATATTAAATCTTCTTGTTGAATTTGATTTCTTTATCATTGTTTACTGGAAAAGGTCGGTGGTTCGAGCACACCAATCCCTATGTGGGAGAAAAATGAAGCTTTCTGTCCCCACAAAGATTTGCAGCCTCAGATAGCTTATACAGGGTTGCTATGAGTCAACAACAATCATTGTTAAATTATCCTCTATTGTTGCTTTACTCTGAAATCTATTTGGTCTGATATTAAAATAGCCACACCAGCTTTCTTTCTGATTAGTGTTGATATACCATGTATTTTCCATATTTTTATTTTTAACCTGTGTGTGATACATAGGTTTTCTGGCAGCTTGACTTGGATTCTCAGTGGTTTAGCACTTAAGATGAAGTTATCACCTCCATGATGAGATCTCAACCAATACAATCAACCCCATGATATGATTTGATGTGATAAGCCTTAATCTGATGTAATTATCCTATGTTGTACATCCTCAGTTCTACAATGTTAATAAGGTCAGATGCATTCTACAGGATCCAGGTGTATCTTAAGTCAATCTGTTTTGAGAAATAAAAGGAGAAAGTCGTGAACTGAGCTCAGAGGAACCTACTGCCACAAAGAGAAGAGCTAGGAGTGCAGTACGTCTTTTGGACCTGAGGTCTCGGCACTGTGAAACTGCTAGATCCTGAGGAAGATTGATTCCATCTTCAAGGAATTTGGACCCACAGATATTGAAAGGACATATGGACCTTTCCCCAGAGTCAACAGAGGGAAAGCCTTCTCCAAGAGCCAGCACTCTGAATTTGGACTTCTAGTCTAAACTGTTAGAGAATAAATTTCTGGTTATTAACGTCATTTACTTGTGGTATTTTTATAAAAGCAGTATTAGGCACTATGTCTTTGTATAAGCAAAATGAAAAATTATCTTGACATCTGTACTTTTTGTAATTTGTAATTGCAAATTAAAAATCCTGTAGCAATGCAGAAAATATTTATCCCTGATAAAAGTATCTAAAATCTACTTAATCTTTTTCCATTTTCATCATTTGGCTTGATTTGGATTTCTAGACAAGACATTAAGGGCATCACCAGGTTCCCAATATCCTCAACTTTCTAGGTGGAGTACACATTTTATTTCTTGGGGGGTGGGGTGGAAGGGAAGGTCTTTCTGATTCAATTATTAATTTCACCCTGTTTGATTTCTTCAGATTTTTATGGTAATTATTATTCTAATTAAAGAAGCAATTATGCAGAGGATCATTTCCACCAATTTTCCTCAGGTTTAAGTATCTGAGTACTAGGTCTGCCAAAAAGCCAATTCAAATAGTCAAGAACTTTAATAAAAACTCTAGATTTTTGTATATAGCTGCCTACTTAATACCTCTACTTGGGGATCTCATAGACATCTAAAAGGTATCATCTTCATCCAACAAGCAACCAAAACCAAGCATAGAAAACCTCTACTTCCCTCAGACTTCCTCAGCACAGTAAATGACATCATTAACCACCCACTCCCTGATTTCTCGTTTCTTCATTCTTCATATTCAATTCATGAGGAAGTTTATTAACCCTTCCAAAGCTCATCATCTCACTGCCTCTAGTCCAATCTACTGTCATCTCTACCCTGATTTACTGCACTGCCTCCTAAAGTCTCTTTGTTCCCACTCCTGCCCAGTTTCATGATCTAGCCCCAATCTACCTCTCTCTGATGATTATCACATTTCCTCATTCCGTAGTCCCCAGCTGCCTTTACTTTTGGTCAGTTTCTGGAACTTGACAAATCCTATTTTGTGTTCAGGACTTCACTGTTTCTTTGACCTGGAATAACCATCATATTGTCTCATAGGTATCTCATTCTTGCCATTTAAATTTCAGCTTATATTCCATTTCCCAAGCCTTTCCTGACTTCACAGTCTAAAGGAGGGGTTCAGTCAATAAACATTCTCTTGGTTTGTTTTGCCATTAATAAATATAACAAGGAGGTATTTTCTTGTTTATTATATCTATGTTTCATGAACAAGGTACTTTGCTATGTTCAATATCTCCTTGGCCTAAAAGAAAGACTGACTGGTAAGTAGTAGGTGTTCAGTGAATGAATTATTGAATAGATGATAACATTCTAGAATTTATGGTCCCAGTGAACTACAGTTTATAATTTACACTTCACAACTGACTAAACCCTCTGTCTGAAATCCCCTAATGACTATTTTTTCTCTATTATTCCCTTTATCTTCCTCGCTTCATCTACAGTTCACCTTCATTCTATGCAATTTCTTCCACCCTCTAATTTCTTCTTTGAGGAGACTTTTAAAAATAAGAAAAAAATGTGTATCAAAATGTTCACATAATTTTATATTTGTCAATATATATGATAGTCTTCACTACTTTGTGTAGATCCATTTCTATCTGTTATCATTTTCCATCAACCCAAAAGGCAAGATTATCTAGAGAAATAAAACCAGTGAAGTGTATATACATATATAGATAGAGGTTTAGCTCCAGAAAATGGCTCACACAGTTGTAGGTTGTACAGCATTGTGTTTGTGGTCTATGTTATGCCAACTGACCATAGTATCCCCCAAGACTATGGTGCTGAGCTCCCAGCACCAGCAACACATTCCCTCAAGGTGTTTGCTACTGTTTAAAAAGTTTCCATAGTTTTGCCCGCTGTATGCTCCACCACTTATTCAACCTGTATACTGAGCAAATAATCTGAGAAGCTGAGTTATATGAAGCAAAACGTGGCATCAGGATTGGAGGAAGACTCATTAACAACCTGCAATATGCAGATGATACAACCTTGCTTCCTGAAAGTGAAGAGGACTTAAAACATTTACCGAATCCCACTGGATCATGATGTTTTATCTTTTTGATGTGCTGCTGGATTCTGTTGGCTAGAATTTTGTTGAGAATTTTGCATCTATGTTCATGAGGGATATTGGTCTATAATTTTCTTTTTTAGTGATATCCTTCCCTGGTTTTGGTATGAGGGTTATGCTTGCTTCATAAAATGTATTAGGAAGTTTTCCATCCTCCTCTATATTCTGGAATAATTTGAGTAGAATTGGTGACAGCTCTTCCCTGAATGTTTGGTAGAACTCACCAGTGAAGCCATCTGGGCCTGGACTTCTTCTGGTTGGTAGTTTTTTGATGACCTGATCAATTTTTTCTTTTGTTATGGGTCTGTTCAGGTTTTCTACTTCACTGTGTGTAAGTTTAGGTAGGTTATGTTTTTCTAAAAATGTATCCATGTCTTTTCAAATTTGTTGGAGTACAACTTTTCATAGTATTCTGTTACCCTTTTGATTTCCTTTGGTTCCCTTGTGACATCGCCCATGTGGTTTCTAACGCGTGTTATTTGTGTCTTCTCCCTCTTTTCTTTTGTTAGGTTTGCCAATGGTCTGTCAATTTTGTTAATCTTTTCAAAGAACCAACTTCTTGTCCTGTTTATTCTTTCTATAGTTTTTCTGTTTTCTACTCATTTATTTCTGCTCTATCTTTATTATTTCTTTTCTTTTGGTGGCTGTAGGTTCCCTCTGTTGGTCTGTTTCTAATTGTTGTAGATGCTGTGTTAATGCATTAATTTTCGTTCTTTCTTCTTTTTGGATGTGTGCGTTTATTGCAATGAATTGTCCTCTTAGCACCACTTTCGCCATGTCCCAAAGATTTTGGTATGTTGTGTTTTTGTTCTCATTTGTTTCTAGGAACTTTGTGAGTTCATGTTTCATGTCTTCTACTACCCAGTCGCTTTTCAGCAGGGTGTTATTGAGTTTCCATGTCTTTGACTTTGTTTCCTTGGTCTTCCTATTGTTGCTTTCTCTTTTCATTTCTTATAGTAGTGTTTTGTAGTTTTCTTTGTATAGGACTTTTGTTTCTCTGATTAGTTTTTTTCCTAAGTATTTGGTGTGGTAAGGAGCTCTGGTAGTGTAGTGGTTACGTATTGGACTGTGAACCACAGGTCAGCAGTTTGAAACTACCAGCTGTTCCGCATGAGAAAGATGAGGCGTTCTCCTGCGGTAAAGATTTACAGCCTCGGAAACCCTGTACAGGCTCGCTATGAGTTGGAACCGACTCAACGGCACATAACAACAACAACAACATTTGGTGTGGTGCTATAGGATAAGCACTAGAATGTTAACTGCAAGGTCAGCTTTTCAAACCTACTATCCAGTCCTTTGAAACTATTTACAAGGTTGCTAAAAGTCGGAACTGACTCAATGACACTTAACAACAATAACAAGAATTATATGTGGAATTGTTTTCCTGATTTCCTTCTAAGAGCTCTCGTTGCTAATGTAATGAAATCCAACTGATTTATATACATTGTGCTCTGCTGAATCCTTCAATGAGCTCCAATAATGTTCTTAATGAGTCTTTGGAGTTTTCTATGCATAGGAATATTTCATCTGTGAATAGAGAGAGTTTTACTTCTTCTTTGCCAATTTGGAAGTTTTTAATTTCCCTTTCTTGCCTTGTAGCTTTGAATAAGACTTCTAGCCAACCACTCATCTGTCAGTTTGTAGTACTATGGTGGTTTGCATGTTGCTATGATTCTGTAAGTTATGCTGCCAATATTTTAAATTCCAGTGAAGAGGTTATAGCTGAGCTTCCAGACTAAAACAGACTAGGAAGAGGGAAAGATGGAAAGATGGAAAGTTTAGAATATTTATCTAATATTTAGAATATTATTTAGATGGATTAAAACATTATGAATAGCAATGGAACACTGTCATATAGCACCAGAATATTGAAACATCTGTTAATAATCAGAACATGGAATATTTTCAATGGCTTCATATGCATGTGAAGTAGGACAATGAATAAGGAAGACTGTAAAAGAATTGATGCATTTGAGTTATGGTGTAGGAGAAGAATATTAAAATCAAATGATGTATTGCATTAGGCAAATCTACTGCACAAGACCTCTTTGATGTGTTCAAGAGCAAAGATGTCAGTTTGAGGACTAGGGTGCTCCTGTCTCAAGACATGATATCTTTAATGAACTCATATTCATGTGAAAGGTGGACAGTGAATAAGGAAGACCATAGAAGAATTGATGCATTTGAGTTATAGTATTGGGAGAAAATATTAAAAGTACCATGGATTGCCAGAAGAACAAACAAATCTGTATAGGAAGAAGTATAGACAGAATGCTCCTTAGAAGCCAGGATGGCTAGACTTTGTATCTCATACTTTGGATATATTAACAGGAAGGACCAATCCCTGGAGAAGGACAGCATGCTTGGTAGAGTGGAAGGTCAGCAAAAAAGGCGGTGAACCCTCAACAAGATGGATTAGCACAGTGGCAGCAGCAATGGGCTCAAGCATAACAATGATTGTGAGATTGATGCAGGGTTGCTACGAGTAGGTACCAACATGAAGACATCTAACAACAGCAACCGAGATAACACTCTTTTGAATACTGTACTGATGGGTAGTTGGTTGGTTAAGTGTCGTTGAGTCTGTTCCAAGTCATACAACCGGGTATAGAATTTTCGAGGAATGGCTGGTGGGTTTGAACCACTGACCTTGAGGTTGGTAATCCAGTGCTTATCCTATAGAGCTACACCAGGACTCTATTGATATGTCATGACTTATGATATTTTCTCCTCTGACTGATGGGAACAGGATTTAGTCTTTATCTTGTGTTAGTTATGGGTATTATTTCCTGTGCTTTTTTTTAAGATGGCTATTTTCCTGACCTCAGGTACTTTCATCACGCAATTTGTGGTGCTACAGGATAATGCACTGGATTGCAAGGTTGGTTGGAACTGAAAGATCAGTGGTTCAAACCTACCAGCCACTCCTCGGCAACCCTATACAAGGTTACTACGAGTCAGAACTGACTCAATGGTCCTTAACAACTACAACAACATAATTTTGTGGCCTAAAATTTTTATCTATTACACACATTTGTCACTGGTCAATTAGAGAGATAGTCTCTGGTCTATCTCTCACAGTAGGAAAATCAGAGGGCTTGTTTATGTCTGATTGCAAAGAAACTGGGTTTTAAATGAATATATAAACATTTAGAGAATTCTTTTGTTATTGTTGAGGTGTATGCCCAAAGAACTTTATAGTATGCATTTTCTCTATCAAATAGAATAAGTTATAACTGAGAAATACAAGTGATTCCATCTGGGCCTTTTGTGAGAATTATTTCTTACAGGGTGACAAAGTTGAATTGAGATGGTTCACTGCCAAATGTCAGTGTCACAGAGGGCTTTTTTTTTTTTTTTTACATCCTGCTGAAAAACATAGCAGAAACCAACTAAAAATTTCTACATGAATTGTTGCATTAATGACATTCTTCTAGTTTTCTAGTTGTATACCCATTCTTGCTGTTTTCCCAAATCATTGTACCACTATTAATATAAGCTTAATGGAGTCCTGGTGTGGTGCCATAAGATAAGCACTCGACCTCAAGGTTGATTTGAACTGCAGGTCGGTAGTTTAAACTCACCAGCTGCTCCTCGGAAACCCTGTACAGGGTTGCTATTAGTTGGAATTGACTCAACAGCACTTAACTAAACAACAAAAGCCCTTTAAGCAGAAACTACATTTACCCTTTCCTTCTACCCCTGGATTTTATATACTGTCTTGTTAGCCATAGTTTTCCTTGGCTGAATTCTAGAAGTAGATCACCAAGTCCTCTTTTATAGTCTGAGTTTCCTATATTGAGAATCCCCTCAGTTGTGAAGTTAAGATGCTACATGGATTAGATGCCTCAGATGAGAGCTGCCCCTAGTCACTCACTGGTCAGCAACACCTCACCTGCAGCTGGGTCTGATGGTCTAGATGGTGATCACAGCAACTGGAGTGACTGTGGGCTCTGCTGTAGGGCACAGGCTGGGCCACGCCATCACCTGAGGCTTCAGTAGAGGAAGTAAGGCTGAGACCTCAATAAAACCTGACATTACTTACCGGCAACCTCAGACAGCCCAGCCAGCATACCACCAGCAACAGCAGTTTGGCCCTTGCCACTGTGAGATGAAACTGTTTTTGGAGTATGCCCAGAACCAGGGAGACCTCAAGCTCTGTGAGGGGTTCAGGGTGGTGCTGAAGCAATGCAGATATACAAATGAATTGACATGATCAAGAAGTTCAAGTTGAGGAAATGGGAAGTCATCTTTCCTGACCAAGCTAATTTAGCATATACTAGGATTGATAGTGACCATATCATGTGTACAAGCACCAGCTAAATCTCCCCTCCATCATTAATAATCCCCCTTTCCACAGAATCACCAAGGAGGATGGTGTTGAAATAAAGTTAAATTTGAGGCTGGGCAGAAGTTTATGCCGCCTCCTTAAACTAACTATTGTGATGTAATTGAATTAATTAAAGTTATTTCCTTCTCCCCAAAAAGAATATATGTAGAAGTAAACCAAAACCTAGTATCAGTTGTGGCCTCTGGGACTGAGTAATTTAGGAGAAAGAGATGTGATGGAACATCATTTTTCCTGAACACCATTTCTTCTTTTTGCCTCTTTGCCAAAGTGGCTGCATCAATGGGCTCAAGCGTGGCAGCAATTGTGAGGTTGGTCCAGGACCAGGCAGTGTTTCGTTCTGTTGTACATAAGGTTGCTATGAGTCGGTACCGACTCGATGGCATCAAACAACAACATTTCTTCTTTTTAGATTTTGTACCATGGACATGCATTACCTATTTATAAAAATTAAATTAGAATTAAGATCAACGTAAAAATGTTTATGGACACATACTTAAAACAAGTAACTTAAAAAACAGAGTAATAAGTGAAGTATATTATTTTAAGCTAATTAATTGCAAGTAAGGTGCTCTAAATTAGAGAAGTTTGAATAGCCAGCATGGATTTAGGAGTGAAAGAGATGTATCTTACAAATCTATGATAGATGAAAATTTCACAGTAGTACATTTCTTCCCAACCTAAAACCCCTAGGGAAATCAGTTGAATACATTATACTGTAATTTTAGTTTTTCATTTTCTTGTGTAAAAACACCCTAGGAACTTTGCTGCAGAAAGGAATTCCCTGGGATTTTAAACCAGCATGGTGTAGAGCAGGCTTAACTTCAAAGTAAAGTTTCCTATGTAATCTACCCATAGGTGGAATCTTTCCAAATGCAATAATCAGAACTCAGTGTAAGCAGTATGTGGGAAAGACAGGAAATGTGGTGACACCTGGTGACACAAAACTATTATCGAGAGCATTCACTGCCAAATGAGAATTTTCTTGACCAATCTGAAATGATATTAATGTTGATTCTAATATGTATATGCTTTGAGACTAAGTGTTAGGAATGATGTCACCAAGCAGGGGCATGCACTTCTCACCATGAAGGCACAGCCTGTCCACTGACCTATAACCTCTCCCTCCAAAGGCAAACCAGTGATCATGTTATGGAGAAGAGTGGTGGGATAAACTTTTTAGAGCAAGGTTCTCCTCCTTCAAGTCTAGCTGTTGGGACCATGTCAACCTTATTTGTTGTTGCTATTAGATGCCTGTGAGTTGGTTCCAATTCACAGTGGCCCTATGTACAATGCAATGAAATGCTGCTGGGATCTACAGCTTCTTCTCAATTGTTACTGTGCTTGAGCTCATAGCTGCAGCAACTGTGCCAATCCATCTCATTAAAGGTCTTCCTCTTTCTTCACTGATTCTCTACCAAACATGGCGTCCTTCTCCAGGTCCTTCCTGATAACAAGTATGGGAGATTCTGAAGTCTTGCCATTCTCACGTCTAAGGAGCATCCTAGTTGTATCTCCTCCTAGGCAGATTTATTTGTTCATGTGGTGATTAAAAACACCATATCTACAGCCTTGTCTGCATGGTGTGCTTGAGAGTCTCTACTTCTGACTATCAACTGCTGGTCAGTCCACCACTCTAACAACAGCCATTTTGGCTCTGTTAGCTTTCATGACCTCACATTTTCCCCATTCCAGGAGAGACTACACCTTGGATTTCATTCACTGTTATTACAAAGAAACCTTGGGTGAGTTGATGATATCCATTGGAAAGCAAGAATGTGGAGGAGCTGGAGTGAAGGTCAAAGACCCACTTTGCTGCCTCTACCATGGCACCTATGGATCCAGTCTACCATCTGAAAATTGTCTTCTATACATATCAACTTAGCTTGGGTGCTAGAGAGGACCCTGATGCTCTGTGACAAGCATTATTGGCATGCTTCTGACACTCCTGGCACCTTCTGGGGCTCAGTACATTCTTATTGATTAACTGTGTTCTTTTCAAATTGATCATCCTTAAAAATGGCTTAATTAATCTTTAAGGTCTGGAGGGAAGTTGTGGCAGAGGTCTATTTCCAGTGAGAGCCAGAGCTTGAATTTTCAGAGGTTCACTTCATCTTCTATCCTTTACTAAGTGTTTTGCCTATTTATTAGCAAATCTTTCTGGAGGAAATGAAATAAGGGGGCAATGGAGGAACTCACTTTGCCAAAATAGTTCTGGTAAAGGAATTTGTTGGGAAGTATTTGAAAGTGCTGGTTTGTAAGAGGCTAGACATTAACTCTGGATTTAATTTATCTAGGCTATGTAGTTCCAGGTTCCAGCAAATGACCAAGAATTGATTGTGGGTAGTAATAAATCCAATCATCATCATATTCATTAAGTGTCCCTTGAGGCTTGTTGTTGTAGTTGTTATGTGCCGTCGAGTTGGTTCCGACCCATACCGGCCTTGTATAGGGTTTCCAAGGAGTGACTGGTGAGCTTGAACCACCAACCATGCAGTTCAAATGACTTTTCAGTCCAGCACAATAACCCACAGCACCACACCAGGACTCCTCTCTGAGGATTAGACAAGGCATTTTAATACTGAGGTACAAAACAGGTTTCTGCTTGCTGTGGTTACATGTAGACACACACATTGAGAGGGGAAGGGAGTGTGGGGTGTACCCCTGTCCTCCAAGGTTTCTGAGCTTTCATTGCCACTGCCTAATGGATACTAGTTCAGTTAGGATGTGCCTTATCAAATATAAATACTGACTTGCTTTCTGAGTCTTCATGTCAGTGTTTATGAAGTGAGATTAATGTCTTTGTGAACAGTGGTGAAGACACTGAACTAATTTGCAGGAAGAAGTGACTAGTGCCTAGCTGCCATTAACTCACCCTGGCTTCTTCTCTTCCTCATATTAAGATTCACTTCCATCACAGCTCCTGTTGCTGTGAAGTGCCACTGGGTTGGTTCCCACTCATAGACCCCTGGATAGGGTTTCCAAGGAGTGTCTGGTGGGGTTGAACCACCAACCATATGGTTACCAGTCCAGTGTTGATCTTACACCAGAACTTTACATCACTGTTGCTAAACCAGTAAAAATCAGCTGCATGAAGTTGCTGCCAACTTAGGACAATCCCAGGTGTGTCCGAGTAGAATGGGACTCCATGGGGTTTACAGTGACTGATTTGTAGGAAGTAGACCTTCAGGCCTTTTATCTGGGTGGTCCCCAACCTCCAATCTTTGGTAAGCATCCAAGCTGGTTAACCATTTGCACCGTTCAACTTCTTGCCACAAGGTTATATATACTTAATGACATTTGAACTAACATTTCCCAGCAGCAGGTGGAAAGTGCCTAGAAGAGCTGACCCTGCTCTCAGATCTCCCAGGATGCTTTCCTTTTGAGACTTAGAGCTCTATGTCCCAAGGCAGCCTCCTTCACCACTACCTAACTTCTCTTGCTTCTGTCTAGTTTATAGTTCAATGTGACAATATTTGTTTTCTTAAAATATTTAATAAATAAATATTTTTTATTCTAGTAAATCTCAGTCTAGTTCCAAAGTCCTTAATAGAATATATTCATTCATCAGCCTCAAAATTTGCATGCAATTGTATTCCTTTATCTGAGCTTTCATGCTCTCCAGAGTGCCTCCTGGCTCTTCCTTTGTTATCGCCAAATCAAGATGGTATCATTTTATTCACTTCACTTCTCCCTATAACCTGAATTAGCTTTATAGTTAGCAGCTCTGGAGCCTCTTAAGACCATACCTCCAAAATTCCTTCATAAACATCCTAGAAACCCATCTAGCATCAAAACCTGGCACTCCCTATGAGAGTACTTGCCTTATAAAACCACCTTCAGGAGAGAGACGCTGTACTGCTAGTGCATTTTCCCACTTTGAACATTGTATGTTTCTTGAGTTCACTTTGACACCCATCATAATGAGCCAGAAATGGAAAGCAGTGTGTTTGTGGTGCTTTCAAGCAGAGAAGAGTGCCTGCTTTTTGTATGCTCAGACAGAACAGGATGTAACTGAAGAGACTATATTGGCATTTTAATTCCACTAGAATAACTCCATTAGAGAACTACTTTAGATGGTCAGATTCCAAGTATAAAAAAGAGGCAAGAATGTTGTCACATGATGATGATAGATGCCCATTTTCTGCAGAAGGTCTGTTTCAATTAATTTGCTACAGGTACCTTCCTTAGAAAAGGTACATAAACAAATATAGAAACCTGGAGATTTTCTAGTGGTACAAAGATTGGGGCTGATGCACACCAGCCTCGTCCTGTGACTTTTTTCAGTTTAAAGGTTGCTGGGGGTATTCTCTTTAATTAGATTGGAATTGTGTATAAATTTGGGAGAGGGATATAGTAAAGCGAGGCGAGATTTGATCTGGTCATAACAATTTCAAAGAGAGAATGTGTGTGTTTGTGTGTATTAACGCGCAGCAAACTTGTGACTCCAAAGTAAGGCAGCAGATTGCCAGAGGTGGTTTGACTACAGAATCTTACTATATTATCCTCCCGGTCTGTACATATATGAATGGTGGTTGTTGTGTGCCATGGAGTCGGTTCTGACTCATAGTGATGCTGTATAGGATTTTCAAGGCTGGTGTGGCGCTGTAGGTTAAGCACTGACCATTAGGTCGGTTTGAACCACAAGATCAGCAGTTCAAATTCTCCAGCCATTCCTTGAAACACTCTGCAGGGTCTCTATGAGTGGGAACCAACTCTCTGCACTTAACAACAACAAATCTTTACAGGAGCAGAAAACCTCATCTTTCTCCCTAGGAGTGACTGATAGATTCAAACTGCTGATCTTCTAGTTAGCAACCCAGCTGGCAATCCGCTATGCTACCAGGACTCCTATATGAATATATATGAATTCTCTGTAATATAACTATACATATGCCCACATGCATGAGTTCACGGTTTAAGATCCAAAATGCCTAAGATTAAAGAACTGCAGTTAGATGATGAAAAGTGAGCTGCGCAGTTTGTGTTGTATATGTTTATATCAAGAATTTGAATTCAGGGACCTGCTGTTTTCATAGTCTCTCCATTTTTGGAAACATTGCAGTCTTTGAGAGCCCAGTTCCCTCATGAATAAGCAATTAGATTCTTCTCCCTCCATGTGCAAGAAATGCTGCTCCCCTCCTGGAATTTTCTCTACTTTTAGAAAATGTGTGTTTAACTTGTAAATGTAGTTTTCAGTGCTGGTAAGAATATTTTCATTTGGAATAACAATCACGTTCTTCTCCACAGTGTGAAGCATTCTCAGGAGTGGCACGGAGCCCTTTCTCATCCAGAATGCTCTCGCGGTGTTAGGCTTCGCTTGCCTCAGAACCATGCTTTATAAACACTGTGCCTCACTACCAGCTTCTCATGAAGTACGTAGTAAACATAATTGTTCTCACATTAAAAAAAAGAGGAAAACAAACAGAGGCGCAGATATGTTCAACAGCTTTCGCAGTGTTGTGGGGGAGGTTGGAATGCACAAGGGTTGGGAAGACTACTTGGGGCTCTGGCTGTCCCCTGCACCAGCTGGGGAAATCTTAGATAACTTGCTCAATCCCTCTGGGCCTCAGTTTATCCTCCTGTGCTTTAAAATATTAATGAAACAATCCTATTCTGTCCAGTGATTGTTGGGCAGAATAAATGAATTAACCCATGAAGAATACTACCAGGCACATATGAACTCTCATTACCGCTGCTGCTCAAAGGCAGATTTAAGGGAAAACCGGTCCTCCACCTGGCACTATGGGTTAATGCGTTGGACTGCAAACTCTATTTGAACTGCAAGGTCAGCGGTTCAAACACCAGCAGCTCCTAGGAAACCCTATAGAGTGTTGTTATAGGTCGTAATTGACTCAACGGCACTTAACGACAATGTACACATTCTAAATAAATTAAAGCATAAACACTCCTCAGAAAACAGAACTTTTCTTCAGCTCTTGGCCTGTGCTCCCTTTTCTAACCAGTGCTAATAGTTGTGTTTGTTTTAATCAGAAAATTAAATGAAGAAAGTCAGACTCTTAACCCTTGTTTAACACTCTACCATCTTCCTAGAACCCACAGGAAAAGCACCAAACTCCCTAGCAAGATAGAAAAGACTGTTCGCAATTTAGCTACCAACTAATTCTCTATTGGCATTCCTTCAACCACTCTTCCATAGCTGTTTGATGTTGTAGCTAAAATAGTTGCCCTCAGTGTCCACTGTATCCCTTAGAACCTAGGATGACCAGAATTCGTCTAGCATATTTTGGACATATTATCAGGAGGTACCAGTCCTTGGAGAAGGACATCGTGGATTGGTAGAGTGGCAACAGCAATGGGCTCAAGTATAGCAATAATTATGAGATTGGCACAGAGCTGGGCAGTGTTGCATTCTGTTGTGCATAAGGTCATTATGAGTCAGTACTGACCTGATGACACCTAACAACAACAACATCCACTGGGATTGCTTCCAGGATTGGTTCCAGCATTGATATAAATGCTCAAGTACTTTATATCAAGTGATGTAGTATTTGCATATGACTTATGCACATTATTCTGTGTACTTTAAATCATCTCTAGATAACTTATGAATAATACCGAATACAATGTGCATGCTATGTAAACAGCACTTTTGGCTCCTTCTTAATTTTGTAAGATAAACACTGAACTGCTAACAACAAGGTCAGTCGTTCAATCCCACTGGCTGCTCCTTGGAAACTATACATGATCGCTGTGAGTTGGAACTTACTCAATGGCACTTATTAACAAACAACTTTTGAGGGGCTGCCTTTATAACGTAATTGCTTTGTTTTAATGTTTCATTCCGCAATTGGTTGAACCCGTGGATATGAAACTGGGGGATAAAGAGACCTAGTTGCACAGTGATTTAAGAGTTTGGCTACTAACTCAAAAGTCTGTGGTTCAAACCCACTAGGTGTTCTATGGGAGAAATATGTAGCAATCTGTTTCTGAAAAAATTACAGCCATGAAAACCTTATTGTTGTTGTTAAGTATTTTCAGGTAATAGCAACTCTGTACAGGGTTTACGAGGAGTGGCTGGTGGGTTTGAACCACTGACCTTATGGTTAGCAGTTAAGTTCTTATCCTACAGTACCACACCAAAAGTCCATAGAAATTCTGTATTGTTATTATTAAGTGCTGTCGAGTTGGTTCTGACTCATAGCGATCCTGTATAGGGTTTCCTAGGAGTGGCTGGTGAGCTTGAATGGCCGATTTTGCAGCTCAAACCGACCTTGTAGTACAGTGCATTAACCCACAGTGCTAACAAGCCCTACGGCACAGTTTCATTCTGTCCTGTGGGATCACTATGAGTCAGAATCAACTCTATGGCAATGGGATTTTTGTGGGTATCTTTGCAAATGCTGCATTCTGCAGGCAATGTTTTCTCCCCTTCTTAGACTGTCTGGTACAACTCTGTCTAACTTTACCTCTGGAATATTGTTTCTCACACTCTCTGTTCCCTCGCATTAAGTTATTGCCTCCCTCCTCTGTGTCTTGCCCATATGTTTGGTGTTGTACTTACTAGCTGGCATTGCAGTGTGTATTTGTTTATTAATTTGTCTTGTCCATTTGATTATGAGTTCCTAAAAGGCATGGACTAGGATTTATTCACATCTATATCCCAACATTGAACACATAGCATAAACCCTGTAACTTGAAAAATGCTTGTTTCACTGTTAAACTGAAACAAGAAGTAAATATTTAGTTTTCCCTACTGCGTTTTATTTATTTATTTATTTTTTCTTTGCAATATGAGGTCAGCTTTTAAACTAAAAATATTTTGAATAAATATTTATATAAGCAAACATTGATATAAGTTGAAACAACAGCAAGACTGGTGTTTCTAGAATTAATTGAGTTCAATGCAACAAGTACTGTTCTAAACGTTTGGTATATAACCAAAGTGGAATAGGATATAAGCAGTCCTCAGTTTATGAGTGAGATTTGTTCCTGTGGCTTTATGAACTTGTAAGTCAGAAAGGGTATCACTTAACCAAAAGCGAAGTTCAGAATTCAGGGAAGGGTTGGAAAGAAGGGCAAATGGAAGAGAGGAACCCAGGAAGGAAGTAGGTTGTCGTACTGAGGGGATTGCAATAATGTTTGCTGAATGACTAAGAAAGCAAAGGGATAGAAAAGATGAAGACTAAGAAAATCATATTGTATTTTAGGAAGAGGTATAGATTCTGAAATAAAAGAATGAATGTCTGAATCATATTCTATCCTTGAAAAGGTGATGCAAAAAACCTTAGAAACATTTCAAGTCCTCCCAGACTGCAAAGCCGTTTGAACTGCAAGTTTGGCAGTTCAAGCTCACCAGCTTCTCCTCGGAAACTCTATACAGGGTCTTTATGGGTCAGAACCAAACCTACGGCACTTAACAACAACAACATTATGGTGTGAAATTCATCATCTGAATTCTCATAGATTTAACTCTCAGGAATTGTGAGTTACTGCAGTGAAATAATCCAAGTAGTAACCAGTTGCCTGAATTCAACTGGCCACCTGATTAATGATATGGTAGGCTTATCCAGGGCTTTTTCTTGCCCAAGCACTTTATATAAACCTCGAGTCATCTCACAATACCCTTGTGAGATATGATCATGTTCATTTTCCATATGGTTAACCGAGTCAAGGAGGTTAAATGACTTGCTCAAAGGCCACCCTGAAAGTCAGTGACATAAAATGCTCTGAATGAAGGAGCATTCACATCCCACACCTCACCATAGGCTGTTGAACCAAATCCTATCTTTACATGGCTAAAGAAGATTGCCGACAGACCAATACTATAATGGATTATACTTTACAGCTAAAATAAGTGAGGATTAGCATGCTGTCTCACATAGATCAGAACTGGTCCCTAGATGCTCTGCAGGACTAAGACGTGCCTGGAAAAACAATAGTAGAACCAAGCATGGTGAAATCTCTTCTATGAATTTTTAAAGACCTTTGCTAGAATAGAAGTCAGGATGGAAGTGGAGGAAAGCAAATTTAGGAAATTTTGGATGACGACCATCTTAAACACTAATGCTCCCTTGCTTTTCCTGCAAATATTTGCCTTCTTTACCATCCAGGTTTTTATTTTAATTGTTTTTGTTTAACACGTCTTCTATCACTACTTTTCTCAATGTGATATTCTTCAATCTACAAATACCAAAATATTGGCATTGTCTTGATGTGGCACTGCAGGATAATGTGCTGGATAACAAGGTCAGTTTGAGCCATAAAGTTGGTGGTTCAAGCCCACCAGCTGCTCCTTGAAAACCCTATGTTGTTGTTGTTAAGTGCTGTCAAGCCGGTTCCGACCCATAGCAACCCTGTATTGTGTTTCCTAGGTTAATGCAGTCCAGCACATTAACCCACAGTGCCACACCAGGACTCCTGGGAAACCCTATACAGGGTTGCTATAGGTCAGAACCGATTCAACTGCACTTAACAACAAATACACATGGCTTTTAAGAAAACCACAGACTTCTGATGAATTAGCAAATACATGGTTGGATCTAATAGTCTTTGTAATTGAGCTCACTAGCAGAGGACTTGCATCTTTGATTTGCAATTGTGTGCCATCCAGTTGGTCCTTTCTCATAGCGACTCTGTGTAGGGTTTCTGAGGCTGTAAATCATTACGGGAATAGATAGCCTCAGCTTTCTCCAGCAGAGCAGCTGGTGGGTTTGAACTGCTGACCTTGCAGTTAGCAGCCCAACGTGTAACTCACTATACCACAACAACTCCTTTGCAATTGTATACTTATAGTCAAATCTACTACGGTTTGTCTGTCAGTTTGTTGTACTGTGGTGACTTGCATCTTGCTGTGGTTCTGGAAGCTATGCCACTGGTATTTTAAATATCAGCAGGATTATCCATGGTGACAGGTTTCATCTGAATTTCCAGACTAAGATAGACTAAGAAGGAGAGATGGGTTACTTCAGAATATTTAGTCACTGAAAACATTATGAATAGTGGAACACTGTCAGATAACACCAGGATATTGAATATTGAAACATGATGAAGAGCACCAGAATATTGTGAGTTATAGTGTCGGAAAATGAGTCCCTCATTTTTGGTTGCAAGGGACTCAAAATATGATTGTGAAAGAGCTGCCTCTTCAAAGTACAGCTGACCATGATGATGCAAATGGAGTAAAGCTTTTGGGACCTTCATTTGCTGATGGTGCACAACTCAAAATAAGGAGAAACAGCTATAAACATCCATTAATAATCAGAACATGGAATGTATCAAGTATGAATCTAGGAAATTTGAAAGTTGTAAAAAATGAAATGGAACACATAAACATTGATAGCCTAGGTATTAGTGACCTGAAATGGACTGGTATTGGCCATTTAAAATCTAAGAGTCACATTGTTACTAGGCCAGGAATGACAAATTGAAGAAGATTGATAAGGCATTCATCATCAAAAAGAACATTTCAAGATTTGTACGAAGTACAATGCTGTCTATGATAGAATAATATTCATAGTCCTACAAGGAATACAAGTTAATACAACTATTATTCAAATGTATACACCAACTAATAAAGTCAGTGATGATGAAATGGAAGAATTCTACCAACTTCTTCAGTCTATAATTGATCAAACATACAATCAAGTAGTATCGATAATTGTTGGCAATTGGAATGCAAAGGTTGGAAACAAAAAGGAAGAATCAGTAATTGGAAAACATGATCTTGGTGATAGAAACTATGTTGGAGATCGCATGATAGAATTTTTTAAGACCAATGAATTTTTCATCGCAAATACCTTTTCTAAAAAACATAAAAGACAATTGTACACAGGGACCTAATCAGATGGAATAACACAGAAATCAAATTGGAACACACAGCCTTTGTTATGAATTGCATCTCAATGTAAACAACACAAAAATGCTCACTACTGTACCAATAAATAACATCAAGATAAATGAAGAAAAATTGAAGTTGTCAAAGACTTCATTTTGCTCAGAGAAATCATCAACATTCATGGAAACAGAAGTCAAGAAATCTATCTACGTACTGCATTAGGCAAATCTGCTGCACAAGACCTCTTTAAAGTCACAAATTGACACAGATGTCAGTTTGAGGACTAAAGTGCATCTGACCCAACCCATGGTATTTTCAGTAGCCTCATATGCATGTGAAAGTTGGAAAATGAATAAGGAAGACCATCGAAGAATTGAGGCATTTGAGTTATGGTGTTGGAGGGGAATATTGAAAATACCATGGATTGCTAAAAGAACAAACAAATCTGTATTGGAAGAAGTAAAACTAGAATGCTCCTTAGATGCCAGGACAGCCAGACTTGTCTCTCATACTTCACACATATTATCAGAAGGGACCAGTCCCTGGAGAAGGACATCATGTTTGGTAAAGTGGAGGGTCAGTGTAAAAGAGGAACAGCCCTAAGGAGATGGATTTGTACAGTGGCAGCAGCAATGGGCCCGAGTAGCAAACAATTGTGAGGTTGGTGCAGGACCTGGCAGTGTGTCATTCTGTTACGTGTTAGGTTGCCATTGACTTGACAGCATCTAACAACAAATAACAGTCACATCTAAATACTTCTCTGTGTTCTGTTGTGGTTGTTGTTAAGTGTAGACCAGATGGTTTCAACTCATAGCAACCCTGTATAGGGTTTCCAAAGAGTGATTGCTGAGTTTGAACCGCTGACCTTGCAGTTTAAACTAATGTTATGGTCCAATGCTTATCCTATCACACCATATCAGGACTTCTTTGTGTCCTAGTGTTCGCTAAATGAAGATTGTTGTTGTTGTTAAGTGCCATCAAGTCGATTCCGACCCATAGCGACCCTGTACAGGGTTTCCAAGTCTGGAAATCTTGACGGGAGTAGAAATTCTCATCTTTCTCCAGTGGAGCAGCTGGTAGTTTAGAACTGCTGACCTTCCGGTTCGTAGCCTGATTCGTAACTACTACACTACCAGAGCTTCTTAAATGAAGATTAGAACGTAGAATGTGCATATGCCCTGTGCATGTCCCCCTGGCCCTCCCATTCCTGAACATTCAGATTTAATGAATTTGCACTGTGGGTTAATGTGTTGGACTGATAGGTCTGTTTGAACTGTAAGGTCAGCGGTTCAAGCTCACCAGTCACTCCTTGGAAACCTTATACAGAGTTGCTTTGGGTGGGAACCAACTTGACAGCACTTAACAACAACAACAACAACAACAACAACAACATATAAAGCACTGCTGACTTTTTGCCTGAGGGCTTCCTCTGACTGCTGCCAATACTCAACCTGGGCTAGGGCAAGTCAGAAGTGTGGGAAATAGTACACTGGAAGTAAACCTCACTAAACCCTGATGGGAAACTGTGTAGCAAGATCTCAGTCTCCTTACCATGTAGGCAGGAAAACTCTGTGATGGATTCTATGCATGCTCACTTGGGTCCCCAAAAGATTTGAGTCTCAGTTTCTTGTAATAGTAACTTGTTTGTATCCTTTATAGACTTCCTTCCTATGGCTGTCCCATTTCCCCACTCTCTTAATAGAACTTCCTGGGGTCATTGCTCAAATATCCCTGAAACCTTATCTCAGGGTCTGTTTTTTGAGACAACCCACCTAAAACCATTATAAAGTCTTATTTAGGTAATTAATTGTCACGGGATAATGAGTAAAGGGCTTTGAAATCCTGATAATAATCAACCATGTGTCCATATCACTGCTTACAAAGTCCCTTCATAGTCATTTTCTCATGAGATTCTTACAACCACTGGTGCTTTAGGATGGCTATTAATATTACCCTCAATGAATTCTAAGGACATTGAGGCTCACTGGGGTTAAATGCTTTGTGACTACTCAAAGTCTGGAATGGTGCCTCTGACCTTTAACTCGGACCTCTTTCTACAAGTCCACATTGGCTTCCACCTTCTCACTATCCTCAAATGTTTCTAGCCAAGGACGTTTATCAAATGACTTCTAATACTACTGCAAAATGTAGACTCTATCTAGCATTATAGTTCAATAGCTCTTTAACCTCTAACTACATGTTAAATTTCATTGAAATATGTTAACTATGTGTCCATTTAAGAACTTGGATTAACCACAATTGTGTTTTAAGTTAAACTAAACTTAAAGTATATCTTGATTCTCTTTAGAAAAATATTAAACATCATCAAAGTCAGCTATCTTTCAAAAATTGTGATTTATTTTTTATAATTTATGCATTAAAAATCATGTTTTCTTACCGTTGGAAGAGACCTTAAGCTTTAGAAAGACCTTAAACTGAAATCTCATTTATAGCATATTTGACAGATGATCACCCAGTCTTTGTGGTCATGTTTCTTATAATGGGGAGGTCACAGTCACATTCAAAGGACTCATTTCATTATAGAAAATTCTGGTTATTTGAAATGTCTTCCTTTTATGGAATCAAAACTACTTTCTTATACTGCCCTCCTATTCATCTCTTGAAATATGCAGAACAAAGCTAATCATGTTACTTATGTTACTTAGCTTGGATCTCTTTCTACATTAAAATACTTCATCAAGTCTATCATCTTCTCTGTGTTGTTATAATAGGTGCCATAGAGTAGAGTCCAATTCATAGCAACATTATGCACAACAAAACAAAAGACTGTTGGGTCCTGCGCCATCCTCTCAATCATTGTTAAGCTTGAGCCCACTGCTGCTGCCATTGTGCCAATCCATCTCCTTTGAGGTTTTCCTCTTTTTTGCTGACTTTACAAAGCATGATGTCCCTCTTTGCAGACTGGTCCCTCCTGACAATATGTCCGAAATATGAGAGATGAAATCTCACCATCCTGGCTTCAAAGGAGCATTCTGGTTTTACATTTTCCAAAACAGATCTGTATGTTCTTCTAGCAGTCCATGGTACTTTTAACATTCTTCTCGAACACCATAACTGAAATGCATCATTTCTTCTATGGTCTTCCTTATTCACTGTCTAACTTTCACATGCTTATAAGGCTAAATTAAAAATACCACGTTTTTATCCCCTCTGTATACAGGGTTGATAGGGACAGGCAACTTAGACATTGGCTACCTAAAATGGGAGGGCCTAGAAAGGCGTGAAGTGACTGGCTTGCAAGTTTTCAAGAGGGAGTTTAGTTTCAGAGTGTGCCGGGGGAAGATAGAATCCCCACTGAATAGTTTTCATCTTGTCTAGACGGGTCTGGTTAAAAGAGATGGGGATAAGATTCTTATGATTCAATAGTAATTGTTATCATGACTAATTGCTTTTGTGTACATCCCCCCAAACAACAACAACAAAACAGGGGATAGAAACAAATACTGTTTAATGATGATGCATGGAGGAGATTATAAATATTGCAATGAAACAAGTATAAAACAGATGTTCTCCCATGTAAACTATCACTCAATTCACAATAAAAATTTATTAAAAACAAAACAATACTACGGTTTGTGTCAGATGCACTTTAGTCCTCAAACTGATATCTTTTCCCTTGAACACTTTAAAGAGGTTTTATGCAACAGATTTGCCTAATGCGATACACCATTTGATTTCTTGACTGTTTCTTCATTACGTGTTGATGGTGGATGCAACCAAAATGAAATCTTTGACAACCTCAGTTTTTTTGTTTTTTTCCATTCATCATGGTGTTACTTATTGCTCCAGGGGTGAGAATTTTTCTTTTCTTTACACTGAGGAGCAACCCATAACAAAGGCTGTGGTCTTTGATGTTCATCAGTAAGTATTTTACTTACCTGGCCAACTGACTGGAAAAGATTCAAATTTGTGCCCATTCTGAAGATATGTAGCCCTGTGAAATGCAGAAATCATTAAACAATATCCTTGATATCACACTCAAGAAAAATTTTGATTAAAATAATTTAAAAACAGTCGCAGCAGTATATAGACAGTACATGCCAGAAATTCAAGCCAGATTCAGAAGAGGATGTAGAACACCCAGGGATATTGTTGCTGACATCAGATAGATCTGAAAGCAGAGATTACCAGAAATATATTTATTTCTGCATTATTGATGATGCAAAGGCATTCAGCTGTGAAAATCATAATAAACTATGGATAACACTGTGTAGAGTGAGAATGCCTTACTACTTCATTGTGCTCATTAGGTACCAGTGAAGAGATCATGAGGCAGCTGTGTGAACAGAACAAGGGAGTACTGATCGGCTTAAAATCAGGAAAGGTGTGTGTCCTTTCACCATACTTATTCAATTTATGGAGTCCTGGTGTGGTGCTGTGGGTTAATGTGCTAGACTGCAAAGCCGTTTGAACTGCAAGGTTGGTGGTTCAAGCTCACCAGCTGCTCCTTGGAAACCCTGTACAGGGTCGCTATGGGTGGGTCAGAACCGACTCAACGGCACTTAACAACAACATTCAATTTATATGCTGAGAAAATAATCTTAGAAGCTGGACTATATGAAAATGTGGCATCAGGATTGGAGGAAAACTGATTAACAACCTATGATATGCAGATGAGACAACCTTGCCAACTAGTAGTGAAGAGAATTTGAAATACTGATGAAAATTAAGGAATATAGCCTTTAGTATAGATTGCAACTCAATGTAAAGAAAACAAAAATCCTCACCACTGGAGCAATAAATAACATCACAATAAATGGAGAGGAGATTGAAGTTGTCAAAGATATTTGCTTGGAATCACAATCAACACTCATGGAAGTAGCAGTCAAGAAATCAAATGGCATAGTGCATTAGGCAAATCTATGGCAAAAGATTACCCTAAAGTGTTCAAGGGCAAAGATGTTAGTTTGAGGAGTAAGGTACACCTTACCCAAACCATGATATTGTCAATCTTTTCATAATCATGTGAAAGTTGAACAAAGAATAAGGAAGACTGCATAAGAATGGATACATTTAATTATGGTGTTGGAAAATAATATCGAAAGTACCATGAATTGTCAGAAGAAGAAACAAATTTGTTTTGGAAATTGTACAACCAGAATGTTCCTTAGAAGTGACAATAGTGAGACTTTGCCTCTGGTACTTTGGGTATGTTATCAGGTGGATATGTTACCTGAAGAAGAACATCATGCTAGGTAAAGTGGACGGTCACTGGAAGAAAAGGAATATCCCAAGGAGATGAATTGACACAGTGGCAGCAACAATGGGCTCAAACATGACAACAATTGTGAGGATGGTAGAGGACCAGGCAGTGTTTCATTTTGTTGTGCATAGGGTCATTATGATTCAAAACCAACTTTATGGCACCTAACAATAACAACCACTATAATAATTTCCTTGGGCTGCTGTAACAAAGTATCACAAACTGGATGGCTTAAAAGAACAGAACTTTATTTTCTCATAGTACAAAAGGTGTTGGCAGGACAACAATCCATCTAGAAACACTGGGGGAGGATTGGTTCCTGGCCTTTTCCAGCCTGTAGTAGCTGTTGGCAACCCTTAGTCTGTGGCTACACCTCTGTCTGGTCTATTTTCACATCATCTTCTGTTGTATGAAGTGTTAAATCTGTCTTCTCTGCTTCTATCTTATATGGATAATTATGATGCTATTTAGACCAACTCTGATAATCCAGCACTATCTCATCATTTCAAAACTCTTAACTTAATCACCTCTGCAAAGACCTTTTTTCCAAATAAGATAACATTCGTAGGTTGAAAAGGATTAAGAATTCACATCTTTGATGGTAATTCAGTTTATTATCTAAATCTATTGCTTTAAATTGATTGCATTTGTGACCTCCCAAAATATGTATTAACTTGGCTGGATCATGGCTTTCAGTATTATGTAACTATCCTTCATTTTATGATCTGTGTGTCATAGACCCTCCCCTCTATGATGTTAAAACTTAACAGGATTAGAGGCAGCTATGTTGATGAGGCAAAGTCAGTTTGAATCATAAGGTACCAAGTTCAAATTCACCAACTGCTCCTTGGAAACTATACAGGGTCTGCAGCACTTAACAACAACAACATGTTAATCAGGCAAGATACAGTTTACAGGATTACGTTGTATGTTAAGACAACATCTTTTGAGATGTTGTTGTTGTTGTTAAGTATTATAGAGTCAGTTTTGATGCATAGTAACTCTGTATAGGGTTTCTGAGTAACTGTTGATGCGTTTGAACCACCAATCTTGCAGTCTAGTGTTTCTACTCAAGTGCTACACTGATATATTGTTGTTGTTGTTGTTAAGTGCCGTTGAGTCAGTTCTAACTCATGGTGGCTGGTGGCTATGTGCTGTGGAGTTGGTTCCGACTCATAGTGACCCTGTACAGGGTTTCTGAGGTTGCAAATCTTTACAGGAGCAGAAAGTCTCATCTTTCTCCTGTGGAGCAGCTGGTAGTTTTGAACTGCTGACCTTGAGGTTTGCAGCACTTTTTGTAACCACTACACTACCAGAGCTCCTTTGTTCTGACTCATAGCAACCCTATATAGGGTTTCTGAGGAGCAATTCAAACCAACCTTGTGGTCCAGTGCTTTATCCCTCAACAAGGATTAATTAAGTGAACAGAGATCAGAGAGGCCTACTACCACCATGAAAGAAAATCTGGGAGTGTAGTGTGTCCTTTGGCCCCAGAATTCATGTACTGAGAACCTCCTAGACCCAGGGGAAGATCAATGCCAGGATACGTGGGGATCTCCAAGGAATGTGAGACCCACAGATACTGAAAGAAGATACGGACCTTCCTAAATAGAGAGAGGAAGCTAGCATCCTGAATTCAGACACCTAGCCTCCTAAGGTTACCACTTGTCTGTCAGTTTGTTGTACTGACAGTGGATTGTGTCCTACTGTGATTCTGGTATTGACCATTTTGAATCTGACAATCACAAGGAAGATCAACTAATACCACTATTATTCAAATTTATGGACCAACCACTAAAGCCAGTGATGTTGAAATAGAATAATTCTACCAACTTCTTCAGTCTGAAATCTATCAAACATGCAATCATAATGTATTGATAATTACTGGTGATTGGAATGCAACGGTTAGAAACAAAGAGGAAGGATCAGTGGTTGGAAAATATGGCTTTGGTAATAGAAGCAATGCTGGAGATCACATGATAGAATTTTGCAAATACCTTTTTTAAACAACTATACACATGGACCTCACCAGATGGAATACATAGTAATCAAATTGGTTATATTTGTGCAAAAGGACAGTGGAAAAGCTCTATATCATCAGCCAAAACAAGATCAGTAGCAGAATGTAGAACAGACCATTAATTGATCATATGCAAATTCAGGCTAAAGCTGAAGAAAATTAAAACAAGTCCATAAGAGCCAAAATATGATCTTAAATATATCCTACCTGAATTTAGAGATCATCTGGAGACCAGATTCGATGCATTAGACATTAAGGACCAGAGACCAGAAGAGTTGTGGGATGATATTAAGAACATTATACAGGAATAAAGCAAAAGGTCATTAAGAAGACAATAAAGCAGGAAGAGATCAAAACGAATGTCAGAAGAGATTCTGAAACTTGCTTTCCAGCATAGAAATGCTAAAGCAAATGGAAGATGTGAAGAGGTACAAGAGCTGAACATAAAATTTCAAAGGTCAGCTTGGGAAGATAAAGTCAAATATTATAATGAAATGTGCAAAGACCTGGAGAAAGAAAACCAAAAGGGAAGGACATTCTAAGCATTTCTCAAGCTGAGGAAACTGAAGACAAATTCAAACCTCGACTTGTATTGAATGATGCAAAAAGTATCAAAAGAAGATAGAAGGAATACACAGAGTCACTATACAAAAAAGAAATGGTTGATGATCAGCTATTTCAAGAGGTAGCATATGATCAAGAGCCAATGATACTGAAGGAAGAAGCCCAAGGTTCATTGAAGGTATTGGCAAAGAACAAGGCACCAGGAATTGATGGAATACAAATTGAAATCTTTCAACAAAGTGAGGTGGCACTGGAGGTACTCACTCATCTATACCTAGAAATTTGATAGACTATTACCCGGCCAATTGAAGAAATTCTTATTTGTGCCTATTCCATATAGAGATACCCCACGTAATGCGGAAATCATTGAACAATATCATTGATATCCCATGTGAGCAACATTTTACTGAATGTAATACAAAAATGGCTGCAACCACACATTGACAGAGAACTTCCAGAGGGTCAAGCCAGATTCAGAAGAGGAACAAGGGATGCAACCCATACTGAAGGCTGTGGTCTTTGATCTACATCAGTAAGTATTTTAAGTCTTCTTCACTTTCAGCAAGCAGATATTATTGTTGATAACAGATAGATCTTCACTGAAAGCAGAGAATACCAGAAAGATGTTTACCTGTGCTTTACTGACTACTCAAAGGCTTTCAAGTGTGTGGACCTTGACAAGCTATGGACCACATTGCTAAGTACGAGTATTCCGGAACACTTAATTATGCTTATGAGAACTTGTACATAGACCAAGAGCCAAATATTTGAACAGAACAAGGGAATATCAAATGGTTTAAAATTAGGAAAGGTGTGTACCAGTGTTGTATACTTTAAGCATACTTTTTCTATCTGTATTCAGAGCAAATAATCTGAGAAGTTGGTTTATATGAAGAAAAACATGGCATCAGGATTGGAGGAAGACTCATTAACAACCTGTGATATGCAGATGATAAAATTTTGCTTGATGAAAGTGAAGAGGACTTAAAATACTTATTGATAGCATTTTAATGTAAAGAAAACAAAAATCTTCACAATTAAACCAATCAACAACATCCATATCAATGGAGAAAAGATTAAAATTATAAAAGACTTCATTTTGCTCTGAGCAATCATCAACATTTATGGAAGCAGCTGTCAAGAAATCAAAAGAGGTATTGCATTAGGTAAATCTGCTGCACAAGATCTCTTTAAAGTGTTGAAGAGTAAAGACGTCAGTTTGAGGACTAAGGTGCACCTGACTCAAGCCATGGTATTTTCAATAACCTCATATGCATGCACAAGTTGGGCAGTGAATAAGGAAGACCATAGAAGAATTGATGCATTTGAGTTATGGTGTTGGAGGCGAATATTAAAAGTACCATGGGCTGCCAAAAGAATAAATAGATCTATGTTGGAAGAAGTACAGCCAGAGTGCTCCTTGGAAAGCCAAACTTCATCTCTCATACTTCGGACATATAATCAGGAGGGACTAGTCACTGAGGTAGGATATCATGTTTAGTAAAGTGGAGGATTGGGGGAAAAGAGGAAGACCCTCCCCCCTCCCAAATAGATGGATTGGCACAGTGGCATCAGTGATACAGTGATGGGCTCAGGCATAGCAATGATTGTGAGGTAGGCTCAAGACTGGGCAGTGTTTCCTTCTGTTTTGCATAGGGTCTCTATGAGTCAATATTGATTCTATGACACCTAATAGCAACAACAACAAGACTCCTAAACTATGAGAGAATAACTCTCTGTTAGTTACAACTCTCCATCTTTTGTATTGTTTAGATAGCAGCACTAGATAGCTAAGAGAACAATTCTAAGGGACAGAATAGAATTATCCCACAGGAGATCCAAGGCTATAAATCTTTACAGAATTAAGCTGCCATATCTTTTTCCCCTGCTAACCACCAACCTTCTGGTGGGAACCTGAGTGCTTTAACACAGAGTCACCAGGGATCCTTTCAGCCCCCGATAGACACTTACTTTTACTATAATTTTAGGCAAGTATGTGAGCCTCACTTTTTTTACTTATAAAATGGATTAGATAATTACCACCATATAGTAATGTTCTAAGGTTTAAATAAAATAATATCTATAAGGGTCAAGCACATAGTAAGTTCTTAATAATTATTAATTAATTACCTTATCTACTAATTTATTGACTTCTCAGTTTCTAGATAAGTTATTCAGAATCAAACTCAATCTTTTCTAATTTTAGTTTTCAGAATCTTTAAACATAGGAATTAAGAACACATGTCTCACAATATCTACAGAAGGATCAAAGGAGATATGGAAAACTTCAAAAATTTCATGGAAAAAGGGAATTACTACATAATGAAATTTTTCTATCAACTTTTTGAAGCTCCCTCATATATGCAAAAGTGCTTCGTCCACTATAAAACTGTAATGTCCCCATCCTCTCATCATTATTATCAATTTACATTAAGGTTGTTGACAAGTTTTAGTTTCAGATACTCAAGAAATTGTAGTTAACTGTCTTCCATTCTGTATTTCTTTAGCTGATTTTTAAAAAACAGATATAAAATTTTATATACTGTTAAATTCAATCTTATTGGTCTTGGCCGAGCATCCTTTCTGTTAACTTTACTTTGAATCAATACTCTATAGTTATCTATTGGGTAGGTTATTCCTTAAAGCTTTGGAATAACCTACTTAATATATAACTCTAGTGTTAAACTATAATGTCTAAATATTTCAAAGAAGAATTAGAACTCGAAGATCCTGACTATTACCACCCCATTACACCTCCTCCTCACCTCCTGACTTAATCCTTAAGTTTAGAAAGTCGTAGAAACTCCCTGTCCTAGTTATCTAGTGCTGCTAAACAGAAATACCACAAGTGGATGGCTTTAACAACTAGAAATCTACTCTTTCACAGTTTACAAGGCTAAAAGTCCAAAGTCAGAATACTGATCCTTGGGGATGACTTCCTCTTTGTCAGTGTCTGTAGGATGATGAAAGAAATCTCTGTACATCTTAGCATCAGTCTTCTTGGTGGTGGTAGGCCCTTCCTTCTCCACTCAAGTCTTTTATCTCCTGTAAGATAAAAGATATTGCATATCACAACCTTGGGAATCTCCCTCAGATCAGAGTTGTGGTGTGATTGTTGTTGTTGCTCTTTCATGCTGTCGAGTCAGTCCCAACTCCTTAGTGACCCTGCATAGAGTTTCCAAGGAGTGGCTGGTGAGTTTGAACTGCCAACCTTTCAGTTCAACCGACCTTGTGGGTGAGCCTGATGTGGCGCTGTAGGATAAGCACTGGACTGCTAACCACAAGGTTGCGGGTTCAAACCCACCAATCACTTCTTGGAAAACCTCTACAGGGTCGCTATGAATCAGAACCACCTTGATGGCACTTAACAACAATAACAACAATAATCACATCATAACCTTGATCTGAGGGAGATTCCCAAGGGTGTGGTATACAACATCTTTTATCTTAATCCTCTTATTGGTTTATCACATCAAATCACATCATGGGGGATAGTTATATCTCAACTGCCAAACCAATGAAAATCATGGCCCAGTCAAGTTGACACAAAATCTGAACTATCACATTCCTCAACAAAATCTGATTTTTGGTTGAATAAGATGAGCACTAGACCGCTTACTGTAAGGTTGGCGGTTCAAGCCCACCAGCTGCACCCTGGAAATGCTATATAGATCATTATGAGTGGGAACCACCTAGACAGCATTTAACAACAACATACATATTAAAGTGCTAACTGCTGTCACTTCATCAGAATTTTCAAAGACTTGATAGATGTATATATAGGACTTGAAATTTCAAAACAGAAAAAAACAAACCCTGCAGTCTATGCATATTCAGTGGTAACATAATCAGAAAATTGTCTTTCTTTTTCCTAATAGAAGATTAAACAGTTATTTGTCAGTGTTAGGTTCTGCATTTTTTAAATAATACATACATACATACATACACACACATCCTTCCTTTATCATGCACTTAACATGATATGGGTACTAAAATGGTTTACCGTTCATATTTGTTATAGCATCTGATTTAACAGCATTTGAGTAGCTTCATTACCCTTTTTATTTCCATTCTTTGATCATATACACTCACACAAACCATACATATACACAAACAGCACCTGATTTAATGCAGTATCTTCAGCAAGGATGAATTTGTAACTCAGGAACTGAACAACTAAAGCTCCTCTCACAGCTCATTCACATTTATATGGCAACAGAAACTAGTGCTTCAGTCTGACCTGGGAGTCTGGGAGCATTACAGTTTATTAGACCAAGCTTTTATGATATTCTCATTTGCAAAGATGTTTTAGTCAGAGCAATACCAAGATGTCCTCTGAACCAAGAAAATGGGAATAGCTGTGAGCTTGTCAATCTTTGGTCTTTCAGATATAGCATTTCACAGTTTTGTTATCTATTGCAGAACCTTAGAGAAGCTCCGGTCTGATGAATATCTTACAACTCCTATTAAGATCAAACTCAGCAGTCTGTACCTTGTCAACCATTATATTCATGAAGAGCAATAGATCACCTTTGAAACCACTGAGAATAAGTAAGATGGTGGCTAGATAAAGGTTATTGTACAGCAGTCAAATAATTAATGGAATCTACTGGGTATCTAGGCAATGTGACATTATAACACATTCAGTTTTTTTTCTACCAGAAATGTAGACTAACACTGAGAATACAGATACACAGTTGTAATTACTGCACTTGAAATTGGTGTGCATATGCATGCATATGAAAGGAAAATGAAGGGCAGGCTTCTTTGTATGTGTTTGTGTTTTCACTGAAGAGATCCATTTTTGCCCATCACTAAATATCAGGCTGAAGAAACAAGGCTACTGCTTGTTCAAACTTAATGTTATACCCCATCCCAGAGAGTGACACATTCATTCAAATTAAGTGTTAGAGACAAAACTCCAATCAGCAATCACAGTCAAGGTATTATTTCAATCAAAAGATACTTTCTGAAAGGTAGATTGATTCAAGAATGAATTTAGAAATACAAACATCAAGTAGGATAGGAAATCTAAGATAATCCTTGTTGTTGTTAAGTGCTGTCAAGTCGGTTCTGACTCATAACAACCCTGTATAGAATTTCTGAGGAGCAGCTGCTGAATTTGAACTGCCAGCCTTGCAGTTCAAATTGACCTTGTGGTTGAGTACTTATCCTACAGTGCTAAACTGGTAAGACTTTTTTTTTTAGGATTAAAAGCAAGACCAAAAAAAAAAAAAAAAATTATTAGTCCAAGAGCATGAAATTCTTAGACATTAAGATGAACAAAAAGCAGTATATACATGCAATAGAATATCATATAGCCATAAAGAGAAATGAAGGAGTGCAGCAACTCTATAGGGTAAACACGTTGGGCTGCAAACTGCAAGGTTGGTAGTTCAAATCCATTAGCTGCTCTGTTGGAGAACGATGAAACAGTCTGCTCCTTTGAAGATTTGAGGCCTTGGAAACCCTAGGGAAGAGTTCTACTCTGTCTTGTCCTATTGCTATGAGTCAGAATCCATTCTATGGCACCAGATTTAGGGGTGGGAAGGAGAAGAAAATGGGAAATTATTGTTTAGGAAATAGCAAATATCTGATTATCATGAAGGAAAACTTAGCAGCATATGCTAGTGATGGTTGCACATAATGTAATTGGTGTAATTTAATTATATATATAAAAATATGATTTGATAAATGTAATACATATGTTGTTGGTGTTGTTAAGTGCCACTGAGTCAACTCATAGCGATCTAATATAGGGCTTTCAAGGAGCGACTGGTGAGTTTGAACTGCTGATTTTGTGGTTCAAACTGACCTTGCAGTCATGTGCTTATCCCATAGCCCCACATCAGGACTGCATAATATAAATACATAGTGTATATGATATTAACAATTAATAAGACTTTATTATTTAATACTACTTCTTTGGAGCAAATATCTCTGGTACCATAGTAGTTATGAATCGGGTTGCTAACCTCAAGGTCAGCAGTTCGAAACAACCAGTAGTTCAATGGGAAAAAGATGAGTCTTTCTGCTCCCATAAAGATTTACAGCCTCAGAAATCCTATGCAGGCTCTCTTGAGTTGGAACCAATTCCACGGCGCACCACCACCACCTCCTTGGACCAGCACCAATCTCCTCCATAAGAGACTGATTACTTTGGGTAGACAAAAACCACAATGCAGATGTTATTGGAGGAGATGAGTGAGATAAACCAAAAGGTACCATTCCCAACTTGAAAAACATTCCTCATGTCCTTGAAGTTCTATTACATTTAAAAAAAAACTTCCGTCTTATTATATATTGCCTTTCCCTTCACTGAAATTAATACAAGGAGGCTTCAAAAAGTTAAAGGAAAAATTGAATTGAAAGATAATGGAATTTTCCCACTAGTTTTTTGAAGACCCCTCCTATGTTACTACCACCTAGTTAGAGATTTACTCTCCTTCACGTTCCCACTCCTGGTAACCACCAAAGCTTCTTTCTCTTTGTATGATAACCACTGCTTGACTTTTTGCAGTAGTAGAGTGGTCTCATACAATATTTGTTCTTTTATGATTGACTTAATTTCATTCAGCATCATGTTCTCCAGAGTTATCCATGTTATGAGGTAGTTCACAGATTCATTATTATTCTTTAATGTGTACTATTCCATTGATGTTTGAACCATGGTTTGTTTATCCATTCTTCCATTGATGGGCATTTAGGTTGTTTCCATCTTTTTTTTTTTTTTTTCCAAATTTTTCTTTATTAGGAGTGACTGAAATAAAAAATAGAATTGAGTCCCATCATCATCATCATCATCAGTATCACCATGGAAATGGCTTTAAGAGAAAAGTGGTCACATAAATATTATTGCTTCCCATTTTCAACCAGTAGATTGTTGCCATGGATACAGACAGACAACAGCCTGTCAAGAATGCTCAAGATGTATTCTATAGTACAACATGCCCATTCACAGGGGAAAACAAACTAGGAAAGAACTTATGTGTGCTTCTTGATTTCATCATACAACACAAGCACAAAAACGCCACCCATGCCTCTGAGCACATTGGACCATGCGCCCTTGAAAAAGACTTTGCCTCCTTCATCACGTGCAATCTTCCTCCAGCAGTCAAGGGTGCCTGTGTACATGATATCAGTTCCTTTGCGCCCTGACTGCATCATCATGCGACGACGAACAGTGTTGAATGGGTAGAAAGTCAACCCGGCCACAGCCGAGACAGATTAAGCAATCATCCAGCTGACAAAGATGTGAGTGTTCTTGGGATCTGGAAGCATTCCCTTTGCAGTGTCATAGATACCGAAGTAGGCAGCCCGGTAGATGATAATGCCTTGCACAGACACATTAAAGCCTTGGTACAGACCCTTAAGCCCATCAGACTTGGAGATCTAAACCAGGCTGTCACCAAGGCCTTTGAACACTCTTTCGGCACCAGCTTTCCCCACATCAGCTGCTAGAAGGGTACGGGTGAAATCAAGAGGGTACACATAGCACAAGAATGTTGCCCCAGCAACACCACCGGATTGCAGATTCCGGCAAAGTAGCACCCAAACTGGGTCCTCTTGTCCACACCACCCAGGAAGATATGCTTGTATTTATCTTTGAAGGCAAAGTTGAGAGCTTGGGTGGAAAAGTATCTGATGACATTGGCCAGGTTACCACCCTAGGACAGGACTCCCTGCTCCTTGGGGATCTGAACCACACAATCGATAATGCCCTTGTACTGCTTATCTGCCGTGATTTGCTCGCTGACATGCTGCACCTGCAACAGCAGCTTGAACCGTTCCATGGGTGCTACAGCGGTCTTGGAGATGGCCATGGCCACTCCACCTGCAAGGAAGTCCTTGGCGAAGGACACTTCTGTCATGTTGAAAGAGGAGGAAGAGGCGGCGGGCTGCAGCAAAACTGGAACCAGTACCGGCTTTGACTCTGGGACTCTGGGCTGTTTCCATCTGTTTGTATTGTGAATGAATAGTGTTTCAATGAACAAGAGTGTCACGGCTCTTATTTCTCTAGGATATATACCTAGTAGTGGCACTGCTGGATCATATGCGTTTCTATTTACATTTTTATGGCATTTTATCTCCCTAAAGCCTCATCTAAAATGTAAATAGTTACCAGGAAATGTTATCACTTATTCATCTACAGATTGTTGTTGTTGTTAAGTGCCGTCGAGTCGGATCCGACCCATAGCGACCCTGTACAGGGTTTCCGAAGCTGTAAATCTTTACGGGAGCAGAATGTCATCTTTCTCCCGCGGAGCGGCTGGTAGTTTCGAACTACTGACCTTAAGGTTCGCAGCCCGATTCATAACCACTATGCTACCAGAGGTCCTAGGATCTGGGATTTGCTTCTTTAAATAAATAAGCTCTTCAGGTGAATCTGATATCTCTATTACACTTTGAAAAATCCTACTCTTTACCATTAGCAGGCCACAGTCACATGCACATTTGTAAACAACCCAAAAGAGAGTAGAGCATGGAGGAATCGTAAGGGTATACAAGGAACAGGGACCAGGAGGCTACGTGCTGAGCATGGCTGAAGTGGTGGGAGTGGATTTGAGCAAGTAAGGAAATACGAGTAATTGAAGGTTTGGGGAACTAGTGACCCATTATTATACCGGATATCTTTTAAAAAGGCATTACAAATCACCAAGAACATAAAACTTGTATCCACAGGTTTAGTAACTAGAAAGGCCCATCTGCACTGATATTCCTCCACCGCCAACTCTCATTCCCCATTCACCACCACACACATGCACTGAAGTTATTTATTGTAGTGGTTTGGCCCAATAGGTCCTAATTTTCCTTGCCTCTTAGGGAGTCAACTATTTGAAGGAACTTCAAGAGGGAATTCCATTTTCCATGAATTTTTGAAACCTCCTCATATATAAGGTTGTTCTTAAATATTGTATCTAATATCCAGTTAAGTATGTGTGTGGCGGAAATCAATGAAACAGTTTCCTTGAAATGTGGACAACTTATACCTTTGTTGTACTTTTGGGAGTTTCAACTGTTTTGATACCATTTTTGTTTAAATCTGTTTCTCTTTGACCTTTGGTCACAAATGATCCTAATATTGACATGCTCAAGGAGATATTTTTCTACTCCTGAGAACATTGAGATGTAAAGGGAGGGTGGTGTTGGGTCATGACAAATGCATTTCTGAGCCCCCTCTTCAGTTCAGACAGAAAATCTCTCCTTTTTTTATTTGAAATTTTTTAACTTAAAGAAAGTTGGAACACCCTTCCAAATCTTAAGAAATGGGAGAGCCACACAGTTTTATTTTTTTTTCCCTAACAAATTCTAATTGGTAAAGAAATATGAGAGGGCTTCCAAAAGTTGGTGGAAACATGGGATTAAAGGTGATGGAATTTTCCCCATACTTTTTTGAAGCCCCAGCATATTGGTTTATTGTGGAAATTTGAGAAATGAAGAATGTAGGAACAAATGCTAAACATATAACAGAGATAATTCCAGTTAGCCTTCTGGCAAAGAGCCCTGGTGGTGCAATGGTTAAGTGCTTAGCTGCTAACTGAAAGGTCAGTGAGTTGAACCCACCTGTGTCTTCACAGGAGAAAAGAGATGCCAATTTGCTCCATAAAGACTGGTGGTGGTGGTAGTGTGCTGTGGAGTCGGTTCCGACTCATAGCGACCCTGCACAGGGTTTCTGAGGTTGTAAATCTTTATCAGAGCAGAAAGCCTCATCTTTCTCCCATGGAATGGCTGGTAGTTTCGAACTGTTGACCTTGAGGTTAGCAGCCTGACTTGTAACCACTACGCTGTCCACTTTAGGAAACACTATGGGACAGTTCTACTCTAGTCTATGGGGAGGGTTGGAACCGAGGCATGGCACACAACAACAACAAAGCCTTCTGGTGTGTTTCCTTTTAGTCTTTTTGTTTGTTTCTGTGCATAAATTACATATATTTTAAAAATCAAAATGCCATCATACTTAATTTTCCATTTTAAACTTGCTTTTCCTAATTAACATTATAATATATTTTCATATATTAATATATGTTCTTGCATGAATGATTTGTAATAGCTACATTAGTTACCAGCATGTGCATATGACATACTTTTTAAAATAACTTTTCATCTGTTAGCTATTCAGTTGATATTGTCAAAAAACAAAATATTAAATTCTGCTAGGAGTAAAATAAAAAGAATTTTATTGAGGAATAACAACAGTTGGGCTGCACATAGTAAGATTACTGTTGTTGTTAAGTACCGTTGAGTCAGTTCTGACTCATAGTGACCCTGTACAGGGTTTCTGAGAAGCAGCTGACCTGCCAACCTTGTGGCTAGCGGTCCAGTACTTACCCTACAGTGTCACAACAGGACTCCAGTAAGATCACTAAATGCTCCAAAGTCCAAGTGGAGTAAAAATCTTTTATACATGGAAATCAGTTTAGTCTTTATGACCATAAAGGTTTCTAAAATAATCTGCTGTTTTACATATTTCTGTGTGACGCTGTGCGTTAAAGTGCTGGACTACAAAGTCAGTTTGTTGTTGTTGTTATTGTTGTTGATACGTGCCATCGAGTTGGTTCCAACCCATAGTGACCCTGTACAGGGTTTCCAAGGCTGTAAATCTTTACGGGAGCAGAAAGCCTCATCTTTCTCCTGTGGAGCGGCTGGCAGTTTCAAACTGCTGACCTTAAGGTTTGCAGCCTGATTTGTAACCACTACGCTACCAAAGCACACAGTTGTAGAGGCAGGCAAATTCCAAATCCACGTGTGAGATGTCAGGCTAGAAGTTTCTTCTGACTCATGTAGCTACAGGGACTGATGAACCCAAAATCAGCATGTAAGTTGGCAGACTTCTGACTCTGAATCCAAAAGGCAAATGAATCCAAGGTGGGCACATAAGACAGCAGGTTGGTAATGATTCCTAGGATTAGTAGGCAGTACCGCTGACTGCTGGCTCAAGTCAAAAGAACTAGAGTCAGATGATGAGAAGGATCCGACTCAGCATAAAGCAAGCACGTTTTAAACAATTGTCCAATATACTGAAATTAGTTCACACTCTCGAACAAAGTTCCTTTTAATTAATTGGTTGCTCATAGCAGATCTCATGATAGAGGTGATCATATTGTATTAGATCTCATATGTTTTAACTGCTAAATCACTGAGAATCCTGGCCCAACAATGTTGACACAAAATATTGACTATTACATAGCTTATATACAGGTGCTCCATGAGCACAATAAAGTGTCCCCATTCTTCACAATGTTATACATAATTTGGTATGATCCTCACAGTCGAATGCCTTTGCATAGGCAACAAAATCAGGTAAACATCTTTCTTGTATTCTCTGCTTTTAGCTAAAATCCATGATATCACCAATGATATCCCTAATACTACATCTTCTTCTGAATCTGGCTTAATTATCTGGCAGTTCCCTGTGGTTATACTGCTGAAACTGTTTTTGAATTATCTTCAGCAAAATTGTGCTTGTAGGTGATATTAATGATGGTGTTGCATAATTTTGCAGTCTATTGGATTACCTTTATGAGATCTCTTCCACTTGTTTGGACCGGTAACTGTCTTACAAATTTCTTGGCATACTTAAGTGAGAGCTTCCAGTTTGCATGCATTTTTTGAAATCCAAGAAGTTGGACTATATGAAGAAGAATATGCCATCAAGATTGGAGGAAAACTTATTAACAACCTTCAATATGAAGATGGCACAATCTTGTTTACTAAAAGCAAAGAGGATTTGAAGAACTTACTGATGGATATAATAAACTATAGCCTTCAGTATGGTTTATACCTCAATGTAAAGGAAAAATATCCTCACAAATGGACCAGTAAGCAATATCATGATAAATGGAAAAAAGATTGAAGTTGCCAAGAATTTAATTTTATTTGGATCCATAATCAATGCCTATGGAAGCAGCAGTCAATAAATCAAATGATGTATTGCATTAGGCAAATATGTTGCAAAAGACTTAATTAACTGTTACAAAAGAAAGATGTCACTTTTGCACTTGACCAAATCCATGGTCTTTTCAGTTGCATCATATGCATGTGAAAGCTGAACAATGAATAAAGAAGACCAAAGAATTAATGCCTTTGGATTATGATGTTGGCAAAGAATATACAATGCACTTCCAGAAGAACAAACGTGTCCTGGAAGAAGTACCACCAGAATACTCCTTAAAAGCAAGAAAGGCAAGGCTTTGTCTCATATACTTGGGACATGTTATTAGAAGGAGACAATCCTTGGAGGAGGACATCATGCATGGTAAAGTAGACCATTAGTGGAAAAGAGGAAGACCCCCCAGTGAGATGATATGGCTCAAACATAGCAATGATTGTGAGGCTGGCACAGGGCTGGGTAATGCGTCTCTCTGTTGTACATACGGTTGCTATGAATCAGAATCTATTTACCAACATTTAACAACAACAACAACAACAAGGAAGTGGATGAGGCTCTGACAGTTCAGTGGTAGAGTTTTTGCCTTCCATGTAGGTGGCCAGTGTTTGATCTTGGCCAATGTAACTTAAGCACAGCCACCAACTCTGTTAGGGAAGGATGGTTGCTGTGATGTTGAATGTTGTTGTTGTTAAGTACCATGGAGTCAGTTCTGATTCATAGTGACCCTGCACAGGGTTTCCAAGGCTATAAATCTTTATGGGAGCAGAACACCTCATCCTTCTCCCACGGAATGGCTGGTAGTTTCGAACTGCTGACCTTGAGGTTGGAAGCCCAATTCGTAACCACTACGTTACCAGAGCTCCTTTTGTGATGTTGAATAGGTTTCAACTATTAAAACAGATTAGGAAGAATTTTAAATTTAAATTTAAGAAGACTATTTCCAAAAGTCAGCCAGTGAAAATCTTATGGATCATTGATCAATTGGAATAAGATAGTCCACAAAGACAATGTCCTACTTTGCTGAAATAGCAAACAAGATCTTAAAAACTCATGAGCAAGCATCTAACATGAAAATATTGGTCTCTCCTTGTTGAGGAGATAAGAGTGATGAAAATTGAAGGCGCCTGGAAACAATTAGTTCAATGGACTAATGAATCAATGGGCAATGAATGTTAGTCTCCATGACCCCGAGACCTTAAGAATTAAATAGTGCCCAGCTACCACTACCAACTGCTCTAAAAAAGATCACATTAGAAGATCTTGGATAGAGTGGGAGAAAATGTGGAATAAAATTCAAAACCAGAAAAAAGATGAGGCTTACTAGTCAGATACAGTCAGATGTATCCCCAAAACTATGGTCCTTGGTCACCCTTCAAGTCCGGAAGCTGAATTCACCCCATTGTTCAATTTTCAGCCAAACAATAGATAGTTATGGCAACAGTATTGGTGAGGTACATACACCATTCAAGACCAAAGAGCAGCACTTACCTAAGGACAAAGTTCAGAAAGGTTGGGAAAACAAGGAGGAATTGAAACAAGAAACATTGGGAGTAAGTAGGATAACTGATGGTACAATGAGGGGATTACAATCACTGAGATGAAACTAAGTGTATGATTTGTTGAATGCAAAACTGATGACCTGCTCTGTAAGCCTTCACTCAATGCACAATAGAAAGTAAGAAAAAAAAAAAATCCTCTGGATCACAATGGTCCAATCTACAAATGGTAGCTAACAACAAGATGACTAGGGTTGTAAAGTTGTTAATGTGAATGCCATGGATTTCTGTACAAGGTATGAAGAGTTTGGGAGGAGTCAGCAGACCTACAGGAATTCATTTTTAGTTGGTATTTAACAACAACAATCTTAGTGTGGGGCTGTAGGAAAAGCACTGGACTGAAAAGATTATTTGAACTGCAAGATGGACGGTTAGGACTCACTAGTCGCTCTATGGAAACCCCATACAGAGTTGCTGTGAGTCGAAACCGACCTGACTGCATTTAGCAACAACAAATTTTAGTGTGGTGCTGTAGGATCAGCACTGGACTGAAAACCACAAGGTTGGCAGTTCAAACCCATCAGCTGCTCCTCGGAAACCCTGTACAGGGTTGCTATGACTTTGAACCAACTTGATGGTACTTCACAACAATCTTAGGTAAGGAGTCCTGGTGTGACACTGTACAATAAGCACTGGACATCAAAGCCAGTTTGTACCATAAGCACTGGACCACAAAGTTGATGGTTCAAACTCACCAGCAGCTCCTCTGAGGAATACACTACTCAATGCACTTAACAACAACAAAAGTTTTAGGTAAAATTCCTTAATTGTTTTCCCTTTATCTTTTGATCAAATGCAGTTATCCTGAAAATATCAGTTGAATTTTACGGAAAGTTTCTCTTCCTTAGGGGAATTTAGGACTATGTACTAGTAAACCATTTCTTGGGTGCCATTTTTCTTTTTCTCTAATTCATGCATGGCCACATAGTGCTAAAACAATTGGGTAGATACGAAATATTTGCGTATTTTGTACCATATGATGTTTCAAACGGCCTACTTTTGCAGGTGGAATTTACTGAATTAATTATTATGTTGTTTTCATCCATTATTTTGTGTCACTCACTCTAAAGGTAATGGGGAACTTTTCCAATAATACTCCTAATTTCCTGGAAAAGCTTGATGGAGTTTTATCTTTAAAGGTCACCCTGAAGCAGTTAAGGATAAAAATGATATTAAAAATATAAATTCTGTATCTTACATTATATTATTGTTGTTGTTTGTGCTGTCTAGTCATTTCTACTGAGCTTGAACCGCTAACCTTGTGGTTTAAACTGACTTTGTAGTCCAGAGCATTAACCCACAGTGCCACGCCAAGACTGTGTTACCCACCTATGGCGACCCTGTATAGGGCTTATGAGGAGCTGCTGGTGAAATTGAATAGGTAACTTTGAGACTCAAATGACCTGGCAGTCCAGTACTTATCCAGTGCCACACCAAGCCTCCCATTATATTATTGTTGTTGTTATTAAGTGCAGTTGAGTTGGTTCTGACCCATATTGAGATGTATGTTAAAAATGATAATTTTTAAAAGTAGACAAAAACTATGTCTGATATGATCAATCTTGTTTCTGAAATCTTTAACTTGGCAATGAAAGACGAGGAAAACATAGCTAGTTAAGAATGCTTTCTATGTGTACAGGACCGTAGAATTGCTGAAGAGAATCAGAAGAAAGAAGAGAAAAGAAAAATTGAAATGAAGGAAAGAATAGTCCTGACCTTCAAGAATTTATAAATAGTACTGAAAGGTCCCCAGGTGGTACAAACAGTTTGTCCTCGACTGCTAATATAAAGGTGGAAGTTTGAACCCAAGCAGCAGCAGCAGCATGGAAGAAAGGCTTGTGGATCTACTTCTGTGAAAATTGTTGTTGTTATGTGCTGTTGAGTAGGGTCCAACTCATAGTGACCCTGTATAGGGTTTTTGAAGAGTGGCTGGTGAGCTTGAAACACCAACCTTCCAATCCAAACCAACCTTGCAGTCTAGCGCATTAACCCACAGCACCACACCAGGACTCCTCTGAAAATTCCAGCTAAGATAATCCTGTGGAGCAATTCTATTCTGTAACACATGGGGTCTTTATGAGTGGGAATCAACTCATGGCAACTAACAACAACAATGAAAGTAAATGTGTCTATCTTATATGTTTAAAGGAAAAGAGAAATGTAACTTTGATTTCAGGGTCAAGTGATAGGCAAATTGAACACGTATCATTTAAATGCTAAATAAGAACAATTATCAGTAGGAAGATGTAAAATTTAAAGACAGTCAGACAGATGAGAGTCTGTTATTAAGTGTAGTAGAGTCAGTTTCCAAGGAGCGGCTGGTGGGTTTGAACCATGACCTTGCAATTCCAACCGACCTTTCGTTTCAGAGATTTATCCTGCAGCACCACACCAGGACGCCCATCACACCAGGCCTATCTCCAGAAGAGTTGAGTTGATGGGTGGAGATAGTGTTTCTCAATCTTGTTCCAATAGCTTTTGACCTAGGCTATGACTTTCATTCACTCCTCAACCATTTGAAAACAGTATCATGGAAGTCATTCTGTTGATTGTTATTGTTAAGTGCTATGAAGTTGGTTCCAACTCATAGTGACCCTGTACAGGGTTTCCAAGAAGTGCTTGGTGAGTTTGAACAGCCAACCTTGTGGTTCAAACCAACCTTGAGGTTCAAATTGACCTTGTGGTACAGCGCATTATCCTACGGCACCACACAGTTGCTTGTATTTTTAAATATGTCTGTGTCATATTATCCTAAATGTTAGGCTTGCAGGAAACATTTCCTGGACAGTTGCTCTGATACCTGTAGTATTGAATCCTATATTGTTCCTTTGGCTAAACTGTGAAATGAAACATGCTTGAAAAATTAATACATAAATTGGTCACAAATTCAGCAGGATGATTTTTCTTCCTGTCTTTCCCATCAATTTCTGGTCCATCAAAAAGAGCTTTAATTTGGTTCTGAAAGGGAAATAAGCAAATTAACTCGCAAAACAAACAAGTTTCTGGCATGACAGCTATTTTAGATGAAGCAGTAGGTTTTAATCTTAGTAGATTAAGGGTAGCTTTAGTTGTACACTTTCGACAAGTTAACTTGAGCCTGTAGCAAGGAAAGCATTCAATAGAACCCCCAGTGAGTCAGCAAAGACTTCAAAAAGATTGTGTATATTTTCTAAAGCATATTTAAAAAAAATCACGTACAAGAGAAAAGTGTAGAACATGTACCCACAAGAGCTAAATTTAAAAAATGTGCGTAGCAGTGAACACATGCTAGCATATGGATGCAGCTGACGCAAGAGTTCCTGGCCTTCATTCAAGACACCACTCACAGCAGATGCACCGTCGTAAATCTGAGTCCCACAAACCAAATCTTCACTGGTCAGATTCCATCAGTTGTCTTTGAAACCAGTAGTGTTGTTGCATACTGCAACTCCATCTTTCATTTTGGTTGGAGAAAATAAGGATTCCTATTGAAATGAAAACTATGAAAAAGCTAAATTGCATATTTTCTAGACAAATAACTACTCTTGCATTCTTTACTTCTCACAAGACTTTGACAAGTAAAATCCCAGGCAACTTTCCATCTCAGTTTTTTTGCCTAACATATTTTGCCCAGAGTTTTGTTATCGGATTCCAAGAGTACAGCAAAGACGGGCAACAGTTCTTTGGCAGTGATTTCCTCAAATTTTCTAGGATTGAATTCTATTTCTCAAGCAGATTAAAAAGTTCTGAGAATAATGTCAGGGTAGGTGATCCAGTCAAAGCACTGGGCTGCTAACCAAAAGATTGGAGGTTCAAGTCCAATCAAAGGCATATCAGAAGAAAGGTCTGGTGATCTATCTCCTCCTACCCCAAAATATCCCATTGAAAATCCTATGGAACACAGTTCTCTGCTACATGTGGGGTCACCATGAGTCTAAACTGACTATATAGCAACTGGTTTGGAGTCACTATTGTTGTTAAGTTGTTGTTAAGTGCCGTCAAGTTGGTTCCGACCCATAGCAACCCTGTATAGGGTTTCCAAGGAGCAACTGGTGAGCTTGAACCACCAATCTTGTAGTTCAAACGACTTTGCAGTCTGGCGCATTAACCCACAGGGCCACACCAGGACTCCACTACTGGTCACTAGGTGGAGACACTAGGTGCTGCAAATGATTGATGCGCTCACTGTGAGTGGAAAGGTTGAAGGTCTGAATCCATCCAGATATGCTACGGAAGAAAGTCCTGGTGATCTATCTTTAAAAAATTAGCCATTGAAAACCCTATGGAGGACAGTTCTCTGATACTCACAGGGGGTGTCATGAGTTGGAGTTGACTTGGTGGCAATTAATTCTTAATCCTTATTACTTTTCCTTTCATCACAAAACAAAACCAAAATAACAGCCAAAAAAAAGTGTACTGCTTTTTTGGGTCCTTGGATGGTGGTAGTTGTATGCCATGAAGTTGCTCCAACTCATAACCACCTTGTATAGGGTCTCCAAGGCTATAAATCTTTTTGGGAGCAGAAAGCCTCATCTGTCTCCTGCCGGACGACTGGTAGTTTTGAATTGCTGATCCTGCGTTTAGCAGTTTGACTCACAGATGGTTCTTGGGTAGTCATTTAAAAACTTGACATACAGGCTGAACCACTAAAGCATATTTTTAAAAAATCTTGTACAAGGGAGAAGTGTAGAACATGTACCCACAAGAGCTAAATTAAAAAAAAAATGTGCCAGCAGTGAACACATGCATAGTGAACACATGCATAAGCACATTAGACCTCTACATGGACTTAAAGGTAGACTAATTTATTACAGTTCCCTGTTGACTGATTCTAATAACTGGATGCAGTCTTTTAAAATAAAAGGCATAGTATTTGGCAGGGCCAGCAGCTGGTTAAAATGCACCATATCAGCAAATCAAATAGACAGTCATCTTTGGTTCTTTACCGGACAGGGAGAGCAGATGTTGAAAAGGAGGAGCCTGCTTTGCAAAATCCTTTTGACAATAATTTGATCACTTTGACAGAATCGAATCTGCTAATTTGATTCTTAGATTTCTAGGTGGTGGAACAGTACCAGATGCCTCACAAAGTATTAGCATCCATGTTTAACTGCTCCTCATCACATCCTGTTCGCTCCTCTTTTGGGAGCTTCATATTAAATTAGATGCAGCTGCTGAGTGAAAGATTTCTTTCATGTTCTCACTTAGGATAAAAACAATAGCAAAAATAATCATCAATTCCCTAACTTTTAGGAATTCTTCCTTTGGTTTTGACAGTTTTTGATGGGAGAGGGGGTGGTTTTGTAAGAGTGCCATTTTATAGACCATCAGGCTAAAAAGAGACAAAAATATTCTGGGACCTAGTCACTTCCCCACTCTTCCAACAAAATGCCCTAAATGTGTCTGTTGCTGTTGTTAAGTGCCATTGAATTGGGTTCCGACTCATAGCGATCCTATATAGGGTTTCTGAGGAGCGGCTTAGTAGATTTGAATGGACAAACTTGCTGCTCAAGCCAACCTTGTGGTCCAGTGCTTTATTCTACAGTGCCACACCTGAGGAGGTACTTTCCATAAGAATGTAAATGTCATTTAAAAAATTATAGCTATCAGTATGTTACTTTATCAAATTCTGGTTATTTTTTATTTATTGGATATATTTTCATACACTTAATATCAATTTTCTTTTGTTCAACTTGCGTTCCATTGCTCCAGGAATGAAGTTATCATTTCATGGTCACTAGGGATCCTGGTATGGCACAGCAGAATAAGCATAGGACTGTTAACCACAAGGTTGACAGTTCAAACCCACTAGCTGCTCCTTGGAAACCCTATACAGGGCTTCTATAAGTAGGAACTAACTTGATGACACTTAATAACAACAACAAGACATCTAAAGAGAAGGGGAGGCATTTGGAAAATAAAAAGAAAGTTTCGTTCCTGATCTGTATTACAGTTTCTGACATATTTTTAAATGCCAATAAGTAATGGCAGAGTAACAGTTGTTAAAATGATCCTTGTTTAATACCCATGAAGAAATGAAGACTTCCATAGAGACCCTTATGTAAATACCTGGCTCCTGTATCTTTGTTTGAGTTCTTTCAGATTAATCATCAGAGAAGTTTAATTCTCTTTTCTCTTTTTCTTCTTCTATTCCCTCTGTGTTTTCTTTTGTCATAACCTTGCAAGCTGCAAAGAATTATTGTTTTTCAGCTTCTGCCTGGTATATGGGAACGAAGGAGTCCTCTGTTTGTCTCTTCCAGCATGGGCACACTTGACCCACTTAAGGATAACCTTTTTTAGAATTGTTTCATGAATTACCTTCATCTTCAGACACAGAGTGCTCCAAGGGCAAACCTGGGAGGGGAAGTCTGGCAGAGCTTCTTTGTTTGGGGGCCTTTTAACTCTCTCCACCCATTAGTATTTTATTGACTACCTGAGGAATGAGAAATGTTTGGTTTTGTTGGTTCTAGCATAAAGTTCCTTTTCCCTGCTGATCAGTCTCAGTGGAACTGCCTTTTCCTGCTGACTCTGAAAGACAAGAAAGAGCACCAGATTGTCATTTATTTTAACTCCATGGAAATGAGGCAAGGGAATCTGACCATGACTAAACCTTTGTATCCTGCAAAGGAACATAGGGCAATCAAGGAAGGCTTCCACTGATCCTTGGAGGACAGACTGTAGCTAGGCTTTCAAGACATGTTAGGCTGGCAGACATGGAGTCCCCAGGAACAGAGAAGAGACAAAAACTCTTAGGATTCATTGGCTCAGGCTTTTGTTATGCTAGAATTGAAGCACTTTCTTTAAGGAGGCTGTCCCAGAGATATTTGCTGCTAGTTTTCACCACAAAGGAACAGGAAACAGAAAAATGGACTACCCACAACCCCTCAGACATCTCTCTTGGGAGAGGTCTAGTGGAACTCAACTATTCCTGTTGTTCTCCACTCTTAACATCAGTGCGGACACCTTTTTCATTCTTGGTTACTGCAATTTTCCTGTGTTTTAATTTCCTTTTGTTGTTATTGCTAAGTACTGTCAAGTTGTTTCTGGCTCATAGCGACCCTTTATAGGGTTTCTGAGGAGCAGCTAGCGAGTTTGAATTGCCAACCTTACAGTTCAAACCAACCTTGCAGTCTAGGACATATCCTGCAACACCACACCAGGTGATTATAACAAAATACTACATCTTATAACATGTATAACAAAATACTACTGTTATAACAACATACTACAAAGTGAATGGCTTACAAGAAGGGAAATGTATTCTCATAGTTCAGGCTACTAGTCCAAATTCAAAGTGTCAGCAAGGACATCATCCCTCTGAAGCATCTGGGAGAAATGGTTTTTGTCTCTGCTTCTGGTAATCTCAGGCAGTTCCTGGTTCACAGCTGCATCGTAACTCCATCATCACATGGCCATCTTCTCTCTTTCTGTGAGAAAACCACTCTAATTGCATTAGGATCCACTCTCCTTCAATAAGATCTCTTGCTAAATTAACATTGTTGTTTTTGTTAGGTGCCATCGAGTCAGTACTGACTCATAGCTACCCTATGCACAACAAAACAAAACACTGTGCAATCCTGGGTCAACCTCACAATTGTTGCCACCCTTGAGCCCACTGATGCTGCCACTTTACCAATCCATCTCACTGGGGGTCTTCCACTTTTTCTCTGACTGTCCACCTTACCAAACACGATATCCTTCTCCAGTGACTGGTCCCTCTTGACAATATATCC
>NW_006408664.1:2828148-2830216 GCF_000296735.1 Chrysochloris asiatica | reverse complement strand
CAGAGAATATCAGAAAGATGTTTACCTGTGCTTTATTGACTATGCAAAGGCTTTTGATTGTGTGGGTCATAACAATCTATGGACAAAATTGCAAAGTATGAGTATTCCAGAACACTTAATTGTGCTCATGAGGAATCTGAGGACAAGAGGCAGTTGTTTGAACAAAGCATGGGAACACTGAATGGTTTAAAATTAAGAAAGGTGTGCAACAGGGTTGTATTTTTCACCATACTTTTAAGAACCTAATGTAAGAGGGAGGGGATTTAAGAAGTTTGTTGAAAATTTGAATGAAAAGATAAAAGAGTTTTTCCATGAACTTTTTGAAGCCCCTTTATATCTTCAAAGATCCTATTTCCAGTCAAGATCATGTTCACCAATTATTATGGGATAGGACTTCACCAGTTTGGGGGGACACAATCCAATCCATACCATTCTATGTTAAGTTGCCTAGTACGGAACGCAGAGGAAAGAAATAAGCATTAAAATAAACTCTCTCCCTCCAATTAATTCTTAAATTGTTCATTTTAAACAAAGCCAATTAAAACCTAAATTTAATAAATAACGTGTTTTCCATTTGGAAAATATCATTTAAATTCCATTATAAAAGCATTGTTTGCATGTCACTCTTGAAGATAAGAGTAAAAATTTTCATAGGTTCCCAAGGCATCTTTATTAGTCTTTTCCCATTTACTCAAAATGTGAGTAATATGTGTAATAATGTAAACCTGACTATTCTGTGTACCAAGGTGTATAATGTGGTTCTAATTTTGTGGGATAGATTTTGAATTTCTAGAGATCTTCTTGCTCATAGTCCAATTTCTATTAGTCATCAATTTAACTTCTTTAAGGTCTTGGGCCTGTTAACTTCTTGTTAATTTGCCAGGCTGCTTGTGGTGTATTGATAAGTAGTTATATTCTTCAGAGTTTTTCAACTAATAGCAAATTTATATTTACTAGTTAGCTGGATGGAATAAGAATACTCATCATGTTGCCCACGTTTCAGTTTAGCACTTAATTTTGCAAACTCCTTTACACTACTATTTTTACAAATTATTTCTCGCAATCGTTCAGTGAGATGAGCTAACGTGGTTGTCCGGAAGCTGTCTAGATATGAGAAAAGGTACATGATGTGTCCTGACACAGAAGCAGAGCCCAGATTAGAATTCACAGTTCCTGGGGCTCAGGCAGTCATGCCTTGTCACCCATCTGATGTGCCCACTGCCTTCCTTTAATTATATTAAGATTTGGTGCCATTACAGAATAACAGATTAAGTCATACTAAGTACTTTAAATGGAAATGGAATCCATATTTGCAAAGACAGAGACCCGCATTTAGCAATGGTCTGAGATGTGTCTCCTGAACAGAGGTGTGTCTACGCAAAGTAGCACCTATGGTAGTTGATTGTAAATTGCTGAAGAATCTCTCACAGCTGAGGATGGCAATCAAGAGGGCAAATAGACCCACCTCTACCCCCGTAAGTGACATCCACAGCACATGCCAGATATGCCATACCCTAGATATACCTCTGTTCATGAAGGTCTGGATGTTCCCAACCCTTCAGAGCCCCCAAAATGTAAAGCTCCCCAGAAGCTGTTTCTAACCCTCTTCTGTAGCCGACTGTTTTAATGGAAGATGATTTAATTCAGTATATTGGTTTTGCAGATAAGGAAAGCCAAGTCTGGAGACATTGAGAGATTTGCCCAAGGTTTTGGAACAATTTGGGTCCATATGAGGGTAAGGGGAAATTGCTTGGTAGTGCCACCAATTAACATGCTCACTGCTAACCAGAAGATTAGAGGTTTGACTCCACCCAGAGGCACCTGTGAAGAATACTGGTAATCTACTGAAAACTGGAGGGAGCACAGTTCTACTCTGACATACAAAGAGTTCCCATGAGTCAGAGTGGACTCACTCACTGGCAACTGGTTTAGTTTTATTGGTTGTCAGAGTAAGAACCCAGGTCTCCTCATGCTGCCTCAACACTGTGCTCACTCCACAGAGGCGTATCTAGGGTCCTAGAAGAGTCCTGGTGTAGCACTATGGGCTAATGCATCAGGCTGCAAAATT
>NW_006408664.1:2825719-2827743 GCF_000296735.1 Chrysochloris asiatica | reverse complement strand
TATGAGTTGGAACCAACTCCACGGCACATAACAACAACAATGGGTCAGGGAAGGAACACTGGTGACACTATGGACTATGCAGAGGGCTGATAACAGAAAATCTGTCAGTTCAAAACTTCCAGTTTCTGTTTGGAGAAAGATGAGGCTGTTGGCTCCTGTAGAGATTTACAGTCTCAGAAACCCTGTCCCACGTCGGATCACTATGAGTTGGAATCAGCTCGATGGCAGTGGCTTTTGGTTGGTTATGGGTCAAGACAGACTGTGTGATCTTAGTTTGCTGAGTGTAGAAAGAGAAGAAACTAGGGCCAAAAAGGATAGTAAGTACACCATAGATGAGCTTTTCTCAGTGAAAGCAAGGAAAGTACAGTTGTAATTTTCATATAGTGTCATAATGTGTTAAGTAAAAGATTAATGAGTTTGAATTGTATTTTTGAGTTAAAATTATGGTTTTAACCATAATTTTAGACATTATCTAAAGATAGGTGTCAGACGTTTGGACAGGGGCACAGTTTCAGTGCTTACCATAGGCACTATTTTCTATAGATACACTTTTGCCTACACTCACCTGCTTTTCAAGACTGGTTCCAAATCATCTTCTGTGGAGTTAGTAAATGAACATAGGTACTAGTAAAAGTCCATGCAACGAGAGGTTGGTGTTTCCTAGTTCAAATGAAGCCTAGACATAATTTAGCTTACAGGTAGAAGAGGAAATTAAAATAAAAGAACTGAAAAGAAACATTTCATTTCACTAAATACTATTAATTGCTGTGCAACAAAAACTCTGCCTACACAACCCAGAATAAAATGGAGATTTCAAAATTTTACTGTAGATAGTCAAATCAAACTAATTATTGAGGCCTCAAATGGAATTTTGTGGTCTAGATGTGAAGGATCATCATCTGCTATCTAAGTTAATTCTGTTTCTTCAAAACTGTTAATATGTGAAAATGGTGGATGAGAAGGCCCAAATTAGAAACCATAAGCCTATGCAATATATGCTTCTTAAAATACTGACTCCTTGGACAATGGAGAACACTTAAACCAGGGTTTTTGACACTTCAGTCATTCACATGCAACCAGCATGATCTTTAACTTATCTATAATTTTCTTTAAATTGACTTTTTAATATCAGAAAATTTTATAGAACTCTAAAACTGGAAAGCTCATATTATTTATCATAATCAATTAAGCTAAATTAAGGAGCTCTGGTAGCATAGTGGTTATGAACTGGGCTGAGAACCACAAGGTCAGCAGTTCAAAACTACCAGCTGCTTTGCGGGAGAAAGATGAGGCTTTCCGCTCCCGTAAAGATTTACAGCCTTGGAAACCCTGTGCAGGGTCGCTATGAGTCAGAACCGACTCCACGGCACATAACAACAACAACAATTTATAATTATGAAATTTTTGCAATTTAACATGTGCTCATATTCTATTTTATGCATCACTTGAGTACACATTTTCATGCCTTAAGAAACATTTATCTAGGCTAGCAGTTAGCAATATATTTAAGTGGAAGAGGTGACTCAAAGACCATATAAAACCAAAAAATCCCACAGTCATTCAAGTCAATTCTGACTCATAGCCACTCTACAGGGCAGAGTAGAACTGCTCCTTCGTGTTTCTGAGACTATATCTTTATATGAGTAGTCAGCTTCATTTTTCTTTTGAGGAGTGGTTTGAACAGCTGACCTTGTGATTAATAGTCCAACACTTAACCCACGATGTCACTACTTGATGGCAGTGGGTTTTGGGGTTATACACACTTAAAAATTATTGAACACCCCCCAAAAGCATTGATTAATGTTGTCTACATGGAGTCTTGGTATGGCACTGTAGGATAAGTACTGGACTGCTAACTGCAAAGTCGGTTGTTCAAACCCACTAGCCACTACTTGGAAACCCTGTACAGGGTCATTATGAGTCGGAATTGACTCAATGGCACTTAACAACAGCAATATATATAGTTGGTTGGTCATGTGCCGTGGAGTCAGTTCCGGCTCATAGTGACCCTGTACAGGGTTTCT
>NW_006408664.1:2824568-2825194 GCF_000296735.1 Chrysochloris asiatica | reverse complement strand
TGCACATTTCATAATATTCAGCTTTGTCTTCTCTTGCCCTTTGAAATTTCCTGTCCAGCTCTTTTACCTCCTCATTTCTTCCATTTTGTTTAGCAACCTTATGCTAGAGAACAAGTTTCAGAATCTCTTCTGACATCCATTTTGGTCTTTCTTTCTTGTCTTAATGACCTTTTGCTTTCTTCCTGTATGATGTTCTTGATGTCATCCTACAATAAAACTCTTCTGGTTTTTGGTCATTAGTGTCTAATGCATCAAATCTGTTATTGAGATGATCTCTAAATTCAGGTGGGATATGTTTAAGTTCATATTTTGGATCTCTGAATTTTTTTCTAATTTTCTTCAGCTGCAGCCTGAAATTGCATATGAACAACAATTGATGGGTATGTTCCACAGTCTGCTGCTGGCCTTGTTTTGGCTGATGATATGGAACTTTTCCACCTTCTCTTTCCACAGATGTAGTCAATTTGATTTCGGAGCTTTCCATTTGGTGAGGTCCATGTGTATAATAATCATCTTTTATGTTGCTTAAAAAGGTATTTGCAATGAAGTCAATGGCCTTGCAAAATTCTATTATGTGATCTCCAGAATCATTTCTATTACCAATGCCATAGTTCCAACTACTGATC
>NW_006408664.1:2819746-2821029 GCF_000296735.1 Chrysochloris asiatica | reverse complement strand
TCGAAACTACCAGCCACTCCGCGGGACAAAGATGAGGCTTTCTACTCCCGTAAAGATTTACACCCTCGGAAACCCTGTACAGGGTCACTATGGGTCGAAACCGACTCGACGGCACTTAACAACAACAACAAGACTGGTCTTACTTGCAGGCAAATTGATTTTATCCTATCACAGACAGCATTATACTTCAAGATAGATCTTGAAATGTTCTTTTTGATGCTGAATGTGATGTCATTCCTCTTTAGTCTGTCATTCCTGGCATATTAGTCCATATGATTGTCAGATTCAAAGTAGGCAATACCAGTCTGTTTGAGTTCACTAATGCCTAGGGTGTTGATGTTTATGTGTTCCATTTCATTTTTGACAACTTCCGGTTTTCCTAGGGTCATACTTAATATATTTCATGTTCCGATTACTAATGGATGCTTATCACTGTTACTCCTCATTTTGAGCTGTACCCTTCAGCAAATGAAGGTCCTTAAAGCTTTATTTCATTCATACCATCACGGCCAACTCTACTTTGAGGAGGCAGCTCTTCCCCACTTGAGTGTCTTTGAACCTAACAAGCTCATCTTCTGTCACTGTATCTGACAATATTATGGTGTTATTAATCATGTTTCAAATATATTGTTTCACTGCTATTCTTAAGGTCTTCTGTGGCTAAATATCCATAAGTATTCTGCCTCTCTCTCTTCAGAGTCCATCTTAGTTTGAAAGCTCAGGTGAAACCTGTCCACCATGGGTGACCTTGCCAGCATTCAAAGCACAGCTTCCTGCATCACAGCAACATGAAAACCACTATAGTGTGATGAAGTGACAGACAAGTGATTGAAATCACAGTTGCTGTATTAAAAAGAAATGGTCGTTGTTTTACCATTTCAAGAGGTGGCATATGATCAAGAGCCAATGATATTGAAGGAAGAAGTCCAAGGTACACTGAAGGCATTGGCAAAGAACAAGGCTCCAGGAATTGATCAAATACAAACTGAAATCTTTCAACAAACTGCTGTAGCACTGAAGGTACTCATTCAACTATGCCTGGCCAACAGAGTGGAAGAGATCTCATGGAATATGGAAATATCTGAAAATATCTTTAATATCACATGCAAGTAAAATGTTACTAAAGATAATTCACAAATGGCTGCAACAGTACATTGACAGAGAACTGTTAGTGGTTCTAGTCAGAGTCAGATGAGGATGTGGAACAAGGGATATTATTGCTGACATTAAATGGATCTTGGCTGAAAGCAGAGAATACCAGAAAGATGTTTAATTGTGCTTTA
>NW_006408664.1:2816746-2817446 GCF_000296735.1 Chrysochloris asiatica | reverse complement strand
TTAGCAATGATTGTCAGGTAAGTGCAGGACTGGGCCCTGTTTCATTCTGTTGTGCTTATGATCACTATGGGTGGCCAGCTAACAATCACAACAAAACAAATTGGATTCTTATACCTCTTTGTTACCACATCAAAGCTCAACAAAACATAGAATCTGAAATCAAATGAATGAACTTTTTGTAATTGTTATTTGATAATCTAATGGTTTACTTTGTACTTTGAATGTACTTTAAATGATTTTATAAAAGCATACATTGGTCATCTGTAAAACACTATTTTACAAAATTATGTAGATCTTCTAGCCAGCAACCTATTTCCTTATGTAATATTAAAATACACATTTATTGTCATTACCAGTTTCATCAGCAAATTACTTAATATTGAAAAGCTGTTAGGTTCATGGTGGAAGATACAAGTTTTTCAAAATTCTGATTTTTGCCTGATAATTCAGATTTGCTCATCAATGACAAATACTATCAGTTGTTTGCCTTGAATTGCTGTGTCTTTTTAGTTAATTTCCCAGAAAACACCATTAAATACACAATTATGAATAATCACATTTCTTCTGCAAGTCAAACTTTGTCAAATCAGTTTGTCAGTAGTCTGTAAGTCTTATTAGTAAATATGGTGATCCACAAAAAAAGCAGTTAAGTTTACAACTATATAATGTTGTGTCTCAATTTACCCAGATGACCACTTAA
>NW_006408664.1:2808233-2815681 GCF_000296735.1 Chrysochloris asiatica | reverse complement strand
GTACAAACCAAGTGTATGATGTATGCATGAGCTGTTAGGGTGGGGTCTAGGGATATATCTGCTGGTACAGTTAGTTTTCAAGATTAACTTTGGCCGGCCGCTCTCAAGGTTAGCCTTGGCCGCTGGCCACAGTATCCTGTGAGTCAGGTAGGCCCACTCAGATGTAAGGAATTTGCTTAAGCAGTGTTACAGAAGCCAAGTTTAGCCACAGTTAAGGGGGAAGGGGGCTTCTGAATCCAAGGGAGTTGTTTATGCTAAAAATTTCCTACTTCAGCCTGATCCTTTCTTAAAAATTAGTTACTATAGGGCAATTGGGCCTTACAATAACACAAGTGTTTTCCTTTAGACCACCATCATACTGTCATATGCTGCTGACATACTTTGTGTGTATAGCATTTCACTGCACAAAACGTAAGAAGATGTATATATCAAGCTCAATATTTAATAAACTAACAACACTGACATTGTGAAGTAAAACTAACAATCTTTTTAACAAGTGCATGGAGGTGAAGGACTCATGACAGCCAGTAAAGTTTGTAGACACCAGAAGTTTAATTCACATAAGTTTTAGACCATTATTGCAAAAGTCAATACCGATAAAAAGAAAATAAGAAGTACAATTAGAATGCTCCTTAGAAGAAAGCACAGGTAATTTTCCTGGACTTCATCTCTCATAGTTTAGACATATTATCAGGAGGGACCAGTCCTTGTATAAGGACATAATGACTGGCAAAGTAGAGGGTCGGTGAAAAAGATGGAGACCCCCAATTGTTAAAATGGTTTTGATCTCATTAATGTCCAGAAAAGTTCTTGCTGACCTCCTGGAATCCATAGCCACATTTTGGGGACTGCCTAGGTCAACCTCTAGTTTGCAAAATGATGGGAAAGAGGACGAGCTCTTATCTTTATTAAGTACATTGTAAAACATTGCTGTTAAGCATCATAAAAAACATTGAAGTACATATTGCCATTCTGATTTTACAGAGTAGGGAGTGGAAGCTCAGAGAGGATGGGTAATTTGCCCAAACTCAAGCAGCTAAGAGATGAAGGAGTCAAAATTCAAAGCCAGATGTGATGGCAAAGCCAATAGTCCCCGAGTCAGTATATGAACAAGCTGGTCTAGGAACCTGGATCCCTGTGCTTTGTTTATGACATCAGGTGGCTTTGTGAGGTCAGGATGTTATTTCATACTGATGGCCCTCCCTTAGTCTCCTAGTGCTGCTATAACAGAAATACCCCGAATAGATGGCTTTAAACAATAGAAATATGCTTTCTCACACTTCAGGAATCTAGCTGACAGAATTCATAGGGAAAGTTCATTCTCTGTTGGCTATGGGGGAGACTCTTCTGCAACCCCTTTCCTCAGTTCCTTGGTGATCTGTCTTGGCACATGGCATCTATCTTCCACATTTGGGCTTGCTTACTCCTGGTGTGGTGCTGTAGGATAAACGGTGGACTGCTAACTGCAAGGTCTGTGGTTGAAACCTACCAGTTGCTCCTTGGAAACTCTATTCAGGGTCACTACAAGTTGAAACCAACTTCACGGCCCGTAACAGGAGTCCTGGTGTGGCACTGTGAGAACTGGACTGAAAGGTCAGTTTCAACCACCGTGTTGGCAGTTCAAACCCGCCAACTGCTCCTAAGAAACCCTGTACAGGATTGCTATGAATCAGAATCGACCCTACAGCACTAAACAACGATAATCTTGGTCCCTATGCAGTTTATTATAACTTAGAAGTGACTAGTTTTAGAACAAGGGTTCTAGGTGCAAATGGCTAAGTTATTACTACTATCCAAGAGGTTGGCACCCAGAGTCACCTTGGAAGAGAAGCTTGGGGGTCTGTTTCGGAACGGTCAGACTTGAAACTACTCTGAAGCAGTCTGCTTTGCACATAAGGGGTTCTCATGAATCAGAATGAGTCAGAATCTACTGGATGTCAACTAACAACAAGGTTTAGGACATACCCTCTATGGATAATGACCTTGTTAAGATAACAAAGAAAACCCTATCCCCACATAGAATTACATAGGGGCTAAGATGCCAATGTATATTTTGGGGGGACACAAATCCATAACAAGCCCTAATAAGCAGGAGACCTAGACTGGAATAATTTATATCAATAATACAAAGTTCGATATTGCCCTAATTAATGATTTTGCAATTTCTGCCCCCTCTTAGCTATGGGCATTGCATGCTACTGACACCGAATTTTACAGCTAAGAACTGTAAAATTAATCATGCCTTACTTCCTCTAGTAAACATGTCTAGAAGAGCTAGTAGCAGCAACTCAAAGAATGAAAAATGAAATAACACCTCCTTTTTTGGAGTGGCACTGAAGGATAAGCACTGGATTACTAACCATAAGCTTGGTGGTTCAAACTCACAATCTGCTCCTTGGAAACCCTATCCAAGATCTCTATGAGTTGGAATTCTCTCGACGGCACTTAACAACAATAACAATCACTTTCAACCTATGACAGCTCGCTATCTGTTTTTGTAATGTGCTTTTGATTAGGAGTCTGAGGGGCACTAGTTCAGTAGCCTGTTGTCCAGAGAAAAATGACTTCGTCCTCCAGTTGGTGTCTCTGCTGACCACCCAGGAAGTGTGGCTGAAATTTCAGTATTAAATGGCTTTTAACATCTAGATTTTATCCTAAATCCATCTGAAATCCAGCAGTAATCAAGCAATTGCATATCCTGCCTTAATAAATCCAAATCCAAATAAAGCCAGAGCTCCTTTCCTCCTAGTGAATAGAAAGTGTACATCACAGTTTAGGGGGATGAGGAGTCTTTTGTGTAGTTGTTGTTGTTAAGTGCCGTCGAGTCGGTTCCGACCCATAGCGACCCTGTACAGGGTTTCCGAGGGTGTAAATCTTTGTGTAGTACCTCTTTCTAAAGGAGGGCTCAGAGCTTTCTGTGCACTGCCGCTTGCTATTTGCATTTGATTTTTTTTTTTTTTTAATTTAAATTGTAGTTTGGGTAAAAATTTACAAAGCAAATTAGTTTTCCATTCAACAATTTAATGCACATTTTGTTTCACAACTCGGGTTGCAATTCTCTCAGTTAAACAGCACTCTTCCCACTTCCTGTTTGGATTCCAATTGTTCTTTTCTATCCTTCCTGACTTCTCAAATGGTTGATTGTTTTGAGTAGTATGTTTCACAAATGTGTTGTTGTTTACTTTATAGGTCTGTCCATTGTTTGACTGAAAGGTTTGAAGGATGTCTAAAGGTCATAGATTTGGGAGTTCTACCAGTTTCCATCAGATCAGTAAATCTAGTATTTTCTACAATTTTGAATTTTATTCTACATTTTTCTTCCAATCTGTCCAGCACTTTCTATTGTGGTCTCCTTGAGAGCAGTCACGCAATAGTGGTACCATTTGAATTTTGATTGCTATGGATTTTAAGCTTTGTTGTTGAATTTCTAATACTACCTTTCAACGTTTCTACTTCAGGTGATATCTTATTTTTATGCACTTAGGAGTAATTCAACAACAGCTGGGGGGGAAAAAAAAAAAACATAGCTGTGAAGTACCTAGCATAGCATTAGACTTAATGCTTAGGGTCTTAGGACAAACAGAACATGGATATTTGCATCTAAGGATTTTTGTTGTGTTTTCCCAGCTCTTTGAATTCTGAATCCTGTTGCATTGCCTCATCAGTTCATTTCAGTTTATGTATAGTATTTATAAGTCTTAGATAAGATCTTATTTATTAATATATTGTTGTCCATTTCCTCAACCAGAATGAAACTCCGAGCAGGTGTGAATCTTGCTTTTTTTACTGTAGTCTCAGACCCAGATCAGTGTTTAGCACATTGTTGTTAAGTGCCATCGAGTGTGTTTCGACTAATAGCAACCTGGTACAGGGTTTCCGAGGAGTAGCTGGTGAGTTTGAACTGCTGACCTTGTTCATAGTTCATAGTTCAGTGCTGATCCTTGTATACCTCTATAAAAAATGAGTAATCCACAGTCAGTAAACATTAGCAGAATGTCCTGAATAGGTGTAAATGGTTTGAGAACATCATATCTTTTTCTTACCCTTTGGATACTCTCTTAATGACTGAGTTCAGAAGAAATGATGCTCATTTACCCTGCATACCAGGGGGCTTCAAAAAGTTTATGGACAAATGGAATGAAAAGATAATGAATTTTTTCCACAAACTTTTTGAAGCCCCTTCGTACTTTTTTTTTTTTAAAGAGATTTTAGGAAATCTGTTAAAGTCTCTCTGAAGATAAAATGTAATGACTGGAGGAGTGGTTCACAAATTCTCAATTGAGTTAAATGCTTTCCTAAGAATCCCTTTGTTCTATCCCACTGAGTTAAAATAGAAAACTTTTTCATGTTGGATAAGCCACACCAATGCTCTGTTACCCAGGGTTCAAAAATGTCTTCAGTGGCACTTTTACCTTGAATGACACAGACGAATTTAAACAACTTGTCAAACAATCTTGATAAAAGAGCCTTTGTGAAGAGTGTATCATTTTGAGATATTCTATCATCAGAATCTCTGCTCCCATAAAGATTTACAACCTCGGAAACCCTGTACAGAGTTGCTATGAGTCGTAATGACTCTACGGCACATAACAACAACAACAAAATAATCAGAATAGATGCCCATCTTGCGTTTGAATTCTGGGCCATAATTTTGTCTTCCAGGGCACCTTCTCTGTATCCTCTGAGGCACACACGTCTCCTCATGCTTTTGGCATTTGACTAAGATAAACATTTGGTGCGGAGCGATGTGATTATATACTCCTGGACCTTTATTTTATAATCTTAACTTTGTACATAGAATGTGCATGTGCACACAAATACATGTGTGTGTCTATATATGTGTGTGGCTTTAACCCATTGCAGAATGAGAACTTGTTGTTTTCTGCACTATATACTTCCTGTATTTGACCTGACCCAGTTAGTAAGTGGTATGCATCCATACCACCTTTGACTCATGAAAATAATGCAGTGAAGATTCACTATGTCCTTTTTGTGCTATTAATGCTTCAGATTTGGTGTAGTGAAGGGGCACTCTTAGAAAGCTTTTTGTTCTTTTTAAGATCTCTGCATATAAAATGCTTGCATAGCATGTCATATGAAAAATTTCTCAAGTTTCAGTGTTGACAGATGGTGCCACTCTGCTATATAAGCATCAATGTCCTCATAAGACTATTGATTTTGTTTGTGAAATATAAATCCCTAAACAGTGACTGATGGGCTGGCGAGAAATGCTTCTTCAATAATTCAATAATTTCATTAAACGATTTGATCCTAAGCGAAACAAGAGTGGCAAGAGACCTGACTTGGGCTGCATTTAAGCCTCCTATAAAAACAAGGCTATAGTCCATTATCATTCATGTTTCAAGAAATTGAACAAATGACATCAGATTCTTCAACGTGTTTCATAGCCACCATTTTCAGCGCAGTCTGCCCAAATTCAAGGCCATGGCTTGGTGCATTTGCTTACCAGGAATACTTGGGCATTGATTTATTTTGCCTCTGTGATTTAGCTTTCTTTTTCCTTCATAGGTTCTTAACAACATCAAGAGAAAATGGACCGTTTGTAGAGCATAGAAGTCAAGATGATTCCAACACAGAAATTCATTACAACAAAGAATGACATATTAATCAAAGCCTGCTTAATCTAATGTACTAGAAGCAACTACCGCCCAAACTCTAAGATACAATGAAATAAACTAAAATGACATCATAGAAACTCCTGGAATCACAACCAGCTTTAGCTAGGTGTGTCTTCACTCATTTGTGTGCTTATACAGACAAAAGTCCTATAGAATCGAGTTATTTATACCGTGATTATTTCAGGAAGATTTAAACCATTAGAAAATTCATAAATCACACTTACCTTTTCAAATGTATTAAAAGGTCAATGCTTTATATATTTAATTTGTTATGTTAATAAGAGTCCCTTAGACCATCAAATAGGGAGTCCTGCTGTGGCACTGATAAACACTAGACCATAATGTCAGTTTGAACAGCAAGGTCGGCAGGTCAAACACACCAGCCACTCCTTGGAAATCTTATATGGGGTTGCTGTGAGTGGGAACCAACTTGACAACAGCACTTAATAACAATGGAACCTAAGGGGAGCTTGGTGGCTCCCTAAGATAAGTCTGCCCACCTGCTGTTCTGCAGAAGAAAGATAAGGCTTTCTGTTCCCACAAAGATTTTAAGCCTCAGAAACTCTATATAAAGTCACTATTAGCCAGAAGTGACTCCATGGCACTTAACAACAACTATTGACTATGACTATGGTGGTGGCAGTGGTTGTGTACCATCAGTCAGTTCTGATGCTTACGGACACTTAACAGGGTTTCTGTATAAATCTTTACTGGAGCAGGAAGCCTCATCTTTCTCCTGAGGAATGACTGGTAGATTCGAGCTGCTGACCTTGAGGTTAGCAGCCCAGTTCATAACCCATTACACTACCAGGGCTCCTTAACAACAACATACCAAATTAATTAAAATAAAACCAGAAACTGTTTAGTAAATCTCCATAGTACTGTGTTAAGCATTTAGAATAAAGCAAAAAAGTAGAAGGCATGATTCCAATCCTCTGTGGAAAAAAAAAAAGAGTTGAGGTGGGTGAGACAAGGTATAAGTGAATTTAAAATAAAATGGTTGTTCATACCAATCTATTACTGAAAACCAAACCCACTGCTATCATGGGGGTTCCAATTCATAGTAATCCTGTTAGACAAGGTACAACTGCTCCACAGGTTTCCAAGGCTATATATAAAACTTCATGGGAGCAGTTTGCCTCACCTTTCTCTCATTGAGCAGCTGGTGGAGTCAAACCTTGGATATTTAGATTAGCTGCCCACTACTTAACCAATAGTACCACCAGGGCTCTCTATCAACATATTAAGAGAGCTTTAAGACATTGCATTATCAATTCTTTATCATTTTAATCATTGCTAATCATGACTTAGAGGCGCTCTGGTAGTGTAGTAGTTACAAATCGGGCTGCGAACAGCAAGGTCAGCAGTTCGAAACTACCAGCTGTTCTGTGGGAGAAAGATGAGGCTCCTGTAAAGGTTTACAGCGTCGGAAACCCTGCACAGGGTCGCTATGAGTGGGAACTGACTCCACAGCACATAACAACAACAACAACAATCATGGCGTACTGACATTTATTGAGTGTTACTAGATAGGGATTGTTAAGTGCCATCGAGTTGGCTCCGACCCATAGCAACCTTGTATAGGGTTTCCAAGGAGCAGCTGGAGAGCTTGAACCACTGACCTTGTTCAAAGCTACTTTGCAGCCCAGTGCATTAACCCACTTGAGCAGGACTGCAAGGCCTGTTTGGACCTCAAGGTCAGTGGTTCAAGCTCACCAGCTACTCCTTAGAATCCCTATACAGGATCGCTATGGGTTGGAACCAACTAGATGGCACTTCACAACAATAACAACAACAACAACAACAACA
>NW_006408664.1:2802595-2807413 GCF_000296735.1 Chrysochloris asiatica | reverse complement strand
ATACCAAAGACTGTGCTCTTTGATCTTCATCAGTAAATGTTTTAAGTCCTCTTCACTTTCAGCAAGCAAGGTTGTATCATCTGCATATTGCAGGTTGTTAGTGAGTCTTCCTCCAATCCTGATGCCACATTTTTATTCATATAAGCCAGCTTCTTGGATTATTTGCTCAGCATACCAGTTGAATAAGTATGGTGAAAGAATGCAACCCTGTCACACCTCAGTATATAGATTGAATAAATATGATGAAAGGATACAACTCTGATGCACACCTTCCCTAATTTTAAACCATGCAGTATCCCCTTGTTCTGTTTGAAGGACTGCTTTGGTCTATGTACAGTTTCCACATGAGCACAATTAAATTTTCTGGAATTCTCATGCTTTGCAATGTTATCCATAATTTGTAATGATTTGCACAGTAGAATATGTTTGCAAAGTCAATAAAACACATGTATTCTATGCTTTCAGCCAAGATCCACGTGATAGCCCTCATTCCAAATCCTTTTCTGAATCTGGCTTGAAATCTAGCAGTTCCCTGTCAGTGTGCCTGGCTTTTGGCCCAGAAGCCAGCAATTTAATACTTAATATTGATTGCTAAGTATAATCTCTACAAATCAGAAAGTGCCTTGAATATAAGTAAAAGGGAGACATGTAAGGGCAAGGGTATTCTGGAAAGTTTTATGGAAGAGTAGAACTTGAACATGAAATGCTGGTTGTTGTCATTTGTTGTTAAGTGCCATTGAGTTAGTTCCAACCCACAGTGACCCTACATAGGGTTTCCAAGGAGCGACTGTTGATCTTGAACTGCTTACCTTGCAGTTTAAACTAACTTTGCAGTCCAGCTCATTAACTCACAGCGTCACACCAAGACTCCAAAATTCTGGTTAAACAGAGGAGATGACATAATGGCTAAGGTAAGGACTGTCGTTGCAGCCAGTATCATCATGGGCTGTTGAGAGTGAAGAAATCTATTTGACAGGAAAAGATTCATATGATTGGGGCCAGATAGTATGGGTTCTGAGGTTGAGTAGTTTAGAGTTAGCTTTCCTAAAGTGAGTGGTAGGATCTAAGTGGTGTTAGGAAGCTTGATCAAGGGAAGCAGTGCTAGGTAAATCTGTGGCAGGACTAGAAACTATAGGTTGCAAGATGGGTTGGGAGGTCATATATGAACAGGTAAGATACGAACAGACATTCCTAAACCAAATCAAAGACTTCTTAAAGGAATTAATCATGCTTTGCTTTTGTTTTGTTTGTTGGCTTTTCCTACAAATCTAGCCCATAATGTATAATATAATAAAATAGCCTCTTTTATTGATGTTGTTATTGTTAAGTGCCAACTCATAGTGACCCTATGAGTATACAGTTTCCAAAGAGATGCTGGTGAATTTGAACTGCTGATCTTGCAATTCAAATTGACGTTGCAGTCCAATGTATTATCCTACAGTGCCATACCAGGACCCAAATAACCCCTTGCAGGGCCGCTTAATTATGAAACCACCTAAAGATTTGTGCTGCCCTTTGCCACTGATAGCTAACTGTCATTGGCCCCTGACCAAGAGTGTCTCATGAATAAAACAAGTTAGAGAAACACGGAAATTCAAGCAAAGGTCATACTATGGTGAGGTGATAAATGTTGTGACTGATATCAAGGCCAAATCACCAGCAATCCTTATTGAATTACCTGGTAAAATAACTGGAGGCTGTGAACAAAACGCACAGTCTAAACACAATGCAAATGCAAATTATTAGCTTCCTGGAGACCTGATCAAATAAAACTGAGGTTTAATTAAACTGTGGCCAAATTAATTGAAAGTTACTATAGTATGTGATAGATAATTATCAACTAGACAGCATTTATTTTGTTGCAGCATACTGTTACCTTATCTCTTTCTTCTTTTCTGAAAATACAAAAGTCCTTTCAGTTACCATCTTAGTCAAGAAATAATTTTATAGAATGTATTAAACATTTAATTAAAGCACAATCCTGGAAGTCTGACTTATAATTTTTTCTCTATATTTTAAGTTCTTGAGGTAAATTTTACTGTGGCACATCTATATTTTCACGAGCTTTTTATAAAATGTGGTAATAATAGCAACTAACAATGTTAACAATAATAATGAGAGCTGTCATTTCTGTCATCTCAGGATCATTTTGTACTGAGATTTTACAACTGAATCATAACTGTCTGTGTTAAAGGATTGTTCCTAGGTTTTATTTATCTTGTTCAGCAAATAGAGAGGATTTAAATTCAATTGGTTTCTTGACTGGTCTGTCTCTCAGTTTGATTAATCAATGGGATCTAGGGGCCCAATTCACATTTTCACTTTAGTCGATAGAAACATTGAGTGTGGTTGTGGCTGTTTAGGAGGAAATAAAGTGGGGCCAATGACTTAAAGATCATTTCTTTGTATTGCATTCCTTGACTTTATTTTCCCCAACAGTCTTTGTGGTAGTTGATTCTCTTGGTTATGGAAGCCTACAAACAGCAACAAGGTAGGCAGCAATTTCTCTCCAGTAGACAATTTCCATTAATTTTATTATGTCTCATCAACAGTTGATATATACCCAAAGATGATTTGATCTAAGTGAAGGTAAGTGGAGACTTTTTTCACATCATATCTAACACTTTCCCAAAGCACTTTGTAACCAACATTTAATAAAAATTTAATAAAAGTCTAAAGCTGGAAGAAAATGTGAGGGCTACGCTGTTCACTCCAAACTCTTCTCCCCTATCTACCACTAGGTTGGTACTATTACTATTCTTCAAGGTGTCCAGCAAGAAGATTCTGAAATGGCTTCTAGGAAGTCCATTTCAATTTTAATGCCCCTTATGGCCAAGTGAGAAGTAATTTGATTCATATGTAATGTGGTTTCTCTTCCTTTGTGCTGAAGCCCTTAATGATTCAGTGTCTTCCCTCAGCAGGGATGAAGGTATTCTGTCAAAAAGCCATGATGAGAGGCAGGGCTTTATGGTGGCTAGGGTGGAGGTGCAGTGAGGTTCTCCATGAGCAATACCACAGAATACCAGGCAAAGCAGATTCAGGGCAGAGCTCCCAATTTTGGAACCACATAATAGGGATATTTAAAAAGTTTGAAGGCTTATAGCTAGAGGAACTTGTAGCAAAAGTAAGAAATTGCATACTTTTTGGCAGCCCAGAGCCAACAACTTGGGTGAGACCAAATGGCAAGACCAAGTTGGGGAGCAGACATATCATGGAAAAATACTGCAGGAACCTTGGAGAAAAGGTGGACAATACACTTTGTCGGTTTTGCTTTGTTCTGATTTTCCTTTTTTTTGGTATCTGTTCATTGGCCCCCCACTGTTTGTGCACCAGGTACCCCCTGGTGACTACAGGGGGTACCTGAGTGAGTGGACACTCCCCACCCTCACCACTGGTGGGTTTTTCTGCCATGCATGTACACAGATACTCTTAGCCCAAGAGCTGGTACTGAACTGTTTTGTTCTGTTTTTAATATGGAAAAAACCATAACAAGGGGTGTGGAGAGGAAAAAGGAGTTTAAAAACAAAACAGGATGAAAATTAAATTAAATCCTGAGGTACAACATAACAACCAACAATGGCATCTTGAAATCTCTCAGGCAGCTTTGAAGGCAGAAGCTGAAAGAGGACATTAAAGTCATACTTATATTAGGCTACAGATTTATTTTTTTCCCCTTCTTTTCTCCCTCCTCTCTCTCTCCTCTCTCTAATCTGCGATTATAGACTACAGTATAGAGTCTAGTTTTGTTGTTGTTGTTGTTTTCTTGTTTTTTGCTGTTGCTGTTTTGCTGTTTTTTTCCCCCCCCCCCCCATTCTACCTCTAGGGGACTCTTTCTCTCCCTATATTACCCAAGAAGAAACAGCAACTGCTGTCATTTAGTCAAACTACAACCACACTCTATAAAACACCAAAATCCAGGCAAGAACCAATACCAACTGCCATATACCACAGAAACAGACAATACCTGTGAAAGTTACTCTGAGTTAAGCAATAAGAAGAGTGAAAAGGGAGGCCCATATCCTAATCACATTTACCTGGAAGCAATCAGAAAGCATAAAAAATACCAAAACACATACTCAATTAAGTATTAAGGCCACAGATAAACACTAAACATCTCCAAGAAGCAATAACAGATGACCATATCAGCACATGTCCAGAAACAAGATAAAATGTCTGAGACAAATGACCTAGAGGTAGACCTGGAATCCATTCTGGAAGGAGGGCCGGCCTTGGAAATGCCTGAAAAGGAATTCAGAAAATGATTATAAAATGTTTCAAAACACTTTACAATGGAGTTGCAGAAGACAGGAAAGCACTACAGGAACAATCAAATAAGACAGATACAGCATTAGAAACAATTCAAAACCTACAGAAAGAGGTTCAAACGATCAATAATAGAATATCAGAAGTAGACAATACACTGAATGGGCAAAGGAGTAGAATAGAAGAGATGGAAGACAGAACCAGTGATCTGGAAGACAAATCTCTCAATGCCACTAAGAGAGAAGAGAAAACAGAAAAAAAGATTTAAAAATCTAAAGAAAGTCTAAGATTCATGTTGGACAACATGAAGAGGAATAACTTTAGAATTACCGGCATTCTAGAACAAGAAGAATCATACAAGTCCACAGAAGAAATAGTTGAAGTACTGCTTGAAGATAATTTCTCTAACATCCTGAAAAGTGAAAAGATAAACATTCAAGAAGCTCAAGGAATCCCAGGAAGGATAGACTCCAAAAGAAAATCATTGAGACATATCATAATCAAGCTCTCCAAAATCAAAGATAAGGAGACACTCCTGAAAGCAGCTAGGGAAAA